>NW_010973166.1:2602520-2639845 GCF_000737465.1 Haliaeetus leucocephalus | reverse complement strand
GCATTGGAACAGGCTGCCCAGGGAAGTGGTTGAGTCACCATCCCCGGAGGCATTTAAAAGACATGTAGATGTGGCACCTGGGGACATGGTTTAGTGGTAGACTTGGCAGTGTTAGGTTAACAGTTAGACTCGATGATCTTAAGGGTCTTTTCCAACCTAAATGAGTCTATAAATATCTAAAAGTCTAATGTTGTTTCACAGTCAGGGATATACTAGAAATCTAACTTGGCTTCTCCTAAGAACAGAATCAAACTGTTGCTGTTCTTGTGATTAGTTTTCATGTTACGAGTTTAGTAGCCCCTTTCCTTCTGCTTCCAGAGGTGGTTTTGCAATGTGTTTACATGTTCTCATTTCCTTCAGCCTTATCTCTCTGCAGGGATGTATTCGGGAGATGGCTTGAAACATCCAATAATGCTACTAATCTCAAATTCTTGTCTTTAAGAAAGTTTTGCTTATTTTGTATGCTACCGATTATATTCTGCAGAAGAACAGAGAAGTTTTATTGTCCTGGAGTACTTCCTACTCTCCCCTCTTCCCCCCCCCCCAATGATAGTTATGCCAGAATTTTGACTCATCTAATTACATTATTCAGAGTCTTTCCATATTAGGAAAATTATCTGCAAACTTTGGTGAGTTAAAAAAGAAAAGACAACTTTTTCCTGCTCTCTGTTGCTGCTGTATCCCCTTACATACCGTAATGTGAAGATATCCTTTACGTTCTTCACTGACTTCATTTGGAGGGATTGGGATGATGACAAAAGCTGTGAGAAATACTCAGCTCTGGTTGAGGAACTATTTGTGCTGCAGTGAGTCACCATTTTTAGAAAAAACATCTGGTAACATATAAAATCTTGTGTTTGGACTTGATTCGTTATCAAAGTAGCGTTAAAGAAGAACCAGCAACTAGAGAAGCTGATGAATACTGGAAAACATACTGTGCTATGTGAACTGCTGAAGATATGGGGGACCTACATCTCTGGTAACACTTTGCGGTCATTAGCTACCTGAAAATTTAGAAAAAAAACCCACAAAAAAGTAAAAAGAACTATTCCAAGGTATGTTTGTTGCTTTTTATCTTCTAAAAATTACTTTTTGTTAACAAGTGCTATGGTTGTAAATTAAAAAATTCATAATTGTGCCTCAGGCTTATAACATTAGCAATGGCATTATTACAAAGAAGTAAACCACCTGATGTTGCCATTTTCCTATAGGGCTACTAAAAAGGTAAAATTTAGATCTCTAGTAGTCCTATCTTAGTTAAGGTTTGGTGAAGGACTGGTCTGTGCTAATAATTAGCAGCTACAGCACTATACTGCATCTCAAGAGAGCATGTGTGTAGATTCACACTCTAAATATACTATGATAAATGAGATTAAGATTTTAAAATCACTTAGCAACTAAATATGGGTGCCTGTGCAGCTGCCCTAACACACTGCAGAAGTCTTTGACAGCCATGACCACAAGCTACTTTTGAGCCTCCTCCTAAGGCAGCAGCTCCTGGGATTGCCTGCCCACCACTTTTCTCCGTGTGTTTCTGAAATTCACGTCAGACTTCATAAAACTGGCTCAAGGGCTGAGCTTCACCACTAATTTTCAATGAGTTTGAATAGTGCAAACAGGCAGACAACTACATGCCATGGACTTGCATACTTTAAAGTCAGTTCCATAGCAAACCATGTTTCATCGGTTCTGGGGTCCATAAAAGAATTGCATTTTTTAATTGGATGTCTGCTTTGTTTAATGCAGAGCCTGAGCGGTACCCACTGAATGCAAAACTGATTTATTACCATCCTCATTTAGTCCATTTTACTACAAACAAATGTTTACATTCAATCCAATACTATGTGTATTTAACATTTCCAGCATGATCTCTTACTAGTCTTCAGGTGAAAGTACATTGGTTCAGTATGAAAATTAATGAGTGTATTATTCCACCGCTCCTAGTGAGGAGCAGAGAGCTTTTGTCACTGTTTTAGAGGTAAAAATTAAGGTAAAAATTGTTCAGTGGGGAAAAAAAGATTCTTTCCTTTGAATAGTCTAGGGCTTGTTTTCCAGATTATTTAGCAATTTGTAAGTATTTTGAAATTGCAGTTTTCACTGCCTGCATATCCACAGGCTAATGTGTAGATGCCTTACATGTTGTACACAGAATATAAAGAATGTACAAGTAATGTGAAACTGGATTAAATCTTCTGTCTGGAATTACATGGGAAATCTGGCAGTGCTGGGGAAAAAAAAACCTCTTTTCTCATGTAAATGAGCATATAAATTCCTTAATTATGACTTGAGTGGTTATGTACCAGAAGTACTCATGACCAGAAACATTTTATATTTTAAGAGGGGTAGTAGGGCAGAATGTTCTGGGCAAAATGTTCTATTTGGTATCTGGCACAGTATAATAAAAATTTTTTTGCTTTTTACTATATGTCCTGGTATTAGATAACGTGCTGTGTTTTAATCCTAACTTTTACATCCATGGTCTTTAGTTGTCCTGAGACTTTTGAGCTCTGATCAGCACCTGGTATTTATGGATTCTTTCTTCCACCTTGGTTCCTTAAATTCATCTTCAGTTGGATTAAGAGAACTCCTAACATCAACATCTACCCTTCCTCCCACTACAGATGCTCATATCATACCAGCAAAGCTCCTACTTTGGACAGTGCCAGACTTCTGAGTCACTCGAAGATTTAAAAAAAATTAAAGTTTATAATGGTGCCTTGGAAAATATGACATCACTGGGAGTTTCTCACAAAAGTTTTCTGCTCTGAGAGCATCCGGCAGGCCATGCTTATACAGTTCCTACCATGCAGGGTTTGGATCATCCTTGATCCTCAAATTCTTTCTTGCCACCAAATCCCAGAATTGATCAGGCCTGCAGAGTGAAGGGGTAAAAATTGGAGGACAAGTAGAAAACAGATGTAGAAAACATTTTTGTAGAAAACATCTTCAGGAATGTCACTTATCAGTGCATGGAATGAAGCAGAGTTCTGATGTACAAAAACATAGAATTAAAATGACAATAAATCCACAATGAAATGGTGATCTACATTATATGATACTCAAACTCCATCGAAGCAGTTTTGGCCCTATCTGTATTAGCTCATCAAACAAATGTTATAAAGGTGCTATGCTGGAAGAGTGTGTTTAGACTTCAGCACTTGTTCTCAAACATGAGTCAAAGCCCGGAGCCTTGACATTTCATGAAGCTAAAGTTTATTTTGAGGATTTGGACGTGGCAAGCAGGTCATCTGAGCAGCTGAGCACAAAAGGAATAACCAACCAAAATGGTTATTGTGCTGGAATTATCCATGGTGCAGCATGAAAATGGGAAATCAGTTGAAAACGCAATTATCTTCTAAGATGCTTTACAGTAAATAACATCACCAAAAAAACCCCAACACTTGAGGTATCTTTTCATCTCCCTTGGAAGCCTTCCTGAACTCCTAGGTACCACCCACTGCGTATCTTTTCAGAACTGGACCTTCAACTTTCTGTTCTCCATCCGTAGGTGAGAATCTTGGGCCATCACTACAGTGATAGTGGCAGATGGCACAGAGCTACATGAACAAATACATTATTATTCTTTCCACTCACTAGAGTTGAGAATTTTATTTTTCTTGCAATTTCTTTCCTTGGAAAGTGCACTGATGCAGTTGAGACAACTCTTATTCCCCCCCCGCAAAAAACCCCAAACCAATTGGCTGCACTGAGCAACTAATTCCTTTAGTAGAAGGAAAGAGGAACAGTGGGGAATTGCACACCAGACACCGACTATAGGTCAGGAGCTTAGATGTGCACAAAAACAGTAGCTAGGAAAGAAAAAGCAGTTCTTATGTATTTTCCAGTACAGTCTTTCTGAATGTCTCTTTGCCGATAGCAGCGTGGGAGGAAAACTTGGAATTCCAAAATACAGCCCTGGTATCTAAAAAGCTCTTCGCAAAAGCAACTGAATGCAGGAAACAGAACAGGGCAGAAGATTTTTAAATTGCTCTTAAAATTTGAAACTTTACTTTTACTTTTTTTTCAGTTTCTGCAAATGCAGGAAGCAGTGCTCACTCTTTCCTGTCCGGGTGAAAGATTTTTCAGTGGACACTCCATTCCAGCAACATGATAATTTGAACACAGCTTTAGGAAGTTGGTACAGTAGAGACCATGCAGTCATTTTCCCAGGAGAATATGAGGCTGTAAACTTATCTCTGTTAACTAGAGACATTATGATTGGACCTTAGGGTTGTGTTCTCTTATAATTCACCTCTGTTTTTATGAACCACAGCTCAAAAGCAGTCCTGATTAATGGTTCTTAGCAAACGGTAGGGAAAAGTACATTTACCAGAGCTTTTCACAGGATTAAACAGTGTGAAAATAAACAGCAGAGTATAATTTGCTAGCTACTGCCTAGGGAAAAAATACTGTGCAACTGGAATACAGTATAGCAGGAATTCAGTGAAAAATCAGTTTCATAAAATATACATATTTTAAAGCAGCATAAAGTTAAGCAGTAATAGCACCTGTAAAGTAGGCAGGTCCTCTTCCCTGATGACTCTTGAAAGGTGTGATTTGGGTTTTGGTTTTTTTTTAATCAGAATATCCACATCAGCACTGCATTTAACGCTCCCATAAGGTGACAAGTTTAGTAAGAAATTAGCATCAGCAAACTTTCCAGCCACGCTTCAGCAAATCACACCTTGCAGATTTAAAGCCTGCAAGCACTGTTTATCTAAATGCCTGCACTCACTTGCACATGTTTCCTTGTTCAGGTTGATGCCTACACCGTCCTATGGTCTTGCATCTTGCAAAATACAGCATTGGGTTCCCAGACCATTTTTTGTGCTTTTTAGTATCCTGGAAATAATACAGAGGGACTCCTTCAGCTGCTCGTCAGTTCTGGTGTGCCGTTCTAACACGCATTACCTCCAGGGGAGAACGGTCACTGAAATACAACCTGTTAAAGCCCTTCTGCCACACGAAGGCTTGTGCTGACCGGTAAAGCAAAGCTCCCAGTAAAAATACAGATAAATTGAAGCTATTTCAGTCTTTTAGCCCCACCTTTTCTGCCCAGACACAGACACACTGAAAATGCATGTGCTTCACTAACACTAAGGCAGCATCTCTTGCTTCTTTAAATGACCTCCTCATCCTTCTAGACCGAACTTGCTTTCAAAAACCAGTGCCTCATGCAAAACTACTGGTGAGGACTTTTTATTCAGCTTATTTTAAAGATGCCTTAATGCATGGCAGTGTCAGGAGAAAAGAACCAGGAGGCTAGAGAACAGGCGACGAGGGAGGTGTGGAACGAGGTGACAGAAAATGTCAGTGAATCTCAGAGCTTGTGTGTGCCAGTGAAGCGTGCCCTTCTGCTGCATAGAGCAAGACCACATGCTCTTGACAGACAATGTTTGAACCGAGAAAGTGCTTTTAGGCAGCCATTTTCAGGTCTTTCTCCTGTCAAAGCTCTGGGTGAGCTTCTGCTGAGAACTGTTTATCTCTTCATCTTTTTTGCTGTTTTTAAACTCTAATCGCATCTCTTTTTCAGAGACAGGTAAAGCATCACTGTCTTCTATGCTGAGCCTCCTGCCCTGATAAAGTTGTATCTGTGACATTAGCTTTCCTCTGGCTGGCATTCCTCACCCCATTTTTGATCTGGAGGCAGGAGAAGAGATCCATTAGGTAATTGCAATGCTAATTTGGTTGGTTTTCTTAGGAACAAATTCAGTACAGGCACACTTTTAATGCATGCTTTACAGATCAAGCACAAGTGTTTCTAAATAACTCCATAGAAAGAGTCTTCCTATAAAGAAACTGCTTAAGCGCAAAGATTTCCTTTCAAGAGAAGGACCCATCCTCCTTGGAGGTGGTGGTCTTGAGATCAGTGGGATACCATTAATGCTGATGCCACAACTGACTGCTTAGTTTTCCTTTAAATGTTCTCCAAATAAAGATCATAGCGTAGTTCTGTTGAGTTCCTCTCCATCGGTGGAAATCTCCCTACGGCTAGAGACGTTTTTCAGTTCTTACCCTGGAGCATGTTACATGATGTGCTGCCTGACTATTACTGTGTAGAGGAGATTAATCTTCTGCATATTTACTCTAACAGAGCCATAAAAGACTCACAGCCATCCTCTGTACCTGACCAAGTACCACCTCAAAGACAAAAGCTTCAAACGTGCTGTGTTTCTCACCTCTCTTGCACAGAGATACACAGTCTATGCCTTTGCGGTTTGTGCTCTGCTCACCAGGCGTTTGAAACAGAGCCGTCAGTTTGTGTGCACAGCCTTCATGTTTTGTTTAATGCAGCATGGTGCACGCCATCAGGCAGGCAAGCACAGGTCCAGAAAGTAAGATAAAAAGTGTGTTTCATGGCAACTTTGTAACTTGTTGGTAGCATTGTTTATGTGAGAAGTTTTAAAACAAGCAAATTAAAAATTCAAGTAACTAACTAACAAGTGTTATCCTTCCTATTATGGTTTTGACACTATTGTCACTATTCCTCTTCTCCTTTTTCCCTTGGAACTGGAAAACCAGAAAAACCCATGATTGTTTCTGAACCCCCTCATGAGAGCTCTACGGTATCAAAAGCCCAAGATACAAAACTGACGCACCTTAGGTCGGTACAGCAGAGAACGAGCAGTCAATAGTGTCGCGGCTGCTGCATCTGGCATCCGTGCTCACTAGGGCTTCCCTGACCGTCACAGATCATGAAATTACTGGAGCTCAGGTAGCTCTTTCTTCCTGAATTTCAGATAATGAAATTTGTTGTACAAGAGATGTGAGCACTCTGGCAAGCTGGCTTTTTGAAACAAAGCACAGATCAATTTACTGACACAGTAAACTCATTGCAAGCTCGGTTTGTACTGTGAAAACGTACATGTCGTTTCAGGTTTTCAGTTTTCTGTACCCATGCTGCTTAAGCTCCTCATTAGCATGTCAATCCTTGTTTAGACTGCGCTATTCATTTCTGGCACGGGAAGTGTAGGCAAGGATTACTGCTTTCCCACTTAACTGGTCCTGATGGATTACGTATTAAAAACCAGACTGAATATTGTTAAGCAGTATTTTCATGCTTGACACTCCTTCATATGTGAAACATTAGCACATAGATAAAACCAAGCTATAATTTCTAGATGCTAAATAGTCCACATCGCCTTCCCCTGCCACAGCGGAGGTTACCTCAGGACTGGGTAACCTTGCAAGCTCCACCCTGGCAGCAACTCCCGACATAAGCATGTGACCTACACAATTTCATATGTTATTACACCTGGCTGTACCCTTAAGCGCCCATTAATTTTTTTAACAATTCTTACAAGCAACATGAAATCAGATATATCTTTTTTTGTTAACGAACAGGGCTCTGCAGTTGAGCTGTACACAAGAAGCACAGCCATCTTAGAGACTTATAAAATTCATCATTGTACTAGTACCAGAACCAGTGAGACCCCACATCACAGCCAGGGGGGCATTAATGTTAAGGTAACATTTTATGGTCTTTTTCCAGTAATAGTAGATAAGAGCTTTACAGTTACAAAATCAGAATAATTTTTGTAAATTGACCTGAAAAACATCAACTTCACTCTAAAAGGGCATTTCTTTAGCTAGGATTTAACATCAAAGCACCCTCAATTAAAACTGGGTTTAGCCAGTATCATAGAATATTGTACAGACACCTGATAGTCCCTGGTACCCTATTCCACCTCCTAAAACTTTCTACATTAGAAGCAGGGAAAAAACTAATGGTAACAACGTAGCTGAAAGCAGACTGCGGCAAAGGGCCCCACTAGGCATCAAGACCTGATAAGAACAATAAAACCTTAACTGAGAGAGAGCAGGACTCTGCCACTGAAGCACCAGCAAGGCTGCTCTCTGAAGGGAGGCCAGCTCACTAGAGTTCATCTGAATTTTTTCCAGTATCTCCAGTTCCGTTTCTGCACACACACAGACTGAGGCAGTGCTGAACAGCCTATTGCTGTAGGGCCCTCTCTTAAGCTCTGGTCTGTGCTCACCTTGCACCCATCTCTCCTGCCTCCTGTTTAAACGCTGACTTCTTTTGAAAACCAGTAACAGCTAGGGGAAGCTAGAAAGCTTTAACAGATACTAGATCATACTGAAACCTTGTAGACTTGATACTGAAATTATTAAGTATAGTTCTCTTTAAAACTACTGGACATCTGCTTCATGTTTTCAGTTTTGTGGTAGGAACACAACTGAGATAATGCAATGTTTGAGGGGCAAGCCAAGGAAAGCAAGTTTTGTCTGGATGCAATAAATACAGATGTGGAAAGGGAAGGTGGCTAACACTACAGCACATCTTTCAATGTCCATTCCTTCTGATTCCCTAACAGGTTGTTCCTGAACCCAAACTGGAAAAGAAAAATAATCGCATTTTCAGGAATGGTGGCACAGAGTGACTATTCTTCAATCTACAGAAAAGTCTACAGTAGCAGAAACGGTTGTGGAGTCTACTGCACCAGATGATGCAGAAGAAGATACAAACTCCAAATTAATTCCAGATTTAAGTTTGGAGATGAATACTGATGCACTTGATGATATCAAAGATAGCTGTGTAATTCACAGCTGGATATCTAAGCTTCATATGGCATTCGGCTTTTAGCAGTTTTGGTTAAAGAACAGTGCTTCACCCTCACCTAGTTTTTAAGAGCTCATTAGAAATACAAAAAATTTTGGACTTGCTTTAAACTTCACTCAAACACCAACATCTCCCACACCCCAGTAAGCGCAACTAATTACTGTTCTGAGTACACATTCCAGCTGGATTAGCAGGGAGGTTAATCTCATCAGACTCAGTAATGTAACAGGATTCATACCGAGCTGTGCCCACAGGCATCTTCCTCTGCTGCTGCAGCACAAAGTGTGCGCAAGAGCTGCAGTACCCGCCTGCTGCTGCCCCAGGCCAGCACAGCTGGGTTTGTGGCCACGCAATAGGAGGCAAGGGAGCCCAACCAGTTTGGGCCAAAAAACCCACCCTCATTCATACACACACATTTATTGTAAGCTGGAGCGCTTCTCTCATCTTGTTCACACACATGTTCCTGCACAACACAGCCTGAGCATAGAAACCCTGGAGAGTAATCTGTACCTGCAGGTACACCGTGTCATGCACCCCTGCTCCAGGGCACTTCCCAGGTACTCGTCTGGGAGGTACGGAGGAAACCACACCTCACTGGAGCGCTTCTGATCCCCTCTGTGTTGATATACTTCTGCAAGCACCAGGCAGCCAGCTGAGCTTTGAACGTCTGGAATCCACAGGCTGCAATTTCAATAAATTCTTATTAAAGAATTGCTCTCTCTCACACGCATTTGGAAGAATGAAGCATTACTATTTTGGAGTAGCAATGTAAATGAACACTGCCTCAGATGAAGGTTATGGTTCGTGCTTCTGACATCGCTTCAGGTTCTGCAGAGACAAGCAGCATCACAACAGTCTTGAAAAAGGTATTCCATGTTCCCGCGTTATCTGGATCAGCAGAAGAGCTCCTCAGCTGCCGTGCCAGGAGGTGTTAACACGGCGTGCAGTAGGCCAGTGGCTGGCTGCAAAGGAACCAAGTGCTGCCTGGCATGGATAGAAAACCACTGCAGCAAGGCCTATTTGCACTGTTTGTTAGACAACAAAGAAAAATCCCCAGTGAAGCCAAGTGCTGTAATTTGAAATTTGTTTGGCAGAGAATGGTTTTAGACACTGAAAAGGTTTCCTCAGAACGCCTTATAACTCCTACAACCAAAACTAACAACAGACAGCTGCAAAATATAAATCCAAATACAAAATTAAATGTATAGCATGTAAGTCTTTAAAAACAAATTCTTTATTAAGAATAAAATCATACGACTTGCAATAAATTCCCTAAGGGCACGATATATTACAGAGCTGTACTTGTACTAAGGAACTGAAATGGCAGATTGGTAACAGCAAGAAATGGATTCGGGAGAGAAACACGCTTTTGTCTAAGCGGAAAGACTTCACTGAACTTCCGTAACTACCATCCGCCCCTCCCCAGATCCCCACAGCCTCCTCTGTAGCCACCACCTGCTCGTCGATACCCTCCTCCTCGATAGGTTCCCCCACCTCCGTAGCCTCCCCCCGGGCTACCTTGGTATCCTCTTCCTCCTGAACGCCTGCCAGAATAGCTGTAGCCACCATACCCTCTACCTCTGTAGCCAGAGCCACGCAGGTAACCTCCCCAGCCTCTGAGGCCACCTCCATTGTCATAGCGAGGCATTTTGGGGGGGCGAGGACCATCTCCAAACCTGGCAAAGAGAAACATTATGTACTAGACACAATCTTACAGATTACATTGTTTTTAAAATATTATGGGAATAACCAATTGCCAAGATATTCAGTTAAGACATCTCTATTTTCTGTTAACAAAATATGATGTTTGAATTACAGTTGCACTTTTGCACCTTTCCCACTTCAGTGAAGAAGGCTGGGAATGGCCTGACCTGCCACATAAACACTCCCTCCTCTAAATTTCAGCCAGGTCTACACCTGGGATAGAAAGTTTTCCCCTCAATCCCACTTCTCCAGCTCACACACACACATAGGGAGCTCCATTCCTGTTTATGTGAGCACAGTGATCTTCATTTTGCTCCCTGCAAAACACAGTGAAGTGTACATCTAAGCTGTTCTTTGTTTTGTTCCTTATTACTAACAGCTCACAGGTGTTTTCATTTTTCTTTGCTTTGGAAGCAAGACAGGAAAACAAGGGGCAATGGAGGCGTGCAAGCACAGCCAAAAATCTGTTTTATTTCCAGAGATAAAGATGAATAGGTCTGCCCAAAATAAATTTGGATTATCTTTTCTTTAAAAGTCATTGTGTTTTGGAAGAGGCGATAACAGCTTTTATTCCTGAGAGCCACTTGTCCTTCCTGTGGAAACAGGCAGTGATCTATCTACCTACATCAGACTCTGAACATGGCAATTTTACATACACTCAGACTATTGACTTTGAAGCGGAAACCTGAAGCTCCTGTCCACATGGGACAAGACTCTCCTGGTGATTTTAACTCTGGGCTTCTGCAGCCACCATGTAGGGAGGGAGCAGCAGAGCTGACAGCTCTGACCTGCTCCATTCAGGCTCTCGGTGTCCTTGGGGGCAGAGGTGGTGAGCGCTCCTCACCCCAGATCTCCGACTGCACAAGCCAACGGAGCCGAGCTAACCTTGCACTGGCAGCCATGAGGCTGATGCCTGCAGCTGACGGCCTGGAGATCTGACGGATCGCATTCAGCATTCGCTCATTTGCTGGGTCCAGCTGCCGAATGATCTCAGGATCTTTACTCACTTCCACAACAAGAGCCTCCATCGCTGCGCGCAGAGCAGTGATGCAGGCAGCTGCATTGTGGGGCATCTTCAGCTTGATCCTAGACCACAAAGAAGTATATTAGACGTATCGTGACTTCTAGGAGAGAACCTGTTACGAAAAATGTTCTGTAGAGTGGCTTTTCATTGAGTGCTGCACATACTGAGCCAGAAATCTATATTCTTGTCTTTGAAATTCTGATTTGGCAGTGAAGGGACATGAAATTCAGGAGGCAAATTTGCAAGATCCCTAAAATTTGACATTGTTAAAACATAACTAACCTTCTGTTTGAATATGCTCTTGAGATTTAACATACTCAGATAACACCAATACGTAACCCCTAGCATCAAAAAGAAAGATACAAAAATATAAAGTAAACTAAAAACATGCAGCTCCTCAAGATTTTGAAAGCTCTAGGCCACCCTCAAAAATACTAGTGATTTAAGCTTAAGCAATTCTTTACCTCTGTTTTACTGACCCGGGGCAGGGTGGGGGGAGGGGGAAAGACATCTAGATGGTATTTGGTCATGGCCATAAAATGTATGCTGTCAGAGGCAACCAACAAATCCTCAGCATTTCTCTCCTCAAGCTGTGTTTCCGAGCCTTAAAAACAAGGTTTCCTCAGCCACTGTTTGAAGAGGAGGTCCAAAATACATAGTACCCCTTATTCACATTCCAGTTAAAGGGGAAAAACAATGGCAGTTTTTATGGAAACTGCCCGGTATCATGTTTTCAATTTAAGCAGATAATCTGCATGAAACAGTGCTGCCAACATAAACCCCTCCCTTCCTCACAGGAAACAAAGGTAATGCCTTCACAATTAACTTGTAGTGCATGGCTTGCTCTAGGGTTCCTATTCTATAGAGATTTATGTCTGTGTTAGCAGCTGCCCCCCCCTCAGCCTGTGTTCTTTCATAGACTTGAATATTATGAGCACCAAGGAGGTCCATACCAGTCATCAACCAGAACGAGCTCCCCATTCGACAGGACTTTCTTGGAGGCAAAGAGAAGCAGCTGCAGCGGGCTCACCAAGGTCATTGTTTTGGCAGAGATGGCTCGTGTTCGAATCTGCAGGTGAAGAGGAATGCGACTCTTGAAATGGAAAACAGATCCCTACACCTTCCTCTGGCCACTGAAACCAGAGCATTTTGTAAAGAAAAAAAACAAAACCAAAAACAACTCCAAAAAAACCCAAAACACAACAACAACAACAAAACCAAACCCCAACACACAAAAAAATCTAGGTATAATTGTTAGGAAATTACAAGAGCACATGAGCATACAAAATCGAATGCTAGGCAGAAGTTTACAGGGATTCAGCACTGGTTGGTGTAAAAAAAACCCACCAAAAACTACCTGCCATTTAAAAGTAATAGTTTTTCCATGGCTGCATGTCTGCAATTACATAGCTGATATTTTGCAAGAGCCACCTTATGCTTTAGAATCATAGAACCATTTAGGTTGGAAAAGACCTTCAAGATCATCAAGTCCAACCATCATCCATGACCACTTTGCCGACCTAAAAACGACCAAGGCATAGCTGAATTACCTTCCCACCTTCTGCATTGCTGAGGCTGTGATGAAAAGCTCGTTGCTTCTTTAGTAGGGTCCTACACACACAAATGCGGAAGTTGCTACACGTCTGCGCAAGCAGCCCGCTTTGTCATTTTACAGAAACAAGACCTTAAGCTTGTACTTGAAGCAAAAGCTTAGACAATAACAAGCTGTCTGACCTGAGCCAGATAACAGCACTGACTACGTGGGCTACTGCCCTTCATTCTGAAGAGGGACAGAAGAGCAGTACTTGGGATTTCAGCCTCCCACCCTGACAGCTGCCTCTCTCCCTCCTTTCTTTCACACAGGAGTGTGACAGGCAGAATCTGTTGCACTTGTTTGTCCTCAGGGAGATTTGCTCCTGCGTGGAAGTTACCACACAGGCTCAAAAGAGAGAAACTTCCAGAATAGGAATTGTGGCAGAAAAATGGCTAGTGCAAAGAGCAGGGAACTTGCAGGTCAGAGAGAGACTGCCAAATGCAGCAGGAAACATATCACCAGACCTCAGAGAGAAATTTTCTTTTAGCATGTAAATAATGGGTAGGGAGAGAGCTGCATATAAATCCTTCCTTCACCCCAGTCTCACCCACGTGCTGTCTTAGCCACTCTTAAGCCACCACCTTAGTAACTCTTAGTTTCCCATGTGTATTTTGATTTAATAAAGCATAGCTTTTTGAGTTCAAAAGCCTTTTGGTGTTTTTAGGGGATGGTCGAGGCAGATCAAAGGTCTGACTGACCCACTTGGGATCCTGTCATAAATGGTGAAGAAGAGGTGAAGCCTCACCACAGCTCTGAACTATGTGTGTGGAAATCCGAGTACCAAGCCGAGTCCCACACCAGTGCCCAGAGTCAAAAATTCCATTTATTACCAATGAAGTGGTTTATCTGCCATTACTACAATAAGTTGCATGTCAGCAAAAAAGACTGAGGATATAAAAATCGGCATAAATAAACTGTAATTCTGAACTAACCAGTGTAGACAAGGTGACAAAAAAGAAACCCCTACAGCATCACTCTGCTATAAGATCTTTAGAGGCTCTCCTTAGAGCAAGAGGCCTTGCTAATTCGATGCTTATTCTCAAAAACATCTTCACAGCACTTCCCAGGCAGAAGGAAGGCACAGTGTTGTGCACAGCTGGTTTCAACAACAGGCGGCAGAGTGCTTCAGGGCCTCCCCATTGCTGTGCTGGAGTAATTGTGCACAGGTAGCACAAGCAGGCTGGCAGCCCGAGGACCATCTCACGGCTACATCCTACACAAAGGCATTGCCTTCCTTTGCTCCTTGAAAGACGGGTGAGCAGGAGCCATTGCATTCACAATGGCCATCACTGGAGCACAGGAGAGCACACAAGGGTTTAAGTGTACATATACGCTATGTGCGGAGTACACAAAATTAATGGGATGGAGGAAAAGGTCACAGGGATCCTGGGGAAAACATCTCAGCGTTTTTATGAGATGCTTGGGAAATGGGAGTTGTCCTTGGGAGGTGACAAACTACCTACATGCCAGAAAGGGAGCACCCCACTGCCGTATTATATGTTCCTGTTTTCTCTCTGTATTCATAAGTAGGAGAAGTGACAAGAGCAAAAATTCTCTAGTGCCTAATTAGTATGGAAGAGCTCCTAAAGCAATATCTTAAAGAAGATAATAATTTAGATCTTTCTCTATGAGCTGGCTGTTTTCACAAAACTCACAGGACCTTTCTATGCAGCTCATCTTCTGCTGAATTTGGTTCACTGGCAGTTACTGGAAGGCTGAGTGACACCATGACCACATAAGGTTCACTTTCGGGAGGGTGGGGGGAGTGGGAAGGATCAACAAACACACACACACACACACCCCCAACCCAAAAAACAAGCTAAATATTGCACAGTGTAGGTTTTCTTCTTATCACTTCTTTACCAAAAAGAACCTCTTAGACAACCTGGCAGCACATGATCAAGAACAAATTCAAAGTCTTTACCTTTTCTCCAAAAATGAAAAAAGGTGATGGATACTTGATGTCCTGGCTGCTGAAAGGGCAGTTGACAGATGATTTGTGGATGAGTGCATTGTGCCCCTCAGTGGTAAGAATTTTCCTCTTCTCCTTGTGGTAGCAGACATTGGGGTAGACCCCAAAAGCAAGCAGGGAGATTACAACATCCAGATTATTATCTGGTCCAGTGTTGTTAAACGGCTGAGTCATCAAACATTCTGTTGACAGAGAACAGAAGACTGGCTCACATCCACGGGTCTTGCAGGACAGCACAGCAGAGTTGTTTAGGATCCTGGATCAATGCATTTTCTGATTCAGTCAACTGGTAGATGTGCGTCTGTTCTCAAATGACCTCTGCACTTAAAGCATTTCAGTTCTACATGCAATTTTCAATTTATTCATGGAGAGCAAAAAGCTGAAAAATACTACTACAAAGAGATATTTTTCTCTCCCAAGCTCTTCAAAAACAAGGAGAGAGGAGCTTGCCCAGAATGTGCTGTACCACAGTGTGTTTACCATCATTTGTTTTGGAGACAGATCTTTTGGGGGAGGTAAGAATGGATGTTTTCATTGGTTTATTTGTTACAAACCTCCCCAGAGTCTCTGGTGGCTTGTTTTCAGGTCATCTTGCCCAGAAATAAAGTTAAGGATAAATGCAGCAATGATGCTAGCAGCATTATGAGAAAAAAAGTAAAGGAATTTAAAAAAAAAAAAAAAAAAAAGGAGGGGAGATAAACATCTGCTGAATCCATCCATCCATACCATTTAACTGAGCAAGCTCTTCAGGAACATTAGGCAAATTCAGAACCTGGTCAACTTTAAGATTTCCACCCCCCTACCCCCCTTAGAAAATTGAATATGTCGCACTACTGCACATCCCTCCTGCAGCACAAACCCAGAAAATCATAGGGCACATAGCACACTGTTTAGATCACAGAGACTCCCCGCTAAGGCTAATGAAAAGGAGTGGGGAAGCACAGCACGGCACATTTTGGAGATGCAACAAGTGAAGGAGAAAGAAAATCAGGGAGGTAATTCTCTAAGGACAATTGCTTAAAAGATTTTTAATCCTGCAGCCCTAACCTCAGCCCCCAGAGCCTCCCTATATTGCACCACCACCATCACAACTTCTCTGGTTTAGATAACTACGAGAGAATGAGACAGCACTAAAATTTCATCTGAATACAGCTGTAAAAGCACAACAGCTTTATGGCAAATCCACTACAGGCCTCTGTGCTTGTGTGTTCATCATAGATTATCTTGTTTATTTATTTCTCATCTCAGAATGAAAAATGCAATCATTAAATTACTATGTCCAAGCAGAATCACCTTCAGGGAAGCCAGAATTAATAAGTATATCTTTCAGCTGGACTTTTGCTTCCCAAGTCATTCTAAGAGTAGCCATGCTGAGTCTTTTGTGTTCACAAAATCTTTTTTCTGCTTCTTCACCACCCATTCTAAAAAACAAACACAGTGAATTAGAAGTCTGCTCAAGAAAAGGAAAAGTGCGACAGTCTAGCTGTCATAGCATCCATTGACATATCTAATCTGGTCACAAAACTGCTCACCCTGTGTTACCCATAACTTCTAATCAAACTTTGTGCCAAGACAACATACCTTGCATCATCCCAGGCTTGGAAGACGGAAAGCAAAGCAACATGATCTGAAAACCTGTTCCCAGCAAAATTCCTGTGGACATAACCAAGGCGTTTGCCTTCACTGATGAAAGGTTCAGGGAAACAAGTGGCCGCAGAGATGGTACAAATGGCATCTCCCACGCTGAAAGAAACAACAAAAAGTATCAGGATTGGGTTTATTCACAGTATTGCTGCCAGTAGCTACTACAGGCTGTTGATACCAGTAAAAACTTCTCTGCTAGAGACCTTAGTAAATTTGCCCTTATCTACCAGAGTTCTTCACAGAAACACTTCCCTGGAAGTGGATGTTAAATTAGCTCCAATTCCAGTACTTTCACAACAGCAGGTGTTCACAAGCCCTTTGTCTATCTTCCCGCCCCTTCCCTCCATCCATACACCATCTTCTGGTGAAAAGGAGCCTACGGCCATCACTATTACAAATAACAGATCTTTACTTCTGCTAAAGCAAAACATGTGGATTCATTTTTCTTCTTGTCTAGGTGTCAAATTTCACATATCCCCACCTCCAGCTCACTGCTACCTTAAGTATTTAGAGTCCCACTCTTAATTCATAAGTAATCAGCCTCTACTGGTCCCTTGCAGTTAACTGTGAATTTCATGACTACTTTATTCCCTATACTCCAAGTTATTTATCCTTTGCTCTCATGAATATTCAGTTTCCTATCCCCAGTTGTAGCATTTATTGCTCATCTAGATGCATTGTTTTTTCTCTTGTAGAGTGCATGTCTAGAGTCTCAGGAATTCAGAGAGACAAGAAAAAGACCATTGAGACTACTAAACTTACTAAAAAATACAGCCCATTATCATCATCTTGCCCAGACGAGGTTCAATGGGAAGTTTGGCTAGGATTCTTCCAAGAGGTGTCAACTCATCATTGGAATCCAGGGCATCAAGCTCTGAAACAAGATCTTTTACTAGCAAAGATGGTTAGGTAATCCCAGAAACCCTTAGATAAGAAGTTCAGAATTTTAATAACTGTGTTTAAATAGAACCTCACCTATATTTAAGTTTAATGTTGTTTACAATATTGCCAACCTGATTTTCAAAACTGGTCTGAAATCAAATAAACAAATTTTACTTTAGCTTTACAGACGTTTTACTACCTCCTCCAAAATTAAAATAATTACTATTTAATTCACATACATATTTTTCCATTTCTTTTTAGTTTGCTTCTGTACAAACCACTACTACACTATTAAACTTTTTTCAAGTCCCTATATTTGATCTAATTAATCTAACGTAATTTCTGCTTCACGAAAATCAAAGCAGCCCCACCACAGCCAACTGTAGCCTTCATTGCAATGCCAAATCACAGAACCCTCTGTTCATCAAAAAGAGAACACCACAAACTCTCTCTTCCATGAGGCTTTGCCTGCCTTTCTCTCCTTCTGTTACCTAAAAATTATCACCTGAGCTCATCCTCAAAGCTATTAAACCACTGTCAATAATAAAGTCAAACAAGTATCTGTGGCTGTTTGCTGTATGGACTGAAGGGTCTCATGAGTCTCCTTATCTTTCTAGCAGTTTGGCCATAACCATTGAAGTTGACTTCATAAAACTATTTTTAAGTTTGCACGATAAAGAAAACCAATACAAGTGTGATCTTCAAAACCCCTTTTAAGATATAAATGAAAAATGCAAACTTATAGTTCACGTACTCTATTTACAGACTACTTTGGGAAACTTCAGCATAACTAAAAGCTTTACATTTGAAAAACCCAGCTTTGTAGCCTCAGCATTAAATGGGAAAGTGAACTAATAAAGGACTCCTTAGCCACTATCAAATCCATTTTTCTTGGCATCTATTGAACTCAAAAGCCTAAAGAGTATTTTGAAGAAATGTCTCACCATCCTAAAAACATACTAATAGTATACATATGCTGAAACAAATTACAGGTCATCCAGGAAATGAAGGCACATGCAGAAACATCTATTTGGTGTTAAAGCTGAAAACATTTGCCTTTTCCCCTGGCTTTGCATTTCTTATCCGCAGTGTGAGAAAATCACTAACAAGTTTTAGATCAGAAAGTCATTAAACCTGAATACATATCCCTAGCTGTGTTATTCATTGTGGTCTCCCTTCTGTATACAAGCAAAGTAGGCTCATCATGCAATTTTTTCATAAAAATCAACAAACAGATAATTCAGTTCTTAGAAATTTTAAGAAGTGCTTATTTAGTGACATTTGCAAAGTCTGCTGAGGTTTGAGATCACTGCTTTAAATCTAAAGAATAAATTTAGGGTTCCTCCCTGCCTCATTTTACTCATATTCTAGTTAGTTCCTTTAAGAAGCTGGGGAGACAGCTTAACCCCCACATGAGTTTCTCCTGTTTTAGGAGGATACTGATGCTTGCATATTCATTAACTGGAGATTTAATTACTTGAGAAAATACTGAGATCTTGGGTCAACAAGCTGTACAAAGCAGTAATTATACAATAAACTACTAACCTCTCTTTTTCAGTATTTCTTTTACAGTTGTTTTGTAAATGCCTTAGGCACTGGACTGAGTCTATGTCACAAACAGCAGTGCCACAGCTGGAAAACAGGAAGCTGAAAGCTAGCATAAGTTACTGGTAAAATAACAAAACAAGCCTCAAGTTTGAAGGCTCAAGTTTCTTAAAGGAATGACACTCCACTTGGGAATTCAAGTATTCAGCTGCAAAAGACACTGCCACCCACACGATGCATCCAGGAAACACCTTGCTGTTTCAGACAGCATGCTACTACACAAACAATCTAACCAGAGATGTTAAAACAGTCTGTAAGTGATCATTATACATGGGAAATCACTTGAAGTCAGCTTTATTACATGCAATCTTGTGGACAAACAACGATACCTTTTAGTGTGCGTTCTGCTTCAATCACTGCATCCAAAGGTGGTGGTTCTATTGCTTTGGCCAAAAATTGACCAATCCCTCCCAGCCGCAGCAATTTGATGCTCAAAGCAATTTCATGAAGTGGTGTTCGAAACATTTCAGGTGTCATATGAGTTTGAAGTCTGTAATGAGAAGAGAACAAAAAAGCTCTTCTACCAGTATTTATCTCCCATGCTTCTCAATTCTCATCACAGTGTAAATTTACAATGGAAATGCACAGAGGGTATAGCCCTCACATCACCACTACCCAGCATGGTTTCTAGCATGAGCTGACCACATACAGAGTCTGCATGGCTGAAGCCCCATTTGCAGCATGGCTGTGTCCAGCCCCACACTTGCCCCTTTACAATCATCTCCTACATTGCTACAGAAGGTCTTCCACTCCCGAGACAGACAACCTGCTTTCAGCGTGACGTACGTACAAACACTTCTCTACTTGTCCTTTTATCAGCTCCAAACCACCCAACTCCTCCTGCATGTTTCTGGTTTGATCACTAAGAAGAGTAAGTATTTTTGCTGGATGCTTTCCAAAGGTGTTTTTCTGGTAGGAAAAAGACCTGATAGAAACAGATAGAGCTCTTAAGTCTTAGCACAGTATCGTTAGCGATCCTTTAGCTTGCTGGTTGAAATATGAACTCGTAGGAATGACTGCACTGAGCGACAGACAGCTAGAAAAGGTTTCAAAACACCTTGAACAGATATCCAGATTCAGCTGGCAACAGATTTAGATGGTATCTCTCAAAACATTATCTGCACAAGTCCACAAACACTCTTTCTTTCCTAGACACCATGGAGCTAGTATATTTTGGTTTTATATTCTTTGAAGGAAGGTAACCTTAAAGTCATTAAGTCCCATGATTATTTCAGTAGCCTAAAATCAGTTCACTGTCAAAAATTCTTAATTACAATCACTCCACTGTACTAGACAGCAGATCTAAATAAGTTTGAGCAATTTAGGGAAAGTTTTTGATCGACTGATGCTTTCAGACATTACAAAAAGTTGAACATCAAAAACACAGCTATATTGTAATGGCTGAGAAAGGGGCACTGAAACTTTCATGAGAGAGATCAAACACTGAGTGTAACAGCTGTGTAGACTTCTGCAACCAGCAGAAAGATTTCCATGGCTCTAGTAACTGAGAAACAGCTTGGCAGATAGAAGAGGTCAAAAGTTTCAGCAGCAGGAAAGGTGCTAGAACAGCATGAAGGGGCTTCCTGGCCACAGAATGGAGATGGAGGGAAAAGTAACATCTGTCTTCCCTGCTTTTTACCACTTTCATGACAAAATTGCCTGTTATGTGAACATGCCAGGTGCCCACAAGGTTTGAAGGCAGACTAGAGCCTTATCCTTGTTACAAAGCTGTCTTCTGCCTTGCCTCAATTCCCAAGCATTATTTTTCTCCTGAGAGGTTCGGTAGGTTGCAATGACATTCTTAATAATAAAATCATGAGCGATTTATCCACTTCATACTGCGGGTAAAAGCATATAAACATATGTAATTTTTTTTTAAGCAGAACAACTGAGGTATTCCAGTGTGAACTGACTTCATGCATCTCCTCTCTGTGCTTTCTGAAGTTATTTCCCCAGTTTGACCAGAAGTAGCATACAACCATTCTGGGAGAAGTCTCTGAGGTTATTTTATTTCTAAAGAGCACAGCCTCACCTTTCAAAGCGAGCTCTGCTGCACAAATGGAAACAAAATCCAGCACGCACGCGTCCAGCTCTTCCCTTCCGCTGCTCCAAATTAGTTTTTGACGCCCAGACTGTGGCGTAGTTTGTCATGTTATTATGAGCAGTAAACAGCTTCACTTTTTGCCTGTTACAGAAAAAAAACCACCTGAGATCAGATGTTAAGTCCTGCCAAATCAGTTCTTGTTTTATTCCTTGCAGCCACACTGCTTTTAAGAAGCAAACAACCCCTGTTTGACTAGCTAAGCTTTGGCTAGTTAGGCAGCTATCTAGAAGCTGAAGTATCATTCTCTTTATAAAGCAGTGCCCCAAGATATACACAGAATGAAGTTTTCACAACTGTCTCAAAAGCTTAAAATTCTCAAGCAATTAATGAGATCCCTATGTGTAATTTGCTCAGAGAACATGTATAGCAAGACAGGATCCATAACAGACTACAAAAATCTTCCTCTTTTCCATTAGCTATACACTGAGTGTTTGTAATATTCATCTGGCAAACGACATATTTCAAATACGCATGGAGACCCAGCGACACCTCACGTGAATAGTGCCAGCGTGAATGCAGCTGACCAAAACCAGCCCACTGAAATGCCAGTGTGGTTTGTAACTGTGCTGAACAGCTAAAGACAATGCAAATTTGTCTTGAGTGAGTTAGAGTCCACAAATTCAGCTCTGTGACTATGGGAACACAAGGCAGTTCTGTGTGTTCAGAAAACCTTTTTTGCATTCCAAAGAACAGGATTTACAAAACAAAAAGCTACTTCATGAACTCACTTGCAGGAGTCTATAACATAGACCACATCATTGATGGTAATGCTAGTCTCAGCAATGCTTGTAGATAAAATAACCTATAAAAAACAGGAAACGCATATTGAAATATATTTGGTCTGGAAAAGTTAAGGATGGACTGCAAGATAAACTACATAACTTCTATAAAAAAAGGGTCAGCAATACATTCCACAAAAGCACAACAGAACAAAGCGTGTTACACTCCACAGAGAGAAGGCTCTCCTACTTTTGTTACTCCAGGAGGCACAGGATCAAACACTCGACGTTGTTCCTCCAGAGGAATTTGCGAATGCAGAGGTAAAATTCTATACTGGCGGCCTCCTACAACATGAATACAAGAAGGTCGGTAACTACTACTATGTGAATCTCATTTCTTCTTTGCACAACATAATCATTTCTACCCATTCATTCTCATGACAAATCCAGCTCCCTAAGCCACTCATCCAACTCTCATCTTTACAGTGTCAATAGCTTCCTTTGGAAAAGATGACACATAACAGAACACAGTTGCTTGTACCAAAGCGTGGATTCATTTCTAGATGCTTCTGCATTGTATATATCAAGTTCCAGCCAGGCAAGAAAACAAGTACTGCTCCTGGGACATTCAGAGTCTTGATATAAATCAGCAGGGCCTCAATGAGTTCAAAAGAAGTTTCTTTCTCATTCAGCTGAGCCATGGAGTGCTTTGTTTCTGGGCCATATTCTTCACTGCAAATAAGGTTGCAATTGGCCTACAGAAAAAGAAATACCACAAAAGAAATCATATAAATTAATTTACTCAAACTGTGGTGACTCGCTGGCCAGGCAAATAGGAAAATGAGATACATGGATAGTTGATAGGGAAGACCATCTCAGGCACAGCTTGCAGAATGACTCACAATAAGCAGTTTAAGTCCTGCTTCCCCAGCTTTCTAATATAAGAATTGAATCATAATTCCATTGCATTGAGTTATAACTCAATACAAATTTGCAGCAGAAAGCTATTGAATTGATTTAACTTCTGTTTAGCTGAATGGGGATGATGCCATACAAAGAAGAAAATGCTTCTCCCAAGAAAAACTGGTCATTTTTTTTAAATTTAAAAACCTGACATAAACAGTAGTTTCAGACCTACAAATTAAAAGCTGTATCGCGAAAGCCAGTTTCTTGACAATGTATGTAAGCATTAACAATTATCAACTGCAAGAGAAGAAGGGAGAGAATCTAAATTTTCACCCTGAAAAGGTATCACCAAGCTCATATTTCTGTATCTACTTCTTCTTCAAAGGTCATCAATCTTTTCACTTTTAAAAGCATTACAGTTCTATCCTTAAAGAGAAGTAGGCTGAGAAAACATGAGAATTTTAGCTTCAACAACAAAAAAAATCCTTCAGTTTACAAGGGCAATGAGAAAATTCAATTCTATTTCTGAAGTTAACAGCAATCTCGGGTATTAAAAATACAAAAGCTGCTAAAAATGTTTAGGATCAACAACACTGCTTGAGACAGAGTCCTAACTGGCACTTGTTTAATTTTTCATATTAAAAAAGTCAAACATACATCATCATCTTCACCATTTTCTTCATCCTTCTCTTTCTTCTTCTTTTCCTTTGGTGGAGGAATGAACTGAGTCATTTGAATGCAATCTTCCAGAAAATAATCTGCAAGGACAGAGAAGCACTGATTATCAAGACTGACTACTAGAAGCCTGTGTAAGGGAACACTATTCTTTTTATCATCTCTCGAGATTCTCCCAATATAATCATGACGTTTCAGAGTACGAAGCCAAGATTGGAGAAAAATCCTTGGCTGTCAGCTAGGGTATGAGAATTACTCCCATACTATTCCAATGATTATTCCTCTGTTCAATATAGTTCTACATAATTTTTTACTGGTTTGTTTGTTTTTAACACTCGCTCATCTAAAGCTATTTCCATTATTCCTAATGTCACAGACAACTGATCTGAAACACCACAGCTTGGCTATTACTATCTCATTCTGCAATGGAAACTACCCCAAGTGGTAATGTTTTAGGGTGGTGGGGTTTTGTGTTGTGTGGTTGGTTTGTTGGGGGTTTTTGAGGGGGTGGGGAGTAGTATTGTTTATTTGTTTGGTTTTGTTTTTAAACCAAATGGTGCTGTGAAATGATTCAGTGTTACTGACTTCTTTGCCCAAGGTAAGCCACATCTGTAAGATATGACAATCCAAAAGAAACGTGTATCTTGCTGTACACATAATCTTAAAGCATATGACCAATAAAATAAAAACTAAAGCAGTTCCTGAAAGTTCAATCAATGACTTACCTTGGACAGGGTAAGTTCTACCAAAGACCTCAATGATAGGACAGTTGAAGAAGTATTCACAAAACATACTAGTATCGATGGTGGCAGACATGAGGATAACCCTGATTTCAGGATATGCCTGAACTACATCTCTCAGCACCACCAAGAGAAAGTCAGTCTGCATACAAAGAGAATAAGAGCATCATTAATTTCCTTCCCATAAGAAGCAACATATTCCCAAGAAACCAGAAAGAATTAGAGACATATACAATTATTGAGCAGGAGCTTTGCTGGGCAAGAGAATTAACAATTATCACAACAATATTCTATAACCAGAAACAGTTGTCAGTGCTTTATTTTGAAAATACTGCAACTCCTGGGATAAGTGAATTTTAGGATTTCCAGTGTAAAGAAGGGTTATTCTTTTATCAGAATGAAACAAACTAAAGAAAAGCATTCAAAAATAGTTTACCTCCTTCCTAAAAATTATTAAATTAAAAATTACAACCTAAGGTCTTTTTAAACTTGGTTTACATATAAAGTAGCCAGAGTTCATAAAATAAATAGGAATAACTCAGTGCAGTTGTATCCAAAGTTTTATAGTTCTGTTTAAACATGACATTTATTTACGTTTGCCATGCAGTTAGGCAAGCCCTTAGTTCAACATATAAAATTCCAATTTCATTCAAAATTCAAAACTTGTATTTTACATCATTAACATAAACTTAATAGATGAAGAGATGCATCAGAAAAATCTGCATTATAATTCCATCCAAATGAGTCCCCAAATTCCATCAAAACAAGCTTAAACATCATGTCAGAACTTAGCAGCTTCTCTCACTCTTGGTGTGGCAAAGCTGAAAAATATACGTAAGAATCAAGGGGACAGAAAACATTTCCCATTTCTTGAATTACATACAATCCCTCCCCTAATTCTATTGTCAACTTATTGCATTTTTCTTCATGTCAAAACCAAATTTAAATGTACCACTATCAAGATCACAGCTTCTGTAAATATCACTGCTGTTCCATTACAGTAATACAACATTGTCAGTAGAAAAAGCACTCCAAAATAAAAATGACATTCAGCATGCTCCCACATTTGGACAAGACGTGCTTGTACTGTGGTGTTCTATTTTCCAGAGGATCAGGATATAGGAGATCCTAACAGGAAGAAAAAAGAGATAGGGCTCTTCTAACCAGGTAAGGAGTAATTAAGAGAAGAGTTTCTAAAAATCTTATCAAAGATGGAAAACTCACATATACGGCAATTAGTAAAATGCAGTTTCCTTTCACATGTTTACTGTTATGCAAGAACACATGCAAAAGTTTCCAAACAGAACAGAAGCACAGAGAGGAATAGTATTGTAATCACCAGCTAACTCACATTAATGTCTCTCTCATGGATCTCATCAACAATAACATGACTAATGCCACGGATCCCAGCCTCCACCTTTCTCAGAAGAACACCTTAAACAGATATAGCAGTTAAATGTTCCTGTAGGTAACAGCTCAGTCTTCCCCCTGCCCCGCCTCATTTCATCAAGAACAGTCTCACTGGTTTAAAAATCAAGAAGTGTGCAGGCTGCCCAGCACCTTTTACAGCCCCATCTCCAATTGCCATGCTTTCATCTGTACAAGTGATGGGAACGGTATAAAGTATTACTATTACAAAGACTCTTTCTTCTTTCCCACCCAATACTGCTTCTACCTTTTAAGGACAATCAATACACGGCAATTTTATCTCTTCAGGATATTATTTCTACATGGTATTAGACTTGTATTATCATACTTCTGAACAACTATCTTAATCTTTCTCTGCGCAACAGTATGTCAGCAAACTTACTCTTCCCCCCCCCCCCAAAAAAAAAATTGTTAGTCTTTTAAACAGATTTGCTAAAAATTTTTTAAGGTAACCATGTTTCTGCTTTTGCTGCTAACTCAAAAAATTCAGACCCATAATTAATAAGCTCCAAATGTAAACAAAGCAGTACAGACCTACAGTGCAGAACATCACACTGGCATGTGGTCGAGGAAGCACAGATTCAAATCGCACACTATATCCACAGCTTTGCCCAGGTTGTTCTCCTCTCTCATATGACACACGCTCTGCTACAGAAACTGCACTAATCCTTCGAGGCTGAGGGATGAAAAAGTTTTCTGTAACTTAATGATGAAGTTTTGCAAGTTTATCAGAACATCACTAAACCCAAGAAAGTAAATTATAAAAGCTATAGGTCTCCTGTCCTAAGATTTCTTTACAGAGTAGTCATTAAACAGTAGTATCTATAAGAGGAGGCTTTTTTCCTCTGAAATGGTTAATTCTACACATAAAATTACAGAGGAGGAATATAAGGATACATGGGAACCACCAGCTGGCATTTGCCAAATATTTCCTCTCAGTCTGCCAAAAAGTTTTCACCTGGGCAAGGTACAAGCCAGATTATCCCAACTGTAGATACATGAAAGAGTAACGCTCCAAATGAAAATACACATGATGTCGAGCCTTCTCCTACTTGTATTACTGAGGAGATACTGTCATGAACAATGTCCCGTAATAATAATCAGACTTCTCAACACATCCCAATAGGTGATTTCTAGCATGCGATCCAAAACTTAAGTGATTGCATTTGTAACATGTTCCTCACCTGTGTCACTACTATATTGCACTCTGCAGCTCTGTTGGTTTTGATGTATTCATCCAGGATGTACTGTGGAACTTGTGTGGTTTTGCCACAACCAGTGGCACCACGAATTACAACAACAGAATTGTGACATATTGCATCCAGAATTTCACTTTCAAAATTCTTCACTGGTAAAGTCTGTCTCTCTTGTTGGATCTGGAAAAAAATCCAGCATATTTCCAAAAATCTCCAAAAATCAACCTATTCTGCTCCACATACGTACTTTGTCTCACTCTTCTACAGAGGTTTCGCTTACACAAAGGAAAAACTGCATAAGGAGAAAATACAAACTATGATTTGTTCTACACAGTGCAACATATTCCCATATCCATTCCAGCATAACACTCAGTAATTCTGAAAACTTGGTGCATAGTACTACTGAAATCCAGTCTTACACAGTTTGTATAACACTTTCAACCTCTTTTGAAAAAGAAAAAGACTAGCGCAAGTGTGCCATGTCACAGGAACTGCACTTACCCTTTGTAATTCTTGATCCTGCTCCAAACGGTACATGAAATCACTTTTTAAATCCATGCTTATTTGCTCTGGAGTCAGCTGAGAAGACAAGATATTTTTCAGAGGCTTTTTGACCCCTCTGCTTATCTTTATAACTTCAATATAAAATCAGTCACACCAACATAATGATTCCAAATATCAGTAAAGGATCATTTCCTACATAACTCCCTGAAATCAGTTATGCTTATGAGCTATTTTATTTCATTCATTCCAGGGTGTTAAAATTAAATGGCCATCCTCAAAGAAGTTCCTCAGAAAGATCCAAAATACTGAAAAAGAATGATTGTTCAAATTTAAATAATTTAACTGCTTGAGAAATACACTCTATTCAGCAGTAAGCCAATGAGATACTTAGATGATCATTCAGACAGGAGTTTTTAATGTAAGGAATGAAATAATGTAAGCACATAACCACCCACAGAACAGTAGCTGAAAAGGGAAAAGTGAGCAGAGAGGGAAATTTATCAGGTATCTCTTGTATTTCCACTAAGAAAGAATTCTAAAGCAATTCAAATTTGTACTAAAGGGCCAATTGTTTTACTGAAAATAAGTTAGCTGCACCACGACTAACACACAGAAATCCTAATGAGATCTGAAGCCAGCTCAATCTGCAATGCTTGTACATATGTGTTTTCAGCAGCAACACTCAAATTTACATCAGTTCCATATTTTTTAAATCAATATATAGTGATTGATGTTAATTTAATGTAATTTATGGAAAACACTACAGTCAAAAGAAGTATTAAATTATTATTTTGGTCATAAGTACTCTGGTTCCCTGTTGTAGGAAACTGAAGTTCCTGCCTTGAGTCTTTTCTGAACAGGTTACACCAGTGGCGAAATTATGACTCTGAACTTGGCAACCTAGTATTTCTTCCCTTATTTCTCATTTTGTCACGCCACATTGCTGCTTTTCATTTGTTCTGTGTTGAATGGGACTAGAAATGACAAAAAAAGAAAGCAGGCTGATTGTGTAGTGACCCCGGCTTGGAGCAGTTTCTTCTCCCAGAAAAGAAAGTCCTAGCATGGAAATATGGGAAAGAGAGGCTAGCGAATTATAAATGACATGCCCATAATCTTACCTTGTACATTCAATTAGAACATTGTATAGGCTGCACAATAGCAGGCAAAAAGTGAAACAAAGCAAAAAATTGGGACATCCAAGACACTGCTGCTCAAGACCCTAACAAAACATGAAGTAAATACAAAGAACTCCTACCAATGAAAAGACTCCCTTCCTCCAAGTCAAGAAGGGAAGAAATTTTATCAGTGGACTGTATTCTCCTTTGGAATAGATCATACTTTAAATCCTGGGGCATTTAAAGCATTTAAAAGTTCCAGAAGTATGGGGAAAACAAACAACAAATCAATTTTTTAAGCTATCTTACATTTGCCAGAGGACCTTCATCGATATTGCAGCCAGTCCAAGGGTTCCAGTTGCAGTGAGGTGGTGACCATGGAACAACTCCCATATGACTTTGTCTTTGCGATGGTTCAAAATGTGCCAACTTTCCAACATTAATCAGAACTGGATTACTGGCATCTTCAGGCTATAAATCCAAAAGCAAAGTGGGCAAAGAAAGATAAATGTATTAAATGAGCAGGCCTGATGTTAAATAATGGAGTATCTGAACCACACACTCACCAAAGGCACAATCTCCAGAGACAGTTCCCGTACAGTCTTTTGCAGCTGATTTTCTAAGTCAGAAGACAGCAACACCTCATAGGGTTCCACCTGTTAAATGTTTAAAAACTACATGTTGATATACACAAAAAGACAGACAATGGAAGCAAGAACTGCAGGCTACCAGAAAGTATATTGAACCATCAAATAGTTCCTAGTGAAACAAGGCCAAAGACTACCACCAGTTCAAAATTCACATTCTTGAAACATTTTGCTGACTTTTCATCCAACAAGGATGTGTAGAATTTTTTTAAATATCTAAGTTTAATTTCAGAGGGAAACATTCCCAAACTTGTAACTGAATACCAAAAGAAATGCTAATGTGCCAGAGAATGAAACTAAATGGCCGAGAATTGCATGTAGCATAAACAGAAATCTTTAAGCTTCTAGAAAATTTATACTGAAAAAAACACTTGTTACAAACCCTATTTCATTTAATAGGCTATAAAACTAGTTTACTGCTGCATTCACGTATACACAAAGTTATATTTCTGATCCAAATCACTGGCCAGACCAGAAATAGTTGCTGTTCTAAAGAATCAAAATTATTATTAACTTGTAAGCTGTCAAATATTGAGAGCAAACTCTAACTCACTCATGTTTATATAAGAGAGTGCTTGTATTATTAAAATGAAAGCAACAATTTCTGAACCTTCTACCAAACTCACCGATTCTGCTTCTTTTTTCTTTGTCTGTCCAGAATAAGGTTCTATGACACCAAGATGGTAGAGCTGTCTAACCAAGGAAAGGGCACAGGACTGTGCTGCCAGCTTTTTGTTTGATCCATGCTCACGACTGAAAATCCCTGCAGCACACAAAGTTCAGAGCTGTAGTAGCTAATGAGTTAAACAGCTTCCACAAAAGATACTACTCTGAAATGGGCTTTCCAATTGGTCACACAGGCTAGGTTTCATGGAAGGAGTATCAAATCTTGATAAATCCAGAGTTCTAACATAAAATCCAACCAGGCCCCTTGATCAGCTGACTCACACTAGCTGTGTAATGTTACTTACTGACTTCCTGGGGAACTCCTGTAAAGTCTTCTCTGCATTCAGTGTCTAAGGAAGTATGATTATCCTACACCACTCAGCAACATCATACAAATTTCACAGGAAGCTCTGCATAAATGGGTATGGTATGGACAGCATGCCCATTGCCTGGGAACATATTAGACACCTGCGTTTCTCAGATATGTGAAGAACAAGTAATTAAGACCAAAAAAAACCCTACCATATCTCACAAGCATTTCTTTGTGCTGAAAAAAAAGATTAGTGGAAGCACGTAATGGACATGCAGTAGAACGCAACAAGCACAGCACACAAGATTTCACGTCAGGAAACAAACATGAACCTTCACCTCTGGAAGTGGCTCCAACACATACCTATAAAAGTCTGTACCGACGAGTATGACCTACTCCTCTGTACCAACACCCATCTCTTGCTAAGATAAAAAAATAAATAGAACACTTACTTCTGCCCAGCTGCTTCACATAAATGTTCATTTCTGCAATAAAGCTCCTGTAAGAGAAAAGAAAGAACACAAAGGTACAATTATCAATAGCTGACACTGGCGCTGCAAAAAGATCCACTCTTCCCAATTTTTCTAGGCAAAGGTCTCTGTGTCCTCAGTCAGAAACTCTCAATTCATCAATGGGCAAGGTAAAATGTTATTGCTTTTAGTCTCTTTAACCCCAAGTTAGTAGGTAACAGGCTTGCCATCAATAGAACCAGTAGATCTGGTTAAGAAGAGTCCTGCAAATGCCACCATTCAGCATTGAAATTTAAAGCCACATTATTATGAAATATGCTCCGAGTTGTCCAAGGCAACAATTATAAAGCAGATAGCATGTTAATGTAACAGAGGATAAAGGAAAACAAAGTTCCATGTTCTTAAGAATCACAAACCAAAGTGTGTATTTGCACAGGTTGAAAATTAAAGCCGAATTCTTGTAAGACAGGATTTAAACTGGCAAATGTGATTCAAGATGTATGACTGGGCTTTATCAGACTGACATCCTCTTTGAAAACTATGCCTTGGTACTTCCACAGCTGCTGCAGGCAGAGCCTTGCATCTGTGTCCTTCATTTATTGCTGTAAACAGACAAAAAAGGTTAAGTGAGGGATTTAAATTTCAAGTTAGAACTCCTTCCTGTACTACCAGTGAACTGACCTTCATGCACAGTGGCTTCATGGGTCGAAGGCCACTGGCTTTCAGGGACACAACAGCCAACTAAGGCACCGATGACAGTATGTTTCTCAGCCAGGCCTATAGTCAGCATTCAATCTCATTCTCCTCCACCTAAGGGGAGAACAGCAACACCAGAAATCAGTTCACAGCAGAAACCCATGTGATTGTTTAGCACAGCCTCAGGAGCCCGTGTGTGAACACGCATATGTCTTGGGTGTCGCTCGCTGCTACCATCTTCAGCAGGAACACAAGGAGGCAAAGGTATCCCACACTACTGATGGAATCCCAAAAGAGAAAAGCCATATCCCGTCCCTTAATATTTAGTTCATACTTTGTGTAGTAGGAAAGCCATGTTTACCTTTACAATTTATAACCCCCATAGTAATTAAAACAAAGTTTCCAAATCCAAATTTTCCAGCTATTACTAAGTTCTTACACTGCGTGACTATAATTAATTGACAACAAAAATACATTTCTCCTTTAAAAAACTCTGAGAGCAAGGCTGACATTTCTGTTATAAACACCATTACTTTAAAAAAAAAAAAAAGATTGGTAAGATACATGGCAACTGGTATTTCTTAAAATAAAACAAAACAAAACAAAACAACCCAAACTATAGTACTGTCCTCAAAACTCCAAAAACATCTGAAATTATTCCTGTCCTGTTCTATATACCAAAGGGATTAAATCCAATAGTTTGCCCTCTCTCAATGAATGCTAGAACACATTAGGATTTTTCATGCCTATCCAATCCACTGCAGCAGATAGTTACTTCCCCCTTCTGCCATTCCATCCAAGGCAATTCATACAAACTTTCCTGGATGTAGTAAACAGGAAACCCTGAACTGCTCTGCAGAAGAACAGTAAGCAGGCTGAGAAACATACTGTCATCTACGGCCACCTCATTCTACTCAAGATTATATACATTTAAATACATGGGGTCTAATGCTTTTACCTGCAGAAGGCATAACAAAATGAGCTGCACAAATAATCTGCAAGTTAGAGAATAAACGAAGTGCTCAAGAACTACACCTGCAAAAAGCATATTTTAAGTTCCTAGTACTGTACAAACTATTTTTTATATCACTCATTTAAGGGAAAGAAATGTCCTTGCTTGACAACATAAGTGACTTGAGAATAGGTTTTAAATGAGAATTTAGAACTTTCTGACACCAATACACATATTTTAGATGTTCTAAATGCTTGTAAGACTCAACAACAAAAGAATACTAGAAGTCCTGCAAGTGAGACTCTCATGGAAGACTGTAATAAGAAAATTCACTTGTCTTTCTAAAAATAATAACTCTCATAAAACACAAGTTTATATAATGCAAAAAAAAACCCCCAAACCCAACAAGAATCCAGCAGCAGCAGCATGCCATTGTTTCTGACCACAAAACATAATTATATCTCACAAGAAATAATACAATGTCCTGAAGTTTTGATGATTTGTAAAGACTACTCCAAATGGGTAAAAAAAATAAAAACTGTCAATTCTTTATGCACAATCTGTTATGCGTTATTTTCATCTGGGAGAAGCACATGCAAATTTTCTGATGGAATGGGCAGAAACTCAAAAAAGAGAAATATCCAGCTGGTTTCAACTGAAATTTAAGACCCTCAAAACTCCTTTGGGAAGATTCTGCCAAACTAATTTTTCCAGCAAAGATTCTGCTGCCAAAAAAGTTAACTATAAGAAAAATATAAATAAAATGTCCTTAAAGCACATTTCTACACAAGTAATGTAAGCATATTTAAGATTTACTCAAAATGTACAAAGGCAACTACAGTCATACAATCACCGCAAGCAATTGAGCATTCTTTCCATTCAAACCAACACCTCAACAGTTAGCTAGAGCACAGCAATCATTCTAAAAGCTGCACATCCACAAAAAACATCAGACAGAAATTTTTTCAATCACTCAGATCTCAGCACCAAGGCTCATCACCCCCATTTCAAGATTTAGGGATGTTGTTGGTCCTGGTAAAGAATACTGCTTTCTCAAATGACACTACGGAACACTGCAAATAAGTGTGATTAGCCACTGTCACCCAAATAATTTCTAACCCTTCATACACAGAAGGTGACTAAAACTACCAAACCTGTTGTGATCAGGCCCCATTTCGGTGTATTTATATTCTTCCTGAATCTTCTCCTTTTGGAAAAACTGGTTCAGACGTGCCTTGGCATTTTCCAAGGTCCAACTCCCATGAAGATCAGCATTTAAGTCCACTTCTGACTCTGAGGTCTAATATTGAAAAAAAAAAAAGTATCATTTACTAGTTTTTAACAGATTTCAGTTTTAAACATTCTTACAACAAATCTTTAAAATAACTTGTCTAGATGCTATAAAATAATTAAGACATTACAGAAAATGCTAAAAAGTTCTCAGTATTTCCTTATTTTCACAACAAAATGTCTATACAAACAATTAGATATTACAGTATCGAGACTGATTTATTTTGTTTTTAGCTTAAACAAGTTACCTTTGTTAAAGTCACCAAGTAAATCTGCAGCTTAAGTTAAAACCAACAGCAAAATATCATGAAAGCCGCAAGCTTGATTACAAATGCTACTAACAAATTAAAGGGAGTGAAAGATACCTATTTAAGAACTAAAGGAGAATTCCATAGAATGACTTACTGGCTGCACTTCTTGCTCCTCTTTCCTTGAATAATAATCTTTCAAATTTGCACCCCGGTCCCACTGAGCTCCACGACTGCCACTGTTTCCAGGTGCTGCACCTGGGCCATTGCCTACCACATGGAAAATAAAAACAACAAAAAACAAAGTAACTCCCCAAAAACACATTCTTAGCAATGGAGAGGTATTGCCTGGCAACCTCAACAGGACATGACCAGTCCCTCAGATCTCATGCAGTCATTCACACCTCTACCTTAAAACTACAATGACTTCTAACTGTCTTCTGTCTGCAGAATTATGTTATTTAGGAGAAAAAAACCCACCCAAATCTATATGCATATATTACATCCACATACATGCAAATGACACTTTTCACAGTCTTACCTATTTCAGCCTCTATAATCAAATGTGGAGGAAGAGGTCCACCCAAAGTAGAACTAGAACCAGAAACATCTGTAGCTGCTTCGTGTCCATCAGTGGTATCACCAGCTGCTGGCTAGGAGAGAGAATGAAGGGAAATATCAGCGCATTCATACAGAATAAGTCTTTTTACTACTTCGCTAGAAAACTGTTCGGGCAGTTTAAAGAGATCATGCATTATTATGCAATAGTTACCCCCAGTAATAACCTCCAACAGTAACACCCTTTCAAAAACTGAAAGGAATACAATTGCTGAACATTTGGCTTTTTGTGGGTGTTCTATAAAAGGTTTCCAACCAACTGACTTACTGAAGTTCAGCAATTATAATATGAACTGCTTCAGCACCCAGGGAAAAATAACAGATACTGGTCCCTATTGTATATCCAAGGGAACTCAAATATACTTTATGAACACAAACACACAAAAAAAGCCGTAAGAAAGCATTAACACCTTTAGGAAATGACAAAATTATGGTTAATCATTAAAACTTGAATTCTTCCTATTTTGAGAGGTGTATGTTTAGCTAACTGATCACACCACCTCTGCTTTATTCAAGGCACAGAACATGCTATCCCTGTTTAGGACCCAGCCATGCAGCACATTGCATTGCCATGAAACTAACTGGTCCATCAGAAACAACGTAGGTCCTGTCACCATTGGGCTTCAGCTAGGCTAACGAGGCAGGGACACTGCTTCCACTGATCAAACTATGTATCTTATACAGATATAGCCTTAATGAAGCACTAGAAAAACACTCTTCCCTCCCAGCGTATAACATGTAGCTTCATACTTTATTTACCGTTCTCTAAAATTGCTGTAAAGATAAGAGTTACCCTCCTCCTCAGCTTTTATGTGATAGTCTGCTGATACTTGCACGGTTCATAAAACATCATAAAAAGCAGTGATCCTGTTACACACACGAGGAGCTAAAGCAGAAAGCCTCTACAGTTTAAAAAATGCCAAATTTTCAATGTCTGGTTTGAGATGCCTGTGATATTTCTTACTTTATTTTTTTTTTAAGTACACGGTATTACGTATCATAACATGCATTTAAAACAATCCCCAGTGTCAGGTGTGAGTACACAGCACTTTTAAAGTCAGGCTGCAGCTTACAGGAATTCTGAATTCTCCCCAGCCTCACCAGTTATGCAGACCGACACGCAGCTGTTTTTACCAGATCACCCTACAACATTCACTGTATGTATTCCAGCTTTCCAGCACTGCAAGTAGAAGTCTTGCACATTTAGTCTTCTTCACTGCACACGGGTGCCAGACTGAACTCCAGGGATGAAATGCAACCAGATCCACAGCACTGCAATTAAAGATTAGCCTTTGGTAAGGAGAAAGAGCAGCTTACTCCAAAAGCAGGAATTTCTTCTCTTTTCATTTCATTCGTCCGAACCAAGTAATTGATAAAGTCTCGAGCAGCATTGCTCTGTGCATCTTTCTTGTTAGTGGAATTGCCCATGCCAATGTAGTTAAAGCCTTCCACTCGAACCTGCAAATAAAAATACAGATCTGTAGCATGTACAAGTGAAAGGGTTTTGAAAACCAGTAACACTGAAACACCAAGTTTCAGTTGCTAATAAGTACAGGAAAAATATTATTACTAGATATTGTTACATATCATTATACATATCTGTCTATATATACATATTTCTGTAGGTTTTGAATGTATACTTTATACCTATTAAAGAAAACACCCACAGTCCATTCTCAGAGAGCATGAGTGTTTCCCAAAACCTTGCTGAAGAAAATGAATTGGTGTAGGAAAGGACAGTGCCAACACACAGCAGCAAACTCTGGCCAGGTTCACGTTCCTCAGCCTTAATACCAAACTCTGAGACAGTAAGGACAGGAGCGAGCTTGTGTGTCCTCTACCGTAGCTCCATGTTATTACAGCTAGCAAGATGCAATGTATTTCATAAACTTCAAGCCAAGCTTTAGCGTAGCAATTTTATACCCTGCTCGCTTACCTGACAGGCTGCTGCAAAACTTGATCACAGGAAGTCTATTCAAAATTCAGACCAACCAGGTATTTTACACCTGCTTTTCTGCAACCACTGCCCCTCGTCTTAAACAGTTCTTGTCCTTCTTTTACATTTACAGTCAGTAACTATTTCATTTCAGCTTCACTTAGGTAGACCACTTACACATTTCTGATTTCCACTCTTCACTCTGCTGCCCATGCGAACAGCTTTTTACTATATTTCGTTGTTCTTTTAAAAAAAAAAAAAGTAAGCAGACTTGCATATAAAATTCCAGCTGGTCCCAACCAGAGTTTTGTACACCCCTAATGCCGGACTGCATTTGTCCATCAGTGCTGAATTGCACCAGCAGCCAACAACCATTTTCTCATGAAACAACACACTCCGCTAGTATTTTGCTTAACTGGTTCCAAACAATGAGCTTCTACTTTCAGCAGACTATCAATCTACCAGGACAATGGTATCACCAACAAAACAGTAACCATACTGGATTCACAACCATCGTACCACACTGTGAAAATTAGCAAAAGAGAATGTTTTAGTGAGACCTATCCTTTCATCTGTTAAGTTTCTATGGATCCTCACGGGGCATCAACATACAAAAACCATAACAACAACATAACTGTCTGTACAACCACTCCATCCGAGTAATGCTCAATCACAGTTATAATACCTTTAAAATTGGTTTAATATCACCGTGTTTCTCAGTTTTGTTACTGGTGCGGAAGATGAGTGGGGGAGGAAGGGTATAATGACAAATCCAAGGCATTTAGTGCAAATTTATGGCATCACTTACGAACTAACCCGTTCCGCACGTGGCCTCGCACTTAGCATCAGCTCCTTCTCAGAGCCGACCCGAATTCGGAGCTCTCTGCTGTCGCATCCCCAGTATCTGGAGCCAGGAACGGAGCCATATTATAGCAGCACAGAGGCTAGCAGCCCGCCCGACGTGAATTTTTAATGCACCTCAACGCAAGTTCAACAGAGGACCAAAGCTCTTCACGAAGGTGACACACAGCCCCCCTCGCCTGTGACAACTTTAACGGCAAAGAGGGGCCCACCCGCGGCGGAAACGCCCCCACCACCC
>NW_010973166.1:2589948-2602229 GCF_000737465.1 Haliaeetus leucocephalus | reverse complement strand
CCCGCGCCTCACGGCAGCGCCCGCGCATGCGCAGCGACGGCGGCCGCGGCGGGCCGCAAAGCCTCCTCAGCGAGCCCCAGGGCGGGAGCAGGCAGCGATGGCGCGTTGCTGCGCTCCTCTTCTTCAGCACCACAGCAGGGCCGCCGCGCACACAAGGCGCTCCCGGGCGTGGCAGAGCGTAGACTGGAGCAAAGTAATTGGGGCCTGTCAGGAAAATTCACCCCTCCTCTACGCGCCGCTCAGCTGGGCCCTGGACTGAGATGCTCGGTCACAACAAAAGGGCCTAGGGAGTAGTTCCCGTGGCGCCGGAGGAGAAGGGGCTCCCCAGGCCTCAGCTGCCGCCGGCCCACGGGCGGCGAGCCCCTGCACATACCCACGGCAGCCGGGGCTGATCTCGCTCAGTTGTGGCTTTATTTTTGTCATAAGGAAGAAAGTGGAGAATACCTATTTATTAGAGAGCCAAAGGCTTTCCATTGCAAAAGGCTGGTTGGTTGGTTTTTTAATTTTGCATTAACTAAAGGTGTATAAACGCAGTAAGACAAAAGCGGGATCTTGCATGCACGGTCAGTGTCCCAACGATTCTGACAAACAGATGGGGTTGTACCAGTGCTTAAACACACAGCGCTGTGCTCATGAAGGTAGAGGAGAAGACATAATCTAACTGAAGGGAGGGTGGAGACAGATCTTCCTGCTTTCTACACAAAACGAGTCAGTATCCTCCAACTGGGGAAGATTTGCTTTTTTTTAATTAAAAAGATAACAGCTAGTCCTGCAATGTGCAGAGCTCCAGGGGAGGGGAGTAAAGTTACACAAAAAGGTGACTACACGTGCACCAACAAAGCCAGCCCTAACAGGAAGGGGCTCAGGCGCACTGCCAGTTCCCTGAAAGAAATCACAGCCCATCACGTGGGGAAGGTGCCACATGACAGTGAATCCCAGAAAAGGAGCCTCCACTTCCAGATGGACACGGAAGTGAATATCAGTCACCATCAGGCCACATAATGCTATCCAGCTTGGCTTTGGCCTTGACAATGAACTCCTCAGAGGCATCAACAAGCGGAAGCCGTGGAGGTCCCATAGGAATGCCAGAAACAAAACTCATTATAGCTTTAGTCTGTGCAACACCAAAACCTGGGTGGACAAAAGCAAAATCAGGACATTTACAGATCATTTTGCTTAAAGCAGTCTCTATACAGGTGTCCAAAAAAGCAGAAGCATAGAGTTCCTGTGTAATCCAGAATAGACCAGGCTTTCAGCACTTCTCAGAAGTGAGAATAGCGTAACTAAGAAGAGATTGTGCTTGCAGACAGGAAAGACATTACAGTAAAAATTACACCTACTTATTGCATTTATTTATATATTATACCATTATTGTTTCCCTCCTAAATATACCAAGCAGAGTATATTCTTAGACATGCACTTTACAAACTGCTGTGTCAGTTTTACAGATAACCAGGGCTGTACGTGTGTTCCTCTCCTTGCTAAAATGTATTGCCACACAGCCTTAACAACAGAAAAGACGGTGCGAGTCCTCCATAGGTAAAACAAGCAAAAATCAGGCCACTTCAAACTTGCCTTCGCTGGCAGGCTGTGCTACCCCAGCCAATATGTCATCACAGCAACCCTATGTTTGCAGCTTCACAGCTATCCCCTGATGTAGACTCACATAAAGCCAAGCCCTGGGAGTAGCAACATCCTGCTGGCATGTGACAATGACATTGAGTACAAGCTCAAACCACCCTGGGAACCACTTCAAGAGGCCTCTCTGTCCATAATTCAAGTCTCCTTATGTACCTCTGGAAATTTGGTGTTTGCCTCTTTATCTATAAGGCTAAATAATGATGCATTTCCTCTGACTTTTAATGCAAGAAATACAACCAAGCACTAAAGCTCAGCTAGACTCACTGGGGCTTGCATATGTACAGCAAAACTACAGTGAACAGTTCTCTTCATTAAGTGAAAACCATGAAATGTCCAATTCCATCTCCCTGTGCTACTCTGACTTGATTGGTTTTAATTGCTTTTTACATTAAAACTTGGTTTTGTTTCTAAAAATCATTCCGTTTTAAAATGCTTTGGCCTTGTACAGCCTTGAACAGAGTTATTATTAATTTATAGCAAGGCAGGAGAGTCAAGTATCAGAGCTGTTTTCCTACTGGAGCACCACCATTTCAGAAAAATTACACTGTAGAAACAAAGCTAGAAATGAGCTTTTGGAGACAGAACAACAACAACAACAACCAACCCACAGAAAGAGTCAGGATAAGAAAAAGGGTAAATCCCAGAGTCACAGCTTTAAAGCTGTGAGATTTCACAGAAGAAGGAAGGAAGTGATAGTGCACTCTGTTGGGGATGCCTGGTCAGCTCCCTTTGTTGAGCTCCCAGCTGCTACTAACTCAGAAAACAGCAGACGTAACATTTTCTTACTGCAAAATTTTTTGGGAAGGAAGTGCTGAGGGTACAGCAATGTGAGAGTTTCTGGAGCACCAAGTCTGCATTTTTAGATATAAGAAGGGAAACAGGCAGTGTAGGACTTACCTAGTTTGATGACAAAGTTGAGAAATTCCCCAGTGAGAAACTAGAAAAGACAGACAGTAGTTCATTAACACCTTCAAATTTTAAGATGTAAAAGCATCTAGAGCTATTATGATATTTACATCTTATACAAGTGTTGCACAGCTCTGAGAAAAGCCCATGGCCACCTGGCCAGTCTATGGGAAATAGTAATTGAATTCCATTAGAATAGGGGAGGGAGGGAGGGATATAAGAAAACCATCACTCCCTCTCAGTCTATCACGTATCACTCATGTTCAAGCTGTCTCTCACTGCAAGGAGTCCGAGATCACTGGTAAGTCTCATATCAGGCTCTAAAGGTTTACAAATCTGAATATCCACTGCCTACTGAAGAGACTTCCCAGAGCAGATCATCCTTCAGACATCTCTCAGACCTTCATCCTGCAGTCACTTCTATTTTAAGACAAAAGAAGGATGCCTCAAATGTCCCATAAAAACATTGGGTATAGATTTGTCCTGGTTTTGGCTCGGATAGAGTTAATTTTCTTCCTAGTAGCTGGTACAGTGCCATGGTTTAGATTTAGTACAAGAGTAATGTTGATAACACACTGATGTTTTAGTTGTTGCTACTAGCGCTTATCCTAAGGAAAAGATTTTTCAGTTTCCCATGCTCTGCCAGTGAGGAGGTGCACAAGAAGCTGGGAGGGGACACAGCCAGGACAGCTGACCCAAATGAGCCAAAGGGCTATTCCAGACCACAGAACGTCATGCTCAGTATATAAACTGGGGGGAGTTGGTGGGGGCAGGGGTCACTGCTCGGGGACTGGCTGGGCATCACTCAGCAGGTGGTGAGCAATTACATTGTGCATCACTTGTCTTTCTTGGGTTTCATTTCTCTCTCTTTTTGTTATCTTCCTTTTAATTACAATTATTATTATATTTTATTTTATTTCAATTAGTAAACTGTTCTTATTTCAACCCACAAGTTTTACTTTTTTTTTTCCAATTCTCATCCCCATGCCACCAGGGAGGCAGAAGGGAGGAGCAAGCGAGCAGCTGTGTGGAGCTTAGTTGCCAGCTGGGGTTAAACCACAGCAAGATGATATAGTGATTGCTCAGAACTCCTCACAAATCTTCAAGCTGCCCAAGACCAAGAGGGGTCAAGGCAGAGCTGATTTGGGACAGCTTTCTGCCCTACATCATGTAAGGTATCCCCAGAATATTCCCAGTCCATTGTGTCCATTCCAAGTCCATTGTGGGCTTGTCCAAGGAAAAAGGCTAGGCCCTTGCTCACTCTGCATCGATGAGATCAGAGAGTTGAAGGATAAGTAAGGCCAATCTCGTTTAGAAGTTAGTAAGGACTGGACAAAAAGGTGAGGAGAGATTAATAACAAGCAGGGGGGTTGGAGCTGAAAGAAGTTGGCTTTAATAAAGCTACCTCAGGACATGGACAACAAAACCACATGGCAATCAGCCCCAGTAAAGCTAGAGGAGAAAGAAGGCTGCTCCTAGTAGGGACAGTGGAGATACTGTACCTGATACTTCTGTGCTAACGCAAGGTCTGGCTTTGCAAAGGCTTGCAACATCAGATTGGCTTTTCGGCCCAAATAGTTGTATGTACTGCCAGAAAAATACCAAACCAAAAATAGAATCAGTAAATGCAAAGGAGGAGCTTAGAACCACTGAAACAAAGAAGTAGCCACAGGCTTTTGCTGTTGACATTGTAAGAATGCCATTATTATGATAGAGATTCATGCAATCTATGTGTGGTTTATACTGTCAAGCATCTAAAGTATGCCAAGCCCTACAGAAGAGTTTAGACAGCAGATTTCTCTTCCCAGTTCTTTCCAAATGGAACTCCTTTTCAAAATTAAAAATAAAAAGACACAATTAAGCAATACAGAAAGTCAATCACTTAATTTTCCAGTTGCTTGTTCATTTAACAGATCATCTACACAAGAACACGGATATCACACAGTAATTCATCTAAGCAGCCTGGTATGAGGGGCAGAAGACGAATCAGAAATTAAACTCAGCAGAGCCCTTTTCGTCACAGACTTCTCATGCAAACTAATTATTTTAACCAATATAATGACGAAAGCAATTCCCTACTTCAAAAAGTTGCCATGAGGATAAAGAAACATGTTGAAACCTTTGAGTGAGCTTATAGACTGCAGCAATAATCACCCAAACAAACATAATCCAAGATCCCAGGTTATACGACTGTCCCATCGCTAGCACTGGAGCTAGCTCAGTCTGCTTGCTGCTGTACAGCCCTACCCTGCAAAATCCTCCACTGTGGTGACAGAAGATAGTTAGAGAAACACTGTGTAGATAGTGGAAGATACAACACTACAGTGTGTGTGTTGAGGGAAAGGAGTCCAAGCCATACTGACCTTCCAACTGCTCCATTTGCCCCTATTGCCAGTGCACTCAACAGTTGCTAGTTTGGGGTGGGTGGAGAGAAACAAAACAACAACAACAAAAATTTACTTCATGTAACAAAATAAAGAAAAAAAAAAAAAGAGGTGGTGGGAGGGAGCAGGAAAACTACCTGGCACTGAGTGTCCAGGGTCACTTTTTTCCCTAAGCAAGAGTATGCCACAGAAGAAATAATTTTTAAGGAGCTTCTTACCTCATCCACCCCATAAAGAAATACAAACTGTTCTCTCTCATTCTTGTTTATACACTGTGCGAGGTCCAAGAGGTCTGTGTCACTGAACTTCACACCCTGGAAGGTGGGGATCCGCTCTTTTATTCCATCCAGCAACTCTTCAACACGAACTGTGCAGAACAGCAGTCTCATATGAAGAAACACACCCTTGTTCTGGGAGATTTCCCTGTCTTGTCCCCAAGAGGGAGACTTACTATTTTACAAGTTGTTCATTTCTGGCATAAGCCTAGTAAACTATATAGCTCTGAAACAACCAGTAAGACAACTTTAGGGTGATTATTTCCCAGTTATACAAAAGACATCTTTCCACCCTCTTTCAAGTGTTCCTTTTACCAGATCAGAAGGGAAAAACCCTGGATAAGTGAAAGTTTAGGAATGAACTGGCAACAACATATTTTAGAATAAATATAAACTCATACAACCAGAAACACCAAATAACCTGGTGTCTAGAGCAAGTAACGAAAGATATCTATTCTATTCCTCATTTGTCTGCTAAATAATAAGACTTGAGAAGCACTGTGGTTTCACATGTAGTTTACTAGCAAACATGATTATGCAGTCAGTGTACACCAAGTGAGATGGTGGTCACTATCTTGCAAAAAAATCAGGACTCAGCTATGGTTATCCAAGGCAGTTACCTATCCTGGTCCACACTAATGTCAAAGCCATGGTCAGCATCACCTCCCCTGTCCCAGTTGTTCAGTACCCATAAGCTGTGACTTTTTTCCAATGAAGAGGAATTCAATTTATTTTCCAGTCTTGGATTCACCTCCCATTTTTGGAAAGGATCCTTTCCACTACGGCTTGCATGTGACAGGAGCAGAGGCCACATACAAATAGTAGACTAATCACACCAGCCACCGGGATTACTCAGGCTGCTATGAGCCTACAGGCTCGGGAAGAGCTGACTAAGCACTACTTACTCGTCACACCCGTCAGAGGAGGAATGTGATAGTAATAAAAAGGAACCGCAGGGGCTTCAGAGGCAACCTTCTGTAAGAAAGCGATCAGCTCACCTGGAAGAAAATAAGCAAGTACCCCTGTAAGACAAGGAGACTCTCTGTAGTGAAAGACAGTTCAGACTCACAGCAGCCAGGTCTGTGGAGAGGCCATCTACAGCTTGTGTACCATACACAGCGAGTCATGTAATAACCTTCACACATCATAAAAACTTAAATGTAACAAAACTCACGTGGAAGACCTTAGGGAAGGCAAAGACAGTATTTATTTTAAACCAAACCGATTTCAGTAACTCACACTCATTCTCTTACAGATATAACTCAAGCGTGCTCTCACACATGCAAGACCTGTGTCCCAAAGTGGTCTCACCAGGATCACATGTGTGCAACACAGAGGAAAAGGGATCACATTCACATTCACCTGCCTGGGGTACTGCTCAATGGTGATGATGAGCAGGTTTTTGGACAACTTTTTTGTACCCTTTTAGGAATCGCAGAGTTATTATGGTTGACATTCTTCCTGAGAATCTTGTTCACTGCATCCTTCATAGATCTTGGGCAATCTTCCCATTGGCATAGCAGGAAGAGGAATGGCAAAAACCAACATGCTGAATTCCCACTGCCATCCTACTACTATCAGCGAGGTCTTCTGCTGATCTTCATGCTCTTCCTCTGTGCTTACCAGTTTGATTGCCACTGATCGTGTCCTTGGCTATCAATACCAGCCATTCTGGCAATCCACTCTGGTTTCTTGTGGTGTGTTCATATGATCATTTCCATTCATAATTCATCCAGACAACTTTTAACATTTCTATTACAAACCTCCTCTTCATGTGGTTCTTTTATACTACGTTCATTATATTAAAAGCAAAACACTCCATTTATCAGTTCTGAGGTAACCTTAGGTGCACAGAACCAAATGTGATCACCTCAGTAAGAAGAGGCAAGCCTGTGCATCAACAGTTTATCAACTTGGTCAGTGTCCAGCAAGGGTCAGCATGGAACCAGCTGCTTCCTAGTGTGGCCCAGATCAAGCGTGAACTCCAGACTATCCAGAAGACAGACTAGTTAACCACTCTTTCCATAAGCAACTCTTCTTTTTCCAAAAGGCTAACAAAATACATCCCAAAAGACATCCTTCCCACTTCTTAATGGGAGAATTCTGATATCTCCCATGTTTAAAAAATGCTTCTAGGTTTTGATTTTGCATGGCACCAGACATGACAGGTGTGCAAACATTATCACCAAAATATTTTCCAAAGAAAGAAGATGGCATTAATCCTTTATCTATGATAAAAGTTTGGAGGGCAATATAAAAGGCCTCAGCAGGTCTGGCAATCACATCTACTTACCTTTGTTTGTGGGTTTGAAGAAGAAGGGGGCTATTACAGCAATAGCACTAGCACCTATGGCTGCTGCGTGTCTTGCCTATAAAAGAGAGAATGGAAGGTACATCTGCTTCATATTTATTACACACATAGTGAAAAGGAATCATATCATATACACACCAGCTCTTGGGACTCTGGCAGACTCAGTGCTCCCACATGAATTATCACGTGATCCAATCTGCACAAAAACAAATTCAGAAGGTTTGGGGAGGTTTCAGTGATGGTGAAAAATACCAGTCTCCCAAAATGAATCGCTTCAGACCAGTGAGCCACAAAACAAGAACTTCACTGAGTTAGATTAAACCTAAAAGGGATTTGAACCTGTGTTGACCTGACAAGCAAACACACAGGGAAAATGCTGACAGTGGCAAGCAGCTGGTGGTGGAAAAAAGAAAATGCATTTGGAAATACGAATCACGTGTGACTCCTTGCTGCCATATTTGTAAGGCTGTCAGGAGGGACAAATTTTAATATTTTATTAAGGCATTAAGGATTTAAGGGGAAGCTGGGAAAAGGAAAGGATATCATCAAAGCATCTTTGCTTTCTGAACCTACTGCTCTGCAGAACTACCAGAAGAGTTCAACCTCACAGCAGCACCTTTGACTGCTTATCTGCTCCCGCCAGGACAATCTCCCAGGTTCCAGTCCCTCAGTCCCATTTCTGTGTTTCTCCTTTATATCCACACAATCTGTGAGCCTTCATACCAGTTTATTTCTGCTCACTATCCTTCTCACCCAAAACACCTCCTCCTCTCCACTGCCTCTGACATAGCAACTAAGAGGATGGCAGCAGTGAGTGATACAAGACTATGACAAGTACAAGAGATGGAGAATGGAGCTGCAATTGGATACACAGCTGCAGATCTGGGTTGAATTCCTTCTTCTGCCACTGACTGCACCTTTAGAGAAGCACTAAAACACTTTACACCTCAGCTTCCCCCATACCAAATCATTTAATATATTAAAAGGTTCAGAAATGCTCACAGGGCATAAATAGGCAGATTGCTCTTTACTTTCATTTCTTCTCAAGAATAAGCAAAGAGCACAGCCCTTTTCAACCCCAGAGCCCTTTTTTGTCCCCCTGCCTCTCAGTGTACCAAAGAGAAGGCTCTTACAAGCTCTCTAAGCAGCAGAAATGGACACCAGCTAACTGGCAGTAACAAAACCACAGACTTCTATGATAAAGGAGCTGGGGAACAAAGCCCAACAACAGAATACTCAGAAAAAAAAGCCATTAGCCGATGTGGCTTTGCAATCAGGCATGCCTATATTATAACACGAGATCTGGAATCCCCTGTTCACTCTCAGCTACTCACTTGTCTTTTCCTTGGCACACCCATTCTTCTGCCAACTGCTTCCTCTCCTGGATGTTAAGGGACAGTCCTTCTCCTGTTGTGCCATTCACTGTTTCAACACAACACAACACAATTGCTGAGGCCTGGCCTACATGCATTGGTTTTACTGAAGACAAGAACTGACACTTGATGATATTAAACAGAAATATTTTCCCCAAAACTCATTTTAAGATAGCAATGGTCCGCACCAGCATCTACATGGGGATTGCAGTGTTATCATCACTAAATGCTTGTGTCGGAAACCTGGGTGTTTCAGGATCAGCAGTGGTAGGAAGGAGGCGGCAGAATCAGCTGCTGAAACTGGGAAACTGTCCCCCAGCACCTCCTCCTCAGCAGAAACTACCTCCTTCTCCCAGCGGTGAGTCAGGCTATGACAAGTGCACAAAGGGACACCCAGCTAGCCAGGCAAAGTGATTGTCTATCCTCCACCCGAAGGAAACAGCCTGACCTGAAATTTGGTGTCTCTGTCATGAGTGGAACCATGTGTGCTACCTAGGCTGGTAAACGACAAGATGTCAGTTATGTTCAGTCACAAACAACAGATTAAAATGGGATAGCTGAAGTCACTGCCACGCTTTGCTCTGCATCTTGGCACTCTAGTTTTGAGCTAAAATCTTATCACTGACTTCAGCTTACTTGACTATGCCAGGCTGTGAATGAAAGTGGCTTAGCAGATGCTGTATCCTCTACTCAACCATCCCTGCTGCCCCCGCAACAGTCCCCGAGATAGAGGCAGGACAGAGAGGTGGGAGCAGTGCCCCCCTTGGTGTCACCCAGTGCACCACAGGTCTCCTAAAGAAGCCCATTTGGCTGTGATGAGCTCACTGAATTCCCTGGACTCCTGAGCTCATGTTTTTTAATCAGATGATTGTGTCTTGGCCAGGCAAATGGGACACTCATTCAGCTGAGTCTTCTCTGCCAACACTGCATTATCCATTCATCTCTGGGAATGTCACTGTATGAAGGTAACACTTACTTTACCCCACACAGAAATGGGGTGTAGGCAAAACCAGATGCCTTAAGTATCGCTTGCACTCTCTCCACTCGTGAACATAAATGTCTAGGACGATCCCACATCCACAGTCCCTCCCACTACAGCTCTTATCAGGTAAGAAATCATAGGATTCCCATCCAGGCAAAAGGGGTGTAATGCAGTTTCTGTAAAAAAAAAAAAAAACACTTACCAAAAACATTCTTCACGTTCTGCTCGCTTACCAGATAATCCACATATTGACAAATCACCGAAAGGTTAATTTGTCTGAAATGAAAGGAACCACAGCAACCATAAGTCTCCACCCACAGATATCTTAAACTTAGAGATTAAGAAACAAACAAACAAGACAACACGCATTTTTGAAGCCTTGCATTTGTACGCACACAGATTACCCCAAGGTATGATACACTCAGCATGTATTTAACTTTTCAGGTAACAGTTCAGTTCCAAATTCCTTCTTCCAGTTTCTCTTCCTCCTGACAAGTAGTTTGCTGTTCGAACCTTTTATCTCAATTGGTAATTACTACAGGCTCGTCACAGCAAAGGACTTTTTGGGGGCGATATGAGAGAACAAGAGACACTCAAACCTTTTTGACTGTTGAGCGAAACGGGAGTCCTCTTGAGAGCACAAAGGTATTTGTGCAAGTGCTGGCAAATAGTTAAACTATACTTGTAATTGCTGAACACAGACTGTGAAATGGCATCTGCTGGATGTGACTTTGACCTCTCTCTCTCTCTCTCATTAAAGGATGAGGAAAGCAACAGACTTCCCTGAAAAACAGGGGAAATTGAATTCTAGGTTTATCTTCTCTGCAGGACAAACTTATTTTGTCTATCAGTGTATAGTATTTCACCTTTGTTTTCATTTGTCAAACATATGGACCAACCCTATAGTCTGGAAGCCAATTCTGCAACCATGACCGTGTTCACACATCACCCAAAATTTCATAGCTGCTTTCAGAGACCATATCTTACAAGGGCCATGCATTCCAGGCAGAGGGCCCAGGTCACTCTCCAAACAGCATGTTGCAATAAACTTGAGTTGTAATAAAAAATGAAATTGGAAATAAGTCTCCTTTAAAGCAAGAAATGAAGCAGTGACTGTAATGCAAACAAGTTTCTGGACTGAGACAGTACCGTGCTTTACAGCACTTTTCAAAAGTAAAGGATCACTTTCAGAGGACTATACTAGCAAAACTCCACTGTCTCCCTCAGAAACACACACAGATCTTGACACATCGCCCATCAGAGAAGCTCAGGATCCTTTGCTGACTCCAAACAACTCTGTCTTGCAACATCAAGATGCAGGAGGGAGGACATCTGTTTACCATCACTGCTTTGAGGAAGGCTGAATTTCAACTTTCGATTTGATGTTATTTTCAGAACTGTGCAGTCCTTGCAATATTTTCTTCTGGTTTAGACTAATTCCATGCACACATATATGCACACAAATGCATGCACGAGTTAGCTAGGGTAAAGAAAAGTCTAAAAGGACATGAGATTTTGACAATTATTTTCTAGCTCTCAAGAGTTCTTTTTAACCAGGACTGTGATTTGCCTTAACAAATGGGAAAATACTGCAATACTCTAGGTATATAACTTTACTATGATTTAATTTTCACCTACAAAAGCAGCAGAAAAAGAGATGGGAGACTGATCCAATCTCTCCAAACCCAGACCTACAGCACTTGCTGGGCAACAGGAGGATGCACAGGTGAAGGCAACCCACTCTAGTGTTAGTGGGACCAACCTAATAGTTCCCCCATCCCATCAGAGATCCGATTTAAAAAACAAACACACAAAACTGATCAGTTCCAAATAAGAAAGAAGGAAAACAGGGGTCTAAGGTAACAGTAATCAGGGCAACTTCAACAACTCACCCATCAGGAGTCATTGGAGTGACCGTGGCAGCTACAAGACCCTGTAGCTTCTTTCCGGGTGTCATTGAGCTGTTTGGAAAAGAAAGAAAGAGAGAAAAACGATTACCATCTTTCTTTACATGTTGTTCAACTTCTGTTAAAAGCAAAACTGGACAGGCGAAGTTCAGAAGAAGCGGACTTTGCAAGGCTGTTACTTTTGGTCAAGGAGAATTGTCTTGCTGTTGTTGTTGAAGGAGCGGCTAACTACAGCCAGCGCCATCCCAGGCCAGGACCTGGGAGCACCAGGTGCACTTAGGTCTCAGAGACATCTTCTGTTTTACCTTTCCTTCTCTACACGCAGGTAGGTCTAGCACACACCTGGTGACGCCTGGCAGCCTGGAAGGGAGAACAGTTGTGCAGAGAATCGGGCTCAAAACCCTGCCCCCCGAGAAAGGCACCTTCACTCCCCCACCCCCGCAGCAGACACCGCGACCCGCCAGGCCTGCGGGCAGCAGCCGGCCGAGCCGAATGGCCGGCC
>NW_010973166.1:2557673-2589772 GCF_000737465.1 Haliaeetus leucocephalus | reverse complement strand
CAGCGGCTCCTCCCGGCTGACCCGCCGCCCCGCTTCGGCTCCGGCAGGCTCCACGCACCGCCTTTAAATGCTGCCATCTAAAAAAGCGCTGAGCGGGCAGGAGGCGGACCGCCGCCGGCCTGAAGGGCGGGGGAAGCCGCCATCACCTGACAGCCCTCCCTCCACAGCCCGCCTCTCCTCATCCCTCCCCCCTCGGCCTCCTCCGATCACCCGCTAGACTCCGCCAGCGCTGTTCAAAAGCTGAGGCTTGGCTGGGTTAGTAATCGCTATTTGCAAACTTTTAAAAACCCAAAGTGAGTAAATAAGCCCTTCCAAAGAAATAAAGGGCAGGGTGGAGAGGGAAGAGGGCCGGCTGCACGGTGAGGAGAGGCCGGCCTCCACCGCGGGCTTTGCCGGACGAACGGCACCCACCATAGCCCGGTCGGAGGGCAGCACTGCAGCGCGTCAGGGTGGGAGACTTTTGGGGGGCGGGGGGGTGGTTAACAGCTCCACGAATCTCGGCGGGGATTTCTGCCCAGGCATGAGTCACTGCTGAGAAAAAAAGGGAATGTCTTTCTGTCGATGGCTGAAAATGAGGAGAGAAGCCTGGCTGCAGAGTGGAAGCGCGTTCGCCTGAAGCGACGCGGGCTCAGCTCCCCTGAGGTTGCCCACCCACGCGCTCCGGCCCTGCACGAGGGAGAGAAGTTCATGCTGCTGCTGTGATCAGCAGCGTCGAATGCTCTCCTGGAGCTGTCTGCTAGTGAGACGCCTCCACCACACAGTGCAGTAGGAAGAAAAAACAGATGATCTGCAGTTCCGTGCCACTGAACGAGAAGGATTTCAAGAGGCTCGTCGTGGTAAGTGAGGAAGCAAACCCACGCTGCCTTGTCGCAGAGGGAACAAGCACCAAAGGGCATGTCAAAAGCTTGCGAAGGCCTGGTGTCGCAGTAGAGACGGACACGACAAGTAATAGATCATGCAAAATGGCTACTTCATTGTTCTAACACACCTTTTTATCCCCTTCTTCAGAGTATGCGTTAGTATATGATTGGTTTAGTTAGTAACTAACAATTCATGATTGGTGAGTTTATCAGGACGGTTCTTCTTATCACTATCTTGTTTTTGTACCGCTCTTCTCGGATCTTTCCAGACTTTCAAGGATACACTACAAGCTGCTCAAGGTCGCGCTGTTCTCGAACTGTCAGGCATTCCGCAGACCCGTTGCATCCCCCAACAGCCTGGGAACTGCAATAAAGAGCATCTCTGATGAAAAGATTATTTTTTTCCCCAAACAAATGAGTCAAATTTCATCTTTTCTCTGTTCCCAGACAAAAGGTGCAGCTGGAGATTAAACCTAGAACTACAGCTCAGTAATTTAAGGGTAAGCATCAAAGTACTATCATTATCATAAACCAAAATCCCATATGCCCCAAAAATTCAGCATTGTTCCAACTCATCTCACATCTCTGCATTTATTTTAAGTGACAAATGTGCACATTTCACCCTCAGGGTCTCAAATCTGTACTCGGGATCAAATTTAAATTTGTGGCACTGAAGAAATGAGCCAGCCATTGATCTCTGTGCCTTAGTCCCCCTTTGTAAAGTAGAGGTCGTATTTAGCTCTTCTGTTCCTTGCCATGGTTATCTAGCTGCAAGCTCTGCAGATAATAATTATATCTGATGGATGCATGCTGTGGTGGGGACCTCCTGTTACTCAGCACCTCTAATTTGCAGGTCTTTTACAAATCATCACTATTTGGATAAGAGAAACCCAAACCAATAACATAAACATATAATGTATGGATAGAAAAACCATGCCATAAGCCAAAAGCCACAAGATGCACAGAAATGAGAAGTTAAGGGGAAGACCTGCTTCAATTTGGCCCCACTATGTACACCACCACGACCTGGGTGCAGCTCACCTTGTGGGTGCTGCAGAACACCATGAGGACTTCAACCATGAAAGGCTTTGGCTGCCTGTTGCCTCATCTCCTGCCCATTTCTTGGTCCACTGTGGTGCTGGAAGCACTCCCAACACCAGTGCAATGCCCTGGCTCTGGGACACATGGCGTGGGGCGCTGGGAGGATTCATGTCACTGTGTGAGAAAGGCAAATGGAGGTCAGGCTATGACAAGTGAGCAGAAAACAATGGCTCATGAGGGGCTAAAACTGGTCCTTGCGTGCAGCCCATGTGGCTGCTGTTTTCTTCTCCGACGTGTGGTTTTACCAGATGTGTACCACGTGCAGTGCAGAGTCTGGGCCCCATGGCAGAAAGGCAGCTGTGCACAGCACAATCCTCCTCCGTCCCACCAGAACCACAGCTGGTCCGGAATTCAAATCTTCTCCCAGTAGGTCTGGCCAGCAGACCACCAGCATCTCTTAAGACAAGGTAGTGCCCTGCACAGATTTGTGGCTGACAGTGAACAGACTTAGAAGAAAAGAGGCTATGAAAGGCCATATAGAGTGCATATGGACTGACCACCAAAAAGACATCAATAGGTCTTTCTTGAATATGCCGCAATGCCTGCAGCTTGCAGCTCTCCTGTGGGCTTGGTTTGCTTCCTAGGGAAAATCATTTGGGTTTTCTACACCCATCCATAAAACAGGTGCAATAAAACATTCTGCCTTCAGCATGCACTTTCAGGTCTTCCATCAGAGCGTGTTTTGAGAGCATCCAGTGCCTGCAGTAGAGAGAACAATCCCTCATTGTTGTGTGCTCTGGGAGCACATTTTTCATGTAGTCACATAATAATCTCAGGAGTTTGGGTTTGTGATATTCCTCCTCCACTCTAAAATATGCTCACTGTGGGCTGTTCACATGCAAAGATCACTTTCTCTGGGGTTTGGCTTTATTAACAAGTTCTCACAAAGCACATGTATTTTTCTTTTCTTTGATGCTCATCTCATTCTTCCAGAAATCCCCTCTTTGCTCTTCCATCCCTATGGGTAATTTCTCTTTTTCCAGGCTGAACAGTTCCAGCTCTCATGGTGTCTCCTTGTAATACAGATTCTCCAATCCCACAATCACCTTTGAGGCCCTTCACTGGATTCACTTTAGGAAGTCCATGTCTTCCCTTTACTGGGGACATGCACCTCATCAGTGCTGAGTGCTGAGCAGAGGGGAAGGATGACCTCCCTGGACCTGCTGGCAACTCTCCTCCTAATGCAGGATACTGCCGGTGCAAACTGCTAGCTCACGTTCCACTTGTCCACCAGGACCCCCAGGTCCTCTTCAGCCAAGTTGCTTTCCAGCTGGGTGGCCCCCAGTCTGTACTGGTGCGTGGGCTTATTCCTCCCCTGCTGCAGGACATTGCTCTTCCCTTTGTTGAAGTTCCTGAGGTTCCTGTCAGTCCATTTCTCCAGCCTGTCAAGGTCCCTCTGCAAATTTGCTGAGGGTGCTCTTTGCTCCATTGTTCAGGTCATTAACGAAGAGGTTAAGTAGTACTGGCCCCAAAAGAACACTGTATTTTGGGGAGGTTCAGAGACAGTTCAGTGCTCTGTAGAGCCATTTAGAGAAAGTTCAGAAGATTTTCTGAGTATTTTAAGAGAGTTTTAGAGCTACTTTGTGCTGTTGACAGCATATGAGACAAGTTTTACAGTCACTTGAAGTGGTTTAGAGCTGCTTAGAACAGTTCGTAGTAGTTACAGATTGGTCTAGAAAGGTTTTAGAGCTCTTCAGAGGAATTTTAGAGCTATGTAGAGGAGTTTAGAGTTGCACAGTAGAGATTTAGAGGCATTTTAGATGTATTTGGAGATATTAGTGCTGCTTATAGCAACATAGAGGAGCTTTAGGTCAGTTTAGAGGTGCTCTGAGGTTTTTAGAAGAGCTTTAGAACAGGTAAAGGAGTTTACAGTTGTTTACAGTGCTTTACGGGAGTTTTGGCACACTTTACAGGACTTTAGAGCCTCCTAGAAATCTTTATAGGGGTTGTAGAGGAGTTAGATCAATTTAGAGCAATGTGGAGCTGCTTAGTGCTGTTCAGAGCAGTTTTAGGGGACTTCAAAGAAGTTTCAGTGCCATTTCTCTAAACAAGAGTTTCAGAACTGCAGAAAGGAGTTCTTCTAGAGCAGTTGCAAGGAGACTGAGAGGGGTTTGAGATCTATTCTGAAGCATTTTACTGCTGCTTAAAGCAGTGTGGAGGAATTGTAGATGTTAATGTTGTTTAGAGGATTTTCAGAGAGGTAGAGTGGAGGTTTTAGAGGAATTTGTAGCTTCTCACTGTTGTTTATAGCTGATGAGAAGAGTTTTAGAGCTGTTTAGATGGATTGTAGAGCAGTATAGTGCATTTCAGAGGTGTTCTGGGGCTGTTTAAAGAAGTCCAGACTGGTTTAGTGGCACCTTGGAGTGTTTTAGAATCAGTTAAATGATTTTAAAAGGTGTTATTTTGGGGGGTGTAATAATAGCTCTTTAAGAGCTCATCAGAGGTGTTTTGTAGCTGTCTGGTGGTATTTTAGAGGGGTTGAGAGCACCTCAGAACATATTCAATGAGTTTTAGAGGTCCTTAGAGGAGTTTAAGAGGCCCAAAGGAAATTCAGGGATCTTCAGATCAATATAGAGGAGTTCTAGATAAGATCAGCTGAATCTGAAAGCTGCTTAGAGGTTTAGAAAGCTGTTAGTGCAGTTTAGAGGACCCTAGCACTCTTTAAAGGGATATTACAGCTCCTCAGAACTGCTTAGTGTGCTTTTGAGGAGTTCTGGAGGAATCTGGAGTTATTTTTCAGATCTTTAGAGCTGTTTACAGGAAGTTTAAGGTATTTTAAAGGTGGTAATAAATTGTTAGAGACGTTTAGAGCCATTTAATGGCAGTTTAGAGCTGATTAGAAGAGTTTTAGAGTCGATAAAAGACCACTTAGAGTTGTGTAAATTAAATCTGGTTAGAGGCAATTGCCTCACTGCAGCAATACAGAGGTCCTTACAGCTCTTTAGAGCTGATTAAAGGACTTTTAGAGCAATTTAGAAGAGGTATACAGTGGTTTAGAGCTGCCTAGAGGGGGGTAAAATCTTACAGTAGTTTAGAAATATTTTGACAAATTTTAGAGTTGCCCCAGCCCATCACCTCCCCAGTTCAGTGCTGGTTCAGGGTTGGGACTGTCTTCCCCCATCCTTCAAAGCCCTGATCGCTGTTTCTGACTCCCCTCATTGCCACTGTCCCTCTCCCCCTGTCCTTGGGTGAGGGTTTTGTGTTTCAGGGCAGTCTTTGCTTACCATTGGAAGGAATGCAATTAAGAAAATGATGGTAAAGATTCTAAGACTGATATTTACCCTGATAAGGCCCTTTGTAATTACCAAAAGGAAAAAGAACTGTGCTTTAGTCAAAACCAGTCCACAAGTTATTCCACAGAGGTTTGAAGGACAGTGTAGGTCCAGTTCAGCAGTACTGCATAATACAGTGGATAATTACTAACTCTCTTCATTCCTCCTACAGTCATCAGCAAATGAATACCTGCACGTCCCAGCATACCACATGCAATCAGCAGTGCCAATGATATGTGAGTTCAGAGTCTTAAGGATGAGAGAAAGAAGAAACGAGTTTACTGTTGCTGTTTAAAATACTTCCTCTCCTTTATACTAATTTCAAGTGCATGTTTAATGCCAAATACATCCTTCCGATGGAAAAAAAAAAAACAAACCCACATTTAGGAAGGCTTAAATGGCTGTGGGAGTTTATATTCAGGAGAATCTGAATACATGAACTCACATTCAGGTTCCAAAAATCTGCATTGTAAATTTTGGGCAAGGCAGAAGAAGAGTTTAGGCTGGCTGCAGCTGCAGCATGCTGTGCAGTGACCGGAAAAGCATCTTCTCACTTACCACTGAAATAAGCAGTGAAGTGTCATTAGTGCCAAAGCTCAGGGGATATTAGGACATGAGTGAAAACAGCAACAAAAATCAGCTGCTATTTTTCAAAAACAAGTATAGAAATAAAAATACCATTTTATAAATTTAAGCAATTTTTCTACACAGAAAAGAAATTAACATGAATGTCAAAAGCTTATCTAAATAATTCCATAAGGTAATTTCAAATAGGGAAGTTATAAACACTTTTTTGTTGCCTTGTGCCAACATAGTGGATTCACATACCTATTAAGAACTCCATTATTCAAATAACTGATTTGCTGAGATAGGTTAACTACTGAAGCCAAAGGCCCTGCAAGTGTCCTCCAGACTTTTTTGCTGTTGCTGTGTTAACACTTCCAACATTTTCTACACTGGCTACAATTTACCACCCCTGTCCTTTACATTCCCCAAATTACACTTCTCTATACCTATACACAGTTTTGACATCTGGATGTTCCCCATTTTTCAAGCTACCATGAGTGCAGTTCTGGTTGGGCATAATTAAACTACAGTTTTGCTTCTCTTTCTCTCTGCAATAAATAAATGTATCCAGATATAATATTCTTTTAAGACAGACCGAAACCTGTTTTCAGAACAAATATGAAGTACCCAAGCCTAAATGATGGCAGAAATTCAAAAAGACAACACGTGTGAAAATTATAAAATTCTGTTAAATACCATCTCGGCTGGCTGGTATTCAGAAGTACATCATCTGAGAAGCTGACATGATGTCATTATATGCAGAGCATCTACCTCATTTTCTCTGCTCTAAATCTAAAGGTCCAAAAATCAAAAGAAATACTGACCTCTCTGATTTTAAATTTGAGTTTTAAACTGTGAAGTTGGATATCGATACTACCTGGAAGGTTGCCAGTTTAACTCTTCTAGAATTGAGCATAACCCGGAGGATTTTCCTAATTTAGGATTTTCTCAACTGTCCTAACACAGACATTCAGACTGGTGTGTCTGCTGCATAAAGATGTTTAACATACCGAGATGTTAAGGTGCTTAAATGTTTAATCTGCCCAGTAACAGTTCACCAATAGATACTAGAGTATATTCAAACGTAAGGCTTTAGAAATACAAAGAACTGTCACGGTACGCTGGATCCATTAGTGAGCTGAAGTCACCATTGGCAACCAAGAGAGTTTGGGGGGCTTTTGTAAAACTCACCTCTGAGCACAAACAACAGTGCCATCTGCTGCAGAATGCAGCATTGGCTCTTGAGAAGGAGAGAAAGAGACACCAGGTTCTTAAAAGAATCCATCTCTGGAGGCCTTACTTGCATAATCTAAGTAACAAAAATGCCCACTAAAACCCCACACCCACTACCATATCACCACTGTTAGAAGATGGGAGAAGTTCTGATATGATCCGTACTCATGCAACTAAGATCAGGAAGAAGCTTAGGAAACAAACCCTCAGCTAGGATAACTGATTGATTTGTGCTTATGTGGTTAGCTGGATCTACAGGCCAGAAAGAGAATACTTTCCTACAGCCATGCATCACTAATTCCTGTGTGCCAATAAATACATTCATGATTAGATTGCAAGGGCTTTGTAATGGATTCCTCATTCTACTTCGCATTACCCGATATGTACCCCAGTGGTCCTCGACTTGTACTGCTGAAGAACTATCACAACAGAGACACTCCTAGCAAGAAGCTCATCATTTTTTCAGTTATCTCTCCCTGTCTTTTTGGAGAAAGTGGAAAATATGATTATTTCAGGCGACCATTTTCTCTAACATTTTTCTAAGATACTAGTCTTTATGCACTGGGCCTGTTTCTATCATTTCTGGACATGTTTTTAGGTCACCGAGACTCCATAGGGAAACCCCAGCCTCTCTAGGGCAATTTCTACATACCTGGGTCCTTTTCAGACTATTGGGGCTGTTCCCATCATCCCAAAATAAGCCTTCAGCAGAGTCAGGACCCTAACACAGGTCCTGGGCAGAGGAGCAGCCTGTCTAGCAGGTGAGATGCAGAAGGCCTTGGGCTGCCACTGTGGTTGCTATTTACTTTCTCCATATTGCTTGAGAGCATTATTTGTGGTATGGATTGTTGGTGACTTCTTCAAATACTGGACTTTCCTATTGATAAGAAACAATCAGTAAATGTCCATTCTCCTTAAGGTGGTTTTTTTGAGCCCTCTCTCTGAGTAATGTTCTCAGATGATTGACGCCTGGCTCTTTCCTCTTCAGAGCTTTTTGCAAAGGTGTATTCTCTCTCACCTTAGACTATAGCTTAAGTCATTGTTAAATACCAGTTAAAAAAGCAAAAATAGCAATACAATAGATTTGTGTCAAGGCTTTTTTCTAGCAAACACTGTTACCATGTGACCTTAATCCTGTTTCCCTGAATGGGATGTTCTTATCTTGAAGATAAAAATTGACCTTGTTTCATGTTCTTGTTTCTGAGAAGACTCTGTCAAGAGCGGATGAATTTGTAGGGGAAGATGAATTCACTTCCTCTCCTTCCAGCACTCAAAGAGGACTGCAAGTTTTCTGTGGATTTAGATAAGCATTAGTGCTGGCTAAAGAAGTTTACTGAGACAATTGCTTGTGGGGTTCAGCTAGATCCCTAAACAGATCCATATTAAAAATAACCCTTATTTTGGAAAGAAGCCAAGTGAATAAAGCAGTATATAAAGCTGAGAAAGTTTCCAGTCTCTCTCTGGGCTCTATGGACAAAAGACAGGAAGGTTTAGGAAGGTTTTTCATGGCAGCTGGCAGGAAAGATTGATTTAGGATTAATTCGCCAAAGCTAGAATGATTCCAAAATGTGACCTTCAGCAGAGAAATCTTGGAAAATGCCAAGTCAAGAGTGCTCTGGAGTGGTGTTGGATGTAGGAAGCTTTTTATTTGGTCAAGAGCAGTCAATTCCATGCAATCTCTGATGAATTGAGCACGGAGTCACTCATTTAGCAAGATTTTAGGTAATGCTGTCATTGAGTCAGCTGTTCAAGGTAGCAGGCAGATGCAATAGTTTCATGTGTCATTTCCAACAAATTGGCTGGAACCAGGCAAAAAGCAGACAGACAAAATCCACATATGCATTTCCAGAAAGCAAATTATTTTTGGCTGAAGGCCAATCCAATGGTAACAAATTGGTGTGCTGACATAAAATGCATAGGTTAGAACATAAGGTCTAAATACCATCTCATTAGAGTTATGGCAGAGATTTCATTTCCGCAATTTGCAAAGGATAATATGGAATCTCCCTGGAACAGTGCTATAGTGCATTGAACTGCTTCTTTAGAAGACAGTATACTTATGCTTCTTCATTTCCTTGCTGGAAGTGAGAATAAGATATAAAATGGAATTAGCTAGAAGGCTTTCTCTTTCTTTAGAACAAGGACATAAGAGGCTTCTTTTGGGAGATGAATTTGCAGAAAACCACAGTTCCTCTAACAACATATAAAGCCACTTCTGCTGCCCTGGACTATTATTTACAGTAGCTACAGTAACATCACATGCTCAACTGCTTTGTTGTGAAGTAAGGGCTTCTGCATCATCTAATAAGTAAGTGTCTGTTTGCAAAAGCAAATGCCATTTGTATGTGAAGAGTCTCAGTTCTTTTAAATCAACATCATTATCAAACGCAAGGCTAACTGATGCTCTGACAGGTTCAGGCAGAAATGCAAAACTGCCTGGAGCATTTGGGTTGAGACCACTTGTCAGAACATGTGAGCGGCCAGACTGGAGACACATGCATCCCTCTCTGTCCCTCACATGCAATTTTTTCATATTACACTACAGACTCATCAGTTACAAGAACATGACTCTAAGTTATCATTAACCATACTGTAACAAAACATTTTTTCCCAGGCTTCTCCAATCCTGACACAATTTGGTCAGTGGAAAAGATTAATCTTTTTTGTGTAAGTAGTCTGTGCTTGCCTCTAGGGATAAAGGCAACTTACAACACACTTCCATGAATTTGACAGCAGCTATTGTAATGTTGCCACAGAGCAGGCGTATGTAAGCATTTTTGCTATATAGCCTGTTGGTTAAGGTCTCGTCTGAGCTTGTTATAGATAAGGTCTATAGAGAGGAAAAATGGAAATCACAAGTGATGACACCACAGGCTTGTCTTTATACTTATCCAAGAGAAGCTGCTAGCCTGAAAACCCATTACTTAAGTACCAGTTCATTACAGTGTTCTGCACACAAGTGCCTGCTGAAAATAGTAAAGTTAAGCTACAAATTGCATGCTTTTATGTGGTTGTGCCCTCATCTCTACTCCTTGAGTTTAAGGCAACAGTGCAGAAAAACATTGCTTTGTCAGCTATTCTAGAAAATACCAGCCAAGTCCCAGACAAATATATATGACATTAAACAGAGGTCTCATAGGCTACCTTTGAGACTTAAATACTGCCTGTTTAATTAGTACATTTAGGGCTCCTCTGTCAGCAGCAACTCTTTGCATTAGAGATATAGTATATGGTATTTATATAAGCTGTATGAGCCTTCATTACTGCCCAATTTTGCTTTTCCCCATGCAGGAGAGACAGCGAGGCAAACAAGCAGTATACATATGCTGTTGAACTTCACTGGGACCTCAAGGTGCTAAACCAGTTCTTACACATTATTTTCCTGTGTAAAGGGCAAGGGGTACAGAGTTAGTGTACTCAGATTTTCCCCTGTTTGGCAGTACTAGTGAGACTGTGTGTCAGCTTCCATCATAATCCCTTCCCCATCCCCCTAATTATATATAGTTTGGGTATGTATATACTTATGTACAGAATACATGTCCTCATGCCTGCCCTACTGCCTCTTCCAACTGCTGACATGTTCTCCCCATGTATATGTGAAAAACAAGTGTTGGAAAACAACATCTCGGAAAAACACTGATGATTGTTCTCTAGCCTCAGGCTACTCCACCAGGAACAGTTAGCTCTTTGTCGGGGACATCAGCTGGACACATACAAACTGACTGGGGATTTGTTATGGGCCTCTCTGCTTCAGAAACAAAATGAGAATTCACAAGGGGCTTGTGTTTATCTACAGATTAACTGCCCCCTTTCAAGGCAATACTTCTCTGTGCTTGTGACTGGGGTAAATTTGTTGGGATTTGCCAAACTGTTTTTTACATGGCCTTGTCTACTCTGGAGAAAATCATTACTAGTACACACTTGACAGGAATGTTAGGGTGACAGAGTAATGTAACAGCTAACCTTACACAAGCACATGCCCTTGCATGGCTGTATCTCCTGAGCAAAGACCATCAAGTAGCAGCATCTTCTTCTCTGAAAAGCCCTGGTGATTTTCCTGTTTGACCCAAGCAGAACACAGGTAAAATTGAGAGAGAGTTTACTCCCTAAAATAAAAGCACAAAGCGTGCAGAGAACTGGTTCTGCATTTCAGGCTCCACTAGTAAACCACTCTTTACACCACCCCACTTCTGTGGCTTTAGAGAGCTTTGTGGCTGCAGAGGTAAGTTTGCAATTGCTATTTGGCAGGGGTTTGGGGTTTTTGAGTCCCCCTTTTGGAACAGGAGTGTATCACACAGCATCCTGATGAAGTTCTCTGCAAGCAAAGTGTGTTTCCTGTTGAAAGTCATTCCCAGCTATTGATTTCAAATGCCCCAGAGAGCTGAGCTGAATTTGGCTGCAAGGAATTTGCACAAACCGTGACAAACACCGGAGGTGTGCTCAGAACTCAGACTGTGAAGTTTAATCTGGCCTATTGTGCTGGTACCTAAATATGTCTGGAGCTGCAGCTGGTTAAATGAAGAGTCCAGCTTCACTCTGTGTATTACAAGCAGGACAGAATTTCACAATAGCATTGTATAACCCCTTTGTGCAGATATCCAAGGGCTAAGGGGGCTGATTAGTCTCAAATACCGCTCAAAACAGCCAGCCATTATAGAACACTCTCTGTCTTTCATAACATGCCAGCAGAAATCTCGTGAGGACTGTCTCAGCTTAGTTTGCAGCCAGATTTCCACCTACCATTTTGCCCCAGGGGTAAAAAGGAAAACCTGTCATTCTGTACCATCGCTCTCATGTAATCTGAGTCTGGGGGGAACGTCATTTACGTGAAATTCTTTCTCCCAAGAGCACAAAACCTGCTGCTGACCCTGACATAAGTAGGCACAAAGCCATGGAAACACAGGGAAGTTACACAAGGGTGCAAAACTGTTTATGGAGCCAGATTACACCCTGGACCCAATGTTGCCTCGTAGGCAGTAAGTAGGTGGGGCTTTCGGCATTTGCGTGGGAGCTCTCCAATGAGACCCAGAGGAGGACAAGGCTACAACCTTCGGGTTTTCATGATGGCATCTCCCTCCAGTAGGGCTGAGGCATGGGCGGAGTTTGATGAAACTAAAATAAACACTGACACGCAGCATCTCACGAGTACGTGCAGCCTCAGAAGGACAGACTGCAATAGCTAGAAGGACAGCTTAAAATGTAAGTATGTCTACTTTCTCTGCTTTCTTAATATAATTAGCGGCTTGTGGAATGGCATGTTCTGGCTACACTTACTCATGGCATCAGTGTAACCTGCGAAGACGCATGCTGTGCTCTTTGGCCCATGTGTTAACAGCCACAGAAAAAGCCTGGACATCCTACAGCAATATTTATATGAACAGATGGAAATCTCAAAGCTAAGCTTTCCTGTAGATTTAAAAATTAATTCAACTGTAAATATTTGGAGGATTCCTCTCAGTTTGTGTGTCCCCCCCCCAAGCACTGTTTTATGCAATTCAAAAATATTTCATACATGCAGTCACCGACAGTACAGGCCACAAAGTTATAAAAGACAGAGCTGTGAGAGATCTAACCAGCAGTTAAAAAAAGGTGTGTCAGGGAGGGGTTGTAATTGGCAAGTACAGAGACAAGCCAGCTTGTACAGCAGCTACTACAACAGCAGGTGTTGAAACGGAGGAACGTTTACTTCTCTGTTTTCTAACATACCCAGGGAGCACATGAAGAGCAGAACGGTTTCTATCAAGTTGTAGCAAGGAGAAATAGAAAGTGAAGTGACAGCAAAACAGCAGCATCTTTGCCTTTGAAACGGCAATGGATAAAATAAATTACTGTGGGAAGTTTCAGTATAATTGCTCACATTTGCTTCTAATAAAATGATTGGCTTCCTTCTTTATTGTTATCCTTTGTTGATTTGTAAATACTATTAACAAAAAGCATATTAGTGTACAACTGTCCAGCTTGGGACTATGCAGCAGTCTCTGGTGACATCATTCTGTTAGAGTGCTGAGGATGTTGTATCAGGGAGGGGGACAGCACCTGCTTTTAATCGCTGGCATCAGTCTCCTGCTCTGTGGTTCTCTGATCTTCCCTTGCGCTATGGTGACGACTGAAAGAGCTGCTAGAAAAAGCTTAACACGTGAGTGCTCTGTGCACTACTTCTTTTAAGGACTGTAAGTGAGATCGGTGCCAGCACAAGGGTTTTTTGGGTGGTTTTCTGATAAAAGCTTTTCAACCTCATAGATCCCAAAGACAAATATCCTTGTAGCCACCTCTAAACCAGGATACAAAAAGGGATTAATAGCATTCAACAGTAGTCTACATGTCGTAAGAAAATGGAAACAGGTAAGAAGGTAGTCAGGTAGCACAAGGCAGTTCATTTTACAAAAATAGCTATTCACAATTGTCATGTTAAAGATGGCATAGCTTAAAGACTTCACCACTGGAGGTGGGACATGCTGTGAATTGCATCAGTACCCCTTTAATACTGAAAGCCCCTGAAAAAAGTAGAGCCACCAGTGAGGGCAGTGGCTTCTTGTTGTGTGGGCAGCTATGAACAGTTGAGGAGGTGGAGAAATGAAAAATAACCTGAAAGTTTATTGTGTTACCCCAGAAACATGCAATTAAGTTATACACTGAGAATACAATGTACTATGATCTAAGAGTCAAGATAATTGCTGAATTAATTATGTGTTGTCTTTGCAACATTAAGTGCAAAGGACATCGTAATGTACTAGAAAGCAGAGACTTTCTCAGGATGTAGGTTATGCACTACGATCCGCCTGGTATAGACAAAAGTCATAAAAGAAGGTTCCCAAAATCTCAAGACTTTTAACAAGATGCAATCATTTCAGTAGCAATTTTGTTTATTTTTGCTTGCTTTATTTTGGGACAGTGAGTGGACATTGAGTGTTTTCATGTTTGCAGCTTTTTCCTTCCATGTGAAGGCTACCTAAGAAAGTAGCTACGTATTCATAAATACAGAGAATCTCATCTATTTGCAGGACTCTGGGGCTAAAGGCCTTTAAGAAAGGCATCAGCTCTTATGAAAGGCCCAATAAAGTTATGGGCACAGTCAACACCCATTAACTCCAGTACCTTTTCATCCAGGAGAAAAGTGGTTGACCTCTAAAAGCCACAAAACTGCCACTTGCAGAATCTCAACCTTCTGCTTTACAGCTAGGAAACGCCTTCACTTCATGGAGAAGCGAAGGCAGCATATCCTGAAAGATGAACACTCCCACATCAGCCTAGAGGCAGTTTCTTGGTCCTGGTTCTCTGTTGGTTCCTTCAGGGCTAAAAGGATTTCAGCCCTTTTTGTTGAACCATTGGGGATGAAGTGGTAGAACCCAAGCCTTTCACAATTTCAGGGCCAACTGCCTTTTAGAAAGCACCAGTCTTTTGCCTGAACTTTTCCAGCCACTTCTCAAGCATTACTGAAAGGTTGGAGACCAGAGGCTGAGGAAAAGCTCTTTGACATTAGGCAGAAAAGCCCTAGCGCTTTCTTTTTCCACATGTATACTGCACTGATTGGAGAGAAGCCAATGAACTTTGTCTGCCTTTCAGCTCTGGCAAGATGATCAAATCCTTCAAGCAAACATTTCTGTCCCTGGATCTGCAGTCCCCTCGGTGGAGCTCAGCAGAGACGATGGTAACCGCTAAAGGCCAGGGGAAGAGAGCTCTCTGCAGTCAGGGTGCTGCAGAGCTAAGGTGGATTTGGGATTCTCAGTCTGACAAGCCTGAAGGAGCTGGGGAGTGTTACTTTAGACACTGTTCATGCTTAATTGCAAAGGGGGAGAGGAACACCTATTTATAAGCTCTGAGGAGCTCAGCCTAAGGCAGAACAGCATGGTTTTGCAAGGGAGGCATCAAACAGTTTGACACTGGGGGCATGCCTAGAGTCGGCAGCAAAGAGGTTGCCCAGTGTTATGTCATTGCAACAGTATTTTCATGCAGATTTGGAAAAAGCAGCTATTAATTTGTCATCTTTAATATTCACCTCATGATCACTATGACTTTTGCTACCTTTCAGACAAAGGATTATGAACTACGTCAGTACGAGACGGCAAAGTGGGTCAGCACAGTCATTAGGGGAGAAACCCAGAAGGAGGCAATGCGCCAGGGCTTCTGGAAACTCTTCCACTACATCCAAGGGAAGAATGAGAAAGGTACAGTGCACTGGCTTTGAACCGCAAGAAGCACAAATGGGAGATGAAGCTAGTAAATGAGCTGTAGGACAAAGCAGGTTCAATTTCCTGGCCTAACACCCCTGTAACTCCATTAGGCCATTATACCCCTGAGGCTGCCTTGGTTTCTGCTTTTGGGATAAGTCTACATGACCCTTTACAGCAGCATTCAGGCACTGTCTTTGCTTGCAGCTTAGAACTCTTCCCCCCTCTCCTCTCCTCTAGAAATGAAAATTGATATGACTGTGCCAGTGACATGCCTGATAAAATCTGGCTGCGCAGACTTCAAGATCTCTTTCTTTGTGCCATTTGAACATCAGGACTCTCCACCACAGCCCAATGACTCAGATGTGTTTATTGAAGAGCGGAAGGCAGCACCCATCTTTGTCCGGTAAGCAGCACCAGCACAAATGAAGGCAGCTACTGAAAGGGGTTAATCTATTAAGACTCTGGACTACTCTTTCTTACAGCTGATTTTTAACTGTGGATAGATCCTGCTGTTCAGAGCCTTAACTGGCAAAATCTGAGCATTCGGAAATCTTTATGCTTGGGTGTCTTACTAAGAACAAAGAGAAATGACCAAGTACACTTGCCCTTTCTGCATGTATTAAAGCCACAGGCAACAATCCATGTCAGCTAATGCTCTCATAATTGCAGGCAACTTCAGCAGTTTGTCTTTTTTTTTTTTTAAATCCTACCTTTTAAAATAGCATACATAGCCATATGCTCCCCAACAGCTCCATAGTTTATCTAGTAACTACAAACTGCATCAGAAGTGCTCAAACACTGCAATGCTTTGCAAGCCTGAAGTTTCCTTCTGTGAAAATAAGCAGCAGGGGCTTGAACTCCTAACAAAAACCCCCTCCCTTTTCACTTCTCCCAGGTCCTTTGGTGGATTTGCCTCCCCAGAGAAATATGCTGAGGAAGCTGAAGTCTTGGCCAGAATCTTAAGAAACAGAGGCCAACCATTCCATGAAGACTTCTTTTATACTGCAGGCTATGACAGTCCCTTCAAGCTCTTTAACAGGCACAACGAAGTGTGGTATTTTAAAAAGTAATGTGGTGGTGTGGGGGGGAATATTAGGAGGCTACTAATCAGCTCTGAATGAAAACAGACCTTATTAATGGCTTTTGCTTTAGTGCAGAAGATACTTAATTTGCACAGGGACACAGGATCATGTCTAATTCATTTTCTCTAGGTTGAAATACTAGCCTGGCTAAAAAGGTTTCAGCTCTTCTACAAGACGTAACTTAAATGTAAGTAGATTGTACCCACTGGAGAGGGAAGGAGATATGACAAACCTATTCCTCTTACTGAAGGGTTCTAGGGACCGCTAATAATCTGAAAATATTCCTGCAGAAGTTTGGATGTCTAGTTTTACTTCTAATGAGAAGTGCTACAGCAATAGCTCAAGTATTATGGAGAATGAGTTCTTCACAGAGCTGACTCTTCCCACATTGATGTTACTCCTGAGACAAGAGAAAGATGGGGGAAATTAAATTAATTTTTCAGAGAAGAAACCTATCATAAATGAATTCTGGGAAGCAGTAATACCTTAGCAGGCTCTAGTGCTTCATAAGCAGTAACATTTTTTTTAAATAGTATTATCAAAATCTCCCACCTCTCCACTCAACTATTTTTTTTCTTCATGGAAGCTGGATGCTGTCTTGCTCCAGACTAATGCCAGTAACCATATTAGCCTAAGAGTCCAGTAGAAAAGAGTTAACAGTGTCCAAGCTGTATGCTTATTCTGTGCACACCATCTGTGCCTGAAAATTAATACCAGGCTTACTGCTGGCCTGTAATTTTAGGAGCAAATACACAAGTAGTAGTGTTTAGCTCGCCTACAAAACACTAATTACTACTTCCATTATTTAGCTTTGTCCAGGTCTCAGTATTGGTCAGCTCAACCGCAGTCTGCACACTAGCAATATCTGACCCCTAAGTTAAGACACTTGCAGGACTAGCATTTAAACTAGTTTAATCCCTGCTCTAAATCAAGCATTTAAAAAGTAGGCTAGAGCTGTTTTACAGCAAGCTGTTCAAGTCAGAAAGCAGTTCACAACAACAGGTAGAGTTTACAAATTTTTATTCATTCCAATCAGTATCAGGCAAACATTACCAGTGTGGTAAAAAAAAAATCTTGGCTTTTTTAATGCTGTTCATGCAAGTGTAACCCATTATTCTGCAATCTTCCACCTATTAAGACAGACATAAGAATCATTACAAGACACCAAACCAGCACAAGAAGCTTGCTTGGGAACAACTCAGACCTTAGATTTTCATCTCTGTTCAGAGAGAGAGTTCAGGCTAAGGTTATCATCATTTGTTCCAGCAAATAAATTTCATTATTACTATAGTTACGCTCACCTTCTTGGTTCTTCATACAGCAGTTTCAAAGTTGCCTCCTCACCTAAAAGAAGAAACCACAATTAACATATGCAGTAGCACAACTGCTAAAAGCCCCAAAGCAGCTTTGTAACCTCAGAGAAAAGTGGAACGGAAATGGTAATATCACAGCAATTCATTTGGCAGAATCAAATTTCATCAGTGGCTACAAATACTCCCAGAAGTTTTTAAACAGAATTCACCTGCTGTGTGGTCTTACCCAATGAGGTTGCAGACAGTACAGTCCTCCTTCCCTGCGAAAAAGATACATTCTTTCAGAATAAGACACCACTATATGCAAGTTTAATTATTTATCTATGAAATTCTATTCACCAAACTAGTTCTACCTAAAAAGAAGCTGCATTTCAGCTGGCAGCTGACAAGAACTTCAACTTGCAACACCGAAATGGGATATACAAAGCTTACAAATCCTAACTGAATTGGAAATACAGAATTACTAACATTGGAAGAATCAGGGAAAAGTACAAAGCTACTACTTGCTTTGTGATACCATCTCTCCCCAATAGGAAGTTGTATTCAATGGGTTTTTATACCTAAAATACAAGTCTCATAAATCATCTTCAAAACCTATCCTTGAAAGTGAGAAACAGTCTGTTGGGAGGAAGAAAGTTTGTACAGCAGTCACCTAGAACTCAATCCTAAATTTGTGTACAGCCAACATAACCAAGATTAGCAAAAATTACTAAGCAGTGACAACCACAGCATATAGGGTTGGGGGTTAGTGCCTTTTTTTTCCCATTCAAGAATGCAGTGTTATAGTGTAGGTTCACAGAATAGCCAGATACAGATATGAGTTATGAGTCATGTTTGCTGCTGTACATTCTGCTGTACTACATTATCAACAGTGTACTGGCTAAGTGGTCTCCACTGATTCAGCTCCTTCACTATTTCCACTGTGTGAAGACATCCAGCAATGAAAACCGAGTTTTTAGAGTCACTGAGGTCACATCTTCTGTTCATATATACAGAACTCTACATAGTAAAGTTTACCACTGACTACAGTTCAGGAACTGTCAGGGTGTCTGCTCAGAAAGAGCCCTTCCTTTTCAAGTCAAATTGAGAACTACGTAGAAGTGCGTTCTTGCTTCAAGCACATCATGTTTATCCCCACAGTAGCTGAGTGGGAGAATCAGAACACAATAAAGGGAAGACAAGGCAGAGCTATTATAGGACTAATTTTAGACACCATTATCTAGGCATTTAGCACAAAGACAATATTCCAGTAATTGCCAAACACCATCTACTCTACACTTACCTCAGACGTAACACACAAACTCCCCACAAGCTTCACTCTGTAACAAGTGAAATTTTATTAACACACTACCCCTTGGCAGTGCTTCAAGAGTTAGTTCAAAAGTGGGTACTGTTTCAGCACAAGAGTCCTCCTCAGCCTCTTTCAGAGAGATTCCCATTGCTTAGAATTAATCATCACAAACAGTACATGCTTAGAGAAGCTTAATGTTTTGTTACTTTTGTTCCTCCTTAGATGAGGACCTGACCTCAGCATTTCAGACCTTACCCCCAACGATATCTTCATTCACATCACATAAAAGCTCTAATCCAGCCATTACGACAAATAATTTACCACAGTACTTCCAACTACTGAAGATCAGTGCTACTCCCTGCAAAAGCCCACTACTTAATTTAACCAGCAAAAAGTTAAAATAGCAAATAATTGTACTGGCTTTGGTCAGCACGAGCTTTGCACTGCCAGGTTACCACACATTCTTTCTTATCAAGTAGAAACTTAAGCAGTCCGTAGTTGTTACATACTTCAACTGTTCCATACTATTTCTTTTCAGTTACAGAAAGCAGTTAACATTTTTAAGGAGTAAACAAATCTTATGGCAACTGAGAAGTAAGCAGCTTACCAAGTAAGAAGCATCTGTCACCTAGTAGCCAGCAGTTCTCCCATTCTCAAATCTAGGATACACACATAAGAAAGTATCAGTCCAATGCTGATGTTACTCTAAAGCCTCATTAAGACTTCCAGAAACTCCTCTGTCCATTTCTGTTACAATCATCACTGTATCTTATCACTGTCTTTAGTCACAAAGTATGAGATTCAGTCCCTAGCAGCTTGGGTAAGGGAACCCTGCAGGCTGCTGGTAACCTGTGATCTATTTGGCAGAGGTAAGAAAATCCTCAAGGAACCTTCTGCTTAATGCTGCAGCTACACTGCATTTAGAGGCCAGGATCTAGTAACTTCCCCATCAGCTATCACACAGTTCTGACCAGTCATAGGCATTTGCTGGCAACTTACTTTTGCTGGTAGCACTACCAACCACACCACTTCACAGCTTCACCACACTGGCCCTGGAACAAAGCAAAGTATCAGGACAGCACACAAGCAAGCACACAAGGATGAAATCTGGTCAGGTGCCTGAAGTCAGATAGAGCTAATTGCAGACCTCCATGATTAAAGTCAAGGTAGTCACATCTCATCACACAGGCAGCTCATGTTGTCAGTCACTGACCAGCTATCTACTTTAGGCTAAGGTTGCTATGGGGAAGAGGGCAAATACACAAACAGTGCTATCAGAGCAGCTTCATGAGCTCCCAGGCACACAGTGAGAGTTTGGCACAAACCAGCCTGTCAAGGCTGGGTCTTACCCAGCAGTTCTCCCCTTAAGCATCCTCCTGCTTTGGCTGAGATGCAAGCAGCAGCCAACACTGGCCCTTTGCACCTCCCCCCCAGCTTACATCCAGTTAAATACTCCACTTCTAGGCATATTTTTTTATGCTAATACTTGCAAAGTTAAAATAAGTACTTACATTGCAATGAGAAACACTTTGGAAGCCTGCAAAGGAAGAGTTGCTATTAGACAGGGTCCAGCAGAAAGTTTTAGCATAAGAACAGTTCCAGTGAAATACTGTATCAGTGTTTAGTCAAGTTTTATCCTCACTGGAATCAGAGACCTGATTCAACATCATCTACAGTAGACTGCAACACTTGCACACCCTTCCACAAGGGGGGCCTAAAGCCATCTCCCAGCACTCTCCCCAACACCCTTGAGATGCCAATTCTTCAACTCCAGAGACTGCTGGAATTGCAGAAAGGAACAAACCTCTAAGTTGCAAAGTTCAGTGACATGAACTTTGCATAAACATCTAAGTCGGCCTAAACCAGGAAAAGCATTTCAGATACTAAATTCATACATAGTACTGCCACATACACCATTTAGTCTCAACAGGCACATTCTTTTAACACCGCAAAACAATTAATTAATGCTTTTATTGTGAAGCATAGGGGATCTGAAGGCACACTTAGGGTACTATTATCTTTGCTTCAGATTCTCCAGAAACAAAATGGATTTGCAGACCCTCTTATCTCCAAAAGCAAACTCCCAAGCTCAAACACAGCAAAGCAAAATGTAGCATCCATCTAAAAAATGATTTTCAGTTACCTTCAATTAGGAAGGCCTTGTCTTCACCAACATCAGCAACAGGTGAAATTGCTTTTCACACCAGAGGCACAGGTATCCTTTGTCCAGGGCAGCCTGCAAAGCAACAAAACACCTGCAGAACTTGGAGCACTAACACCAGATCAACCAAGATTTTGTTACTGAATTAGCAAATTTGCTCTGCTGTATTTGTGCTTAATTTCACAAGCACAACAGCCTACTCTATTTGTCCTACTAAATTTTTAATGTTTAGCCCATTTACTGATCTTCCAAGACAAATTTCCAAAACACATTCACAGAGCAAAAAAAAAGTAGTTTCACCCTCACCTTTCCACATGAATTGTCTAACAGCCTAAGGTAAAGGAGGCTGCATCAGATAGGAGCGAAAGACAGTAACAGCGTGATCACCATGGGTCATCTGCTGAACTATGCTGTCATCACACACAGCCTTTTCACATATTGGGGATATAAATTAGTTTTTACAGATGCAGGCAATACAATATTTACCTTGCACAGCTTATAGCTTCCATCACCCAGTGCCTGCAACAAAGGAAGAAAAAAAAAAGTCAGATTCCCTCAGCCTTCGTGGCCAAGCTACTCCTCCTAGCAAGAGATCACACAAGTGAGATACATCAGATAGGAGCGAAAGACAAAGCTCTGCTCGTCACAGGATATTCTGCTGAACTATGCCATCATCATTGTATCTGCTTTGGAGTAATAGTACCAAGCAATCACCTCTTGTGACAGCTTTGAAAAATTGAAGTTTTCCAAATAAAACAAAGAAATATTTGAGAGGTTTTGAATACTAGTCAGTATCAATTGTTTCTGCATATTAGTGGAAACTAATCCCAAAGCACTTCCCTCCCATTTTACACATCCCACCTTTTCCACTACAGTTTCAGCAGCTCCATGGAAGAAACCCCTACAAAGACTACATGTTTCTCACCAGGTGTCATTTCTTCTGCAAGTCTTCCAAATTGCATGATTCAAATCCTGGAAGAAAAAAAAGCTTATGAAGTCTATTCAGAAGTCAAAACATCAAGGAGAAGTCCAAGCTGTTGTGCCTCAGAGGAAACTTGTGGTGGTAAAAGTGCTCATCATTCTCTTGGTCAAGAGTAGCAAATAAGTGTCATCATTGTGGCACCAGAGAGAAAACTTTGCTCTTGGAATAAAGTCTGCCTACTGATTTTATTAGAACAAAAGATGCTGTCTAGACAAACACCAAGCACCACTTTGTGTTGAATTTTCAAGAAGTACTTTTTACCTTGTGAAGCAGCATCAAGTCTCCATATTCAGTGGTAGATCTGGAAGAGACACAACAGTTTCAGCCACTTGTAGAACTAGGGGGAGTACCTCTGGCAGTGACACTAAGCATAGAAAAAAGCCTCAGCATAGAGTTTTCAGAAATCACTTCTGTCCACTACTCTTATACTGAAACCATCATAGGCTCTCTGATTTAGTCAAACATCAATCCTGATAGTTATAGGTTTTCTGAAACGTGCATTAGGCACTTTTCTCCAAACAACCAACTCTTTATTGCTGTGGATGGTGAAACAGCAGTAACAAAGGAGAAAAAGGCATCTAGGGCACTATTGTATTTAGTCTAGTTAGAAGATGACTAGTGGTTCAGAAACCACAGGAGCCTCACATCCGCTTTGCGGTACAAAGAAACAGGTGACATTCAGAACACTCGGATACATTTTCCCAGTAGAAGAGTGAGAACTGCCTGAAGAGACACCACAAGCAATTACTGGATTACAAACACTGGTCCTATAATCTCCTGAGATACAAGAGTACTTCAGGCTAGTTGCTCTAAGTGTACCTTCATATTATTTCTCCATTTAAACTCAGCATTTCAGAAGCAACACCTACCTGTTTCATAACCATAAGAGGGAAGAGAGTAGCTGACACATCTTGAGCTGAAAACAAGAATGAAGATGTTATGTTCAAAACAGTACTGAGCCTTAGAGTAAATCTCTCCCCTGACACAATTTACTTTGTGGCCTCTTTCAGGCCACAAAAATAATTGCTAGCCCATCATTTTAAGCAGGACAGAACCACTGAACATCTTAATTTTCTACAGCTTCAATTCTAGTGTATAAACACTGGGTCAGTCCTGCAGACATTAACTTCATTTGACTGCTCAGAAATGACCACATGGTGTTTCAGCCACACCAGACACACCACTACACACTACTCCATGCCCAGCTCAGATATGTTGGTATTCATCACCCTCTCAGATGTCCCTACCAACATAGTTTTCATCATGTGCAGGCACATGGAAGTCCAAGTGAACTATCATATCAGTTTGTTAACATGGGGCCTTTAATTGTAACACTTGGAAAGCTAACTATTACCCAGAGCACATGATACAGGTAAAGCTGTCTCCTCATTTACCAATAAGCTATATTCTGCAGGGAACAACCTCCACTCTCCCCACAACAGAAGGGCTCTCCCCAGCCTGGCATCTGTTTCCAAGCATTAATTGACAGAGGAACAGGCAGCTCTTAATCCCACCACAACACTACGACATTTTGCACAACGCTTTCCATTTATCAGTCAAAGCTACCTCTCTAAAGCCTAGTGCAGTTTAAAAAAAAAAAAGAGAAACCCAACGCTTATCTCTCCAGCAGGCACGTGGCATCCTGCCATCTTCCAGGAGCATTTCCCATGGGAAAAGAGTTCCCAGGTGAGACCCCGCAACAGGAACACCACCCCACTTCTCACCAGACACCCCCAAGCTGTCACCTCATCAGACCCAAGCCCAGGCCGCAGGCTTGTTACCATAAAAGCCAGTTGAAGAAACTCTCTAAGACTCAATTTTGGAGTTTTAGAGCACGCACTATTAAATGGGTTGTTGGTCTTTTGGGTTCTTTGAGGCCCTCTGGTGGTCATTTTCTTGGTGTCCTCTAACTGAACTCAATCCTTTAAGGCATGCGCAGTGCAGGTCATCTCAGGTGGTTCATCTCTTCTTCCCAGTTAGCTGGCCCTACACTGGTCCTGGCTGGTTTTAATCACAAAGCTCAGCAAGGCCTAAGGCTTCTTATCTATTTGTGCATACTATTAACAACACTCAAGGTTGTCTCATCTTTTTCATACATACCAAATGTTTCAAAGTTGCTCAAGGAAGCCTAAATGAAGCACTACAGATACACTGGAGTCTTCCATCTCCAGCCCTTACTCAAGGCATTAACTCCCCCCTTTTATTGAGACTTTAGACCTACAAATCCAAAGCCCCAATATTTAAACTTAACTTTCATGTACAATTGACTACAATAACTTCAGCACTTAATCATAATACAGGCTAAGATGCACACATAAATTGTAACTATTACAATAACAAATTCTTTAGCCATGTCCAATTTGGTAGCCATGAGGTTAAGTTTATGCCATAACTCTTCAAATCCCCAGGACCTATCATCCTTCAAAACTTGATGCAAGATTTCTGTCTGCTCCCAAATTTCTGCTAAATTGGTAGAAATTCTACCACCTTGGTCCACATATGTACAGCAGCTAGTATTAATAATTGTGCAAACACCTCCCTGTGAGGCCAACAGCAAGTCAAGAGCCATTCGGTTTTGCATCGCTACCTGGGATAAAGGAGACACTTCAATCTGCAGTGCCTGCATAGCATCAATGGTTCTGCTTTCAATGTCTTCTATTGCAGCTGATATATTTAAAATTGCCTTCTCCAATTCAAGGAAGAAACCATCTGACAAAACTATGGAATCCTGAAGGACAATCTGTAACGGGATTATGAACCCTCCTGGTTCATTTGAGAAAGATCCTCACCCATCCGCCCTGTTTATGTAGTTTGTCAATTATTGTCATATTGGGAACTACGGCCGCCAATATACATGCTCCTTGCCAATTGGGAGGTAGTATTTTCCAAGCATTTATTCCACATAACCAATACCAACTGCTTCCTACTGGGACTGGGAGGCCAATATAACTTCACATATTTATATGACTTAGTGTGGGCCTCCAATATGATACGGTCCTACTATATCCTGAGAAACATCCTACAAAAGTTTAGTTATTTTTATTGGCAGTGTAATTATCACAGCCATCATCTCCAGATCTAAGGGAATAGGAACTTAGAGAGTCATTACCTGGCCCATATAAGCATACAGTGGAATTCAGATTATCTTTTATCATGGTGACTTGCAACTTTTCTTCTTGTCTTTTTCCAAAAAGGCTTGGCCACCATGCATTGTCTGGATGTCCCATACCATATTGTGGATTGTTAAATAATGATCTATTTATTGGCAGTGGTACTCCTATCAAGGGTAGGCCTTGGCCTTCTCCTGAATTTGGCATTTGGGTACAAATCCATCATTTTTACAGAGTATTTGGGTTATATTCTGTGTTAGGATTAAATGGAGGTTTTTATCCCAAGGTGATGTCCAGCACACTTGACTCATTGCTACCATAATTGCTACAAATAAAACATAAAATTCAGTCATAATCTTCTCAATTTCAGCTTAAGGGGAGACTGTTGTTCAACTGTCCACAAAGTGGGAGCCCTTTTACTTCTGGAGTAATGAATCCACAGCCCTTTCCCCTGGACCGTGACAGCTATGTAAATTGTCAAGTGTACTTGGAATGGTCCTTTCCACTTTTCAGTTAGCAGCTCTGAATTCCACCACTTGATGTAGACCCGGTCTCCAGCTTGAAATGAATGGGCTAGTGTATCAGGTTCCAAGGGCTTGCTTGTTGTCACATACTTTTGCAATTCCTGTAAAGCCTTTCCCAAAGACATTAAGTAATTACTTAAACCCATTTCCCCTTTAATGTGGATTGTCCCTGGTATATGTGGAGCCTGGCAAGGCCTTCCATAACATAAGTCATAAGGGCTCAAGCTGTTTTTACCATGAGGTTATATACTAATTCTTAACAGTGCTGAAGGTAATGCTTGTACCCAAGTCACTGATGTTTCCTGACATTTTTCCAATTTGCAATTTAAGTGTATAGTTCATTCTTTCTACTTTTCCACTTGATTGTGGCCTATAAGGGGTATGGAGATCCCATGCTATGACTAAGTTTTTGCTCAATTGTTTTATAACTTCAGCAACAAAACATGGTCCTCTGAGGACATTCCTAAAGGAACACCAAACCTTGGGATAATTTCTTTTAACAAGATTTTAGTTACTTCCCTAGCTCTGTTGGTGAGACAGGGAAAAGCCTCTGGCCATCTGGTAAAAATGTCAACTAGAACGAGGATGTATCTATATCCCCCCTTTCTAGGTAGGTCTGTAAAATCAATTTGCCAATAATCTCCTGGGGAGCTTCCTCCTTTTGTAACCCCCTGAATTAACTTATTGCTGGTATTTAGGTTATTTTTACAACAAATTTCACATTTTTCTGTAATAGATTCGATAATTTCTGTCATTGCCTGGCTTATAACTATTTTTTGAAGATATTTTGCTAAATTTTCAGTTCCCCAATGTACTTTATTATGTTCTCACCTAGCAATTTCTCTCATTGAGGGTGGAATTACTACTTGCCCTGTGGGCCTAACAGCGCACCCATCTGTTTGTTCCTGTGCCTGTAAGGCCTTTATTAATTTGGCATCTTTATTATCATATTTAGGTGGTGTTTTAGGTAAAGTTATTTCTTCTTCCGGTAATAATGCCATGATGCCTGTTTCTGCAGCCTCTTTGGCAGCTTATTGATTTACCCATTTCTGGTGGGTCCTTCCTGTTTGATGGGCTTTGTAATGCCTTATTGCAACTACTGTCAGTTTTTAGATGCTCTCTGATAGTTCTTGTATTTGTGCAGCATGCTTGATTTCAGTTCCTTGTGCCAGTAGTAGTCCTCCCTCTCCAGATGGCTTCAATGGCATGTACAATTCCAAAAGCATATTTAAGAGTCTGCCCAGATATTAACCTTTTCCCCTTCACTCAGTTCCAATGCTCAAGTTTAGTTCTGCCTTTTGGCCTGATGTTTTGGGAAATAAGGCTCATGCCTCCACTATGCCATCCAAGGTCATAACAGCACATCCCGACAATCTCTTCCCGTCACAAAGAAAACTACTGCCATCAGTATATAACTCCCAGTCTGGATTTTCCAATGGAACATCTTTAAGATCCAGACAGCTAGGATATGTTTCTTCCACTGTTTGTAAGCAATCATGTTCTGGTCAACAGTGGAGAGAAACACTGCAGGATTGACAACTGAAGTAGTCTTGAGATCAATGTCATCTTGTTCCAGTACTACTACTTGGTATTTCAGCATACAGCTGGTGGACAACCAATGCTCCCCTTTTCATTCCAAAACTGTGGCTACCATATGTGGTACATAGTGATCTTTTGCCCTAAAGTAAGTTTTCGAGCCTCCTGAATTAATAATACTGCAGGTGCTACTGCTTTGAGGCAGCTGGGCCATCCCTGGCTCACATTGTCCAAATGTTTGGAAAAATATGCTACAGCTCTCTATCGCCCCACTAAAAACTGTGCCAGAACCTCTAGTGCCACTCATCATCACTCATAAATGAAAGTTTAAAAAATTTTGTCACATCTGGCAATCCCAGGGCAGGGGCTATCATCAGTTTCAGTTGTTTAAACGCAGCTCTGATGTCATTTGTCCATTCAAGAGTCCCTTTTTGGGAGTCTTTTAGTAATTCCTATAGAGGTTTTACCAACAGTCCATTATTTACAACCCACAGGTGACACCATCCCATCATGCTTAGAAATGCTTGCAGTTCTCTTGGTGTACACAGCTCAGGGAGGCAGCAAATAGCTTCTTTCCATTCAATTCCCAGCCTCTCTGCCCTTTTAGAATTTCAAAGTCCAGATAAGTGACCGTTTCCTGGACAATCTGCACCTTTTCCTTTGATACTCTGTATCCGCTAAGTCCCCAAAAGTTCAAGAGGCTTATGGTCAAAGAAAAGCATTGTTCTTAAGTTCCTCTTGCAATTAGGATGTCATTTACATATTTTAATACAGTTCCTTGTCCATTTTCTTTCCTCCAAATCTCCAATTCCTTCACCAGCTGATATCCAAAAAATAGTTGGACTGTTCTTGAAGCCTGGTGGTAGAACAGTCCAAGTATATTGTGTCTTTCACCCTGTTTTGGGATTTTCCCACTCAAAAGCAAAAAGCTCTTGACTTTCAGAATCCAAAGAAATGCAGAAAAAGGCATCTTTCAGATCTAAAACCATGAACCAGCCTTGTTCACTGGTGAGGGCAGTTAGTTATGTATAAGGGTTTGCAACTACCAGATGTCCATCTTATACTATCTGATTGATCGCTCTAAGATCTTGAATCAAATGATAATCTTTTCCATTAGCTTTCTTTACTGGTAAGATAGGCGTATTGTATTTTGACTCACATTCTATCAGCAACTTGTATTTAAAAAATTTTTGAACTATTGGTATCAAGCCAGTTCTTGCTTCTAATTTTAAAGGTTATTGTTTAATTCTTACCCATAACGATTCTGGTTTTAGATTAATTCTTGCTGGTTCCTCCCTTAGACCTTCCTGGAACTCCTCCTGCCCAAACGATGGGAATCACTGCATCTTCTATTTCCTCGAGGTATCTTGTCCCTTTTGGGGTTTATATCCTGTAACATTCAACACATTTAGATTCTGGGATTAAAATTTCAACTTCCCCATCCTTGAATCTGATTTCAGCTTCTACCTTTTCAAGTAAATCTCTACCCAGTAAAGTTTTCAGAGAATTTGGCAAATATAAAAACTGGTGAGTAACCCATTGTTTTCCAAGTTTAAATTTCAGGGATTTGAAAAATGGCCAGGTCTCACGAGTCCCTGTCGCACCAATGACATTTATGCTTTTGTTACTTAAATTTCCTTCTAGTGTATTTAAGACCGAATACGTAGCCCCGGTGTTGACTAAAAATTCTGTTTCCTCATCTCCCAGCTTTGCTTTAACCAGAGGTTCTGCTGGGAGAGGTTCCTCCAGTCCCTGTCAATCCTCTCCCATTGTAAGTAAAGGAGTCAGAGAGGTATTTCATTTCAAGAGGGGACAATCATTCTTGCAGTATCCTTCCTTTTTACAGTAAGCACATTGATTTTCTCCCGGGGGGCCTGGGATTATGTGATGGCATAAAGCCACCCCTTCCCAGGCCTCTTCCAGGGTACAATCCTCCTCTTTGACCACCCTCCAACTGTTTGTCATTTCCTTAAGCCTCTCCTTATTTCCATACACAATCCAAGCTACATCTAGCAATTTGCCTAGGTCTCAAGCATCACTTCCTTGTAGCTTCTGCAACTTTCTCCTTATGTCATCTGAATAAAGGAGCTAGTTGGTTTCTTCCTTCCTCCAAATCAAGGTTTATAATTGTATATTTAAGAACAACTTCTTTCAATTTGTTCATAAAATCAGTAGGACATTTTTCCCGATCCTGTTTAATTTCACATAATTTGAACCAATTAATAGCTTTAGGTATCACACTTCAAATACCAAGCAAAATCCACTTTTGATATTGATTCAGAAGCTGCCTTGATCTTGGTATATTTGGATCCCAGTTTAGCTCTACAGAAGGAAAATGGACCTCAACAGTCCCTGGCAAAGTTCCCAAAGCAACCTGCACCTCCACTTGTATTTTAGCTGTTCTACATATTAAACAAAATTTCCATAATTGCTTCAGTATCTTTCCAATCAGCATCCTGGGTTTTAATCATCATTTCAAAAGCACTAGCTACCCTATCCAGATCATCCCTGTAACTTCCAGCAGCTAATTTCCAATTAAGGTCAGTAATTGAAAATGGAACTTTCACAGTCACCAGTCCCTCATTTCCCACAGCTTGTCACAGGGGTGCCTGGATAATTTCCCCTTGCTTGCCTTTCATTCACCTGGCTATTGGGCTAAACCCCTCAGCCCCCAGGACTGACTCATCCCCTTGAGGGTGACATTTTCACAGCTTTCTCCATTCTCTGCCCCTGGAACATCATACACAGTATTTGAGGTTCCCAACCTTCATGCAGGGGCTATTAAATCAATATCATCCTCCTCTTGCTTGGAAACTTTTAAACACTACAGGCAGAACAACACCTTTTCAAAGTTTTACCTTTCTCCAAAGGTAAGACACAGGGATCACTAGTACAAGATATATACCACATTCCTTTTGCCATTCCAAATGTCTCCTCAAAGTAAAGACCATATCCACACACAACACTTCATCCCACTTTCCTTCTCTCCTCAAGAATAACATTAATTGTAATAGGGTGTTATAATTTAACATACCATTCATAGGCCACTTTTCCCAATCATCCACTTTACAGTGGCAACCACTGATTACAGTACTTAAATCTTCCCTCGTCGTGACCCCAACCAGGGGTCCAGCAATCTGTTTCCAATGTTTAAAGATATACCCCAGAGGTGACTATTCCAGGATGCCTCCCTTAGACAATCTTCCACCCATATTAAATATAAATAGCAAGAGAGCTCTACGATCCAAGTAAACAGAAACAAATCCATAATTCCAATAGCCAAGTTCTGATAACCAAACCACAATTCAGAGACCAAGTCAAGACAGCCAAGTTGGGGACTTATAACCCCTCTAGCCAAACCAGAACCCAGGCTTATCAGAACAAATCCAATAGGTACCTTTCCAGCCCAACCCTGGATAGCTTTCACTACATCTTATGGGCAGGCAACCAAAAACCAACAGACAGAATGCCTTTAAACTTACCAGGGGTCTTACTTCAAGCTCTTTGGTCCAGGGATTAGAGGTTCTCCCCAAGAATCCCTCGGTACTGGCTGGAGGTCCCATAATCCCACGGATCTGTCGGTCTAGAAGCAGGGTCCCATCGGGGTCACCAAAACTGCTACTGTAAAAGACAGTCAAAGAAACTCTGTAAGACTCAATTTCGGAGTTTTAGAAAGCAGACATTCTCTTATTGCAGTGCTGGATGCGCAGGGGATAGCTCCTCCTAGTGTGCATACCGCTACCTACAGCAACCAAAGCTTATATTGTTCTAATACATATTCATTACATTTCCCGGAATTGTCGCACATGTTCATGCTATTCCTCGGAAATTGTTTATACAGCGTCCACCCTTTTGGGCATTCACGATTAAATGGGTCAGTGGTCTTTAGACCCTCTGGTGGTCGTCTGAACCCTCCCTTAAGGCATGCGGGTCATCCCAGATTGTTCATCTCTTCTTCCCAGTTAGCTGGCCCTACACTGGTTCTGGCTGGTTTTAATCACAAAGCTCAGCAAGGCCTAAGGCTTCTTATCTATTTGTGCATACTATTAACAGCGCTCAAGGTTTTCTCATCCTTTTCGTACATACCAAAGTTTCCAAGTTGCTCAAGCAAGCCTAAATAAAGCGCTACAGAGATACACTGGAGTCTTCTATCTCCAGCTTTTATTCAAGGCATGAGGCTCAGCCTCCCCGCAGGGCTCACGCCCAGGGCAGACACGACCCAGCCCTCCTCACAGCGCCGCGGGATGACGGGCCTCAAGGGCGAGGCTCCAGGGGCCCGCGCGGGCCTCCCGTTCCCTATGGGACCCCCTTTCCCACACGATCCCCTAGTGGGGTCTCCGCTAAACTGCCCTGCCCCTCCGCACCCCCACCCCGGGGCCGCCACGAGGCGGAGTCCCCTCAAAACTCCCCAGCGGCCTAGGCCGCAGGCCGGGCGCCGGCGACCCAATCCACCTCCATCCTCCCCCGCCAGTGCCCATCGACGAGCAAGCCCTACCCGCAGCGCCTCCACACCGTCCCCCGGAGCGGCACGGGCCCACACCGGGCTGGAAACCCCCCTCCACTCACCGGCAACTCGGCACCCGGCGCCCCCCCCCACCAGCGCCACAGGCCGAAAAGACCGCCTCTGCCTCTGCGCGCCCTTTATATAGGGACGGCGCCGGTCACGGGAGCACGGGACGCGGATCCTCCCCCCTCGGCTCGGCGGGCGGGGGGTGGGCGGGGCGTGGCGAGGGGGTGGGGCGTGTCGCGGCGGCGGGCGGGGGAGCGATGCGCGCCGCGGCCTCACGGGCGGTGGAATTTTCTTCCGGGGTGCGGCCCGCTCGGGGGGTTTCGCTTCCGGGACGGTGCTGCGGGCCCTTCCCACCCCCGCCAGGTAGGTACCGGCGCGGCGCGGGC
>NW_010973166.1:2473285-2557663 GCF_000737465.1 Haliaeetus leucocephalus | reverse complement strand
CCCCCGTCCCTCCCCGGGGGCCCCGCGGTCCGCCCCCGGCCGGGGGTTCATCTACCTCCCGGGGTGAGGGGCGGCCGGGTTTGGGCCCGCCTTCCCCGGGCACCTCCTCCCCGGGCCCCCCCGGGCTGGGGTCTTGAGGCGCCTCTCCGCAGCTGTTAGGGCTAAAAATGAAGAGTAATGGGCAGGCGCAGGCCTGGGAGTTACGGCTTGGGAGCGATTTAGGGGGGAACGAACCGCGCAGCGTTAGGTTCGGTCTTTGAGCTGGGGCGGGGAGGGGCGAGAAAGGCAGCGTCTCTCAGCTCAGTTTGGAAATACCGTTGGTTTTATCTTCGTTAAGGTCCCATCGTGATTTGAAAGTAGTCGAGGTGACCGGTCGCGGTTAAGTGTCGGGCCGGAAAGCCGAGACTTTTCAGTTCCACCTTCTCTATCCAGCTCCCCAGCCAGACAGTTTTCTGACAAAGGATATATTCAGCGGGAGCATCGTCTGCTGGCAATGGTCCGTCCCAGCTTTTTACGAGGGCCTGGTGGATCGAGAGTTTCTCCTGGTCTCAGTAGTTGCGCTTGCCTCACAGGGTGAAAGGCATTTTCTGAGATATCTAAGGCCAAGTCTCAGCTGGCGACACTTTAAATTGTATTAAAAATAGATAAGTGTCTCCGTATGCTCTCCATGAAGAGCACAGCTCAGCGGGAGATCCCGCTTAGCCTGCAGGTAAAGGCCGGGATGACGAACTTGCAGTCCGGCGCCAGGAAAGGCAAGAACGGAGATGTTGTTGTGCTGTGGGCTGAGGTGCATGAGCTCATGATAGACCCCTTACCCAGGAGGACAGAAATCCTCCTCTGACAAGGGTAGTTTGAACCAAGAAGATAGCTTCACCCTCACCAGCCTCTGACTGAGGTTGTCCCCAAAGCGTACCATAAAATGCCGCTTCCTCGATCCCGAGGTAAGCAAAGCTACGTGGGCCCTTTTCTCCTGCCATCAGCAGCAGATGGATTTTTCCCTGCCTTTGGAGCGGGAGCTTGCAAATAGTGTTTTGGACTCCCCTCGGAGCAGCTGACTTCTGACTGGGGCCATACGCAGCCACGCTCAGCAATTAAGATCTGGTTATTATTTTTTCCCTTCTCTTTCTGTACGTCCTGAGCTGACCCCCTGAGAAACGAACTGTCAGCCTCTGCTCCAGCCTCGCCTCCCTCCGCGAGCCTACCTGGGCGCTGGCTGCCTCCACAGGGGTGTTTCATCTCGCAAAGGATGCCTGCCCGCCTTGCCTTTGCTTGCCTTCCTTAAGAGAATGCTTTGGGGTCTATCGCATTAGAAACTGGTGGTCTGGGAAGATGATGAGATTACAGGTTCCCCAGTCCTGTAAACATTTGCACATGCTCGATGTGATTTCGGCTGTGTGAGCATTCCTAATCTTATAAGGGAGACAGCTCATTTGAGGAAAACCCTGCCTGTGTTTAAATGCTGCAGGGTTACTGCCAGAGATCCCAGCCCCTTAAGAGAGGAAATGACCTATTCAGGTTATTTGCCCTTCTGTTTTTTATTTTAATGACCATCGGTACAACACAAACACTGAGCAGACAGTGGGGAAAGATCAACCTGATAAGATTTGGTGTTTCTCTGTGGTTTGGGATGGGATGTCACCTAATGGTTAGCTAATCCTGCTGCTGTACCCTCCAGCAAAACAGAGAATGATGAAGCTGATGTTTTTGATTGTGCTTGGGAGAACCCAATTCCTCCATGCTACATTTTTTCTCTCTTTTATTTTTTCCTTCTAAAGGGGAAGGGGGCAAAAAGCTTTCAGACCTTCTTACTACATCAGAAGAAAAAAGGAAAACAGCAAGATACCACCCCCATTTCCTCCCCTTTGCATGTTACTTGTAACGTTACAGGTAAGATGTTGGATTTTCTATTTCACCTTGTTCTGTGCATTTGAAGTTCTGGTCTTAACGTTGCGTTTACAGAGACCTGTGCCCTATAATTCCTTGATTTTTGTGGGTTTTATTGCTTTCTTGTAAAGATAGGGGAAGGGGAGAAGAAGCCTTCAGATGTGGCACTGTTAAGCTGCACCTTGTGAAGTCCTGTGTGCCCCTGATCTCACCTACCCCAGAGACACGCAGCCATCCGGCCGTTTAGTAATCTCTTTGCACGACTTCACAAGATTGACAGGCTGTCCTGTGGCTTCAGGTTTAGTAGCATATTTTGCCAAGTTTGCACGCAGTCTGCTTGGGCACACGAACATGCACTGTCCTGCAGCATTCATAAATTAAAAAAAAAAAAGCCCTTTAAAGGCACACTTTCCTGTGTGCTAGTCCCTTTGATTCTGAGATTTCTCAGAGTAGGCACTATGAGCGTCGGTATTCCCGGCCTGCCTGAAATTGTTTTGATATCTGCAGCACTCACTCTGCTTAATTGACACTTCAGATGCCATCCAGCTTGGAAGCTCTTCATGCCACAAGTGGTCTTTAATAAACTTACTTACTTTCCTTTTTTTTTTTTTATTTTTGGGTGAGTTTATGTCTAATTTTGGATCATTCTGAATTTTTACCATATATGGTCAGGGCTCCTCTTCAAACTTTGCCAAAATGAAATGTGATGATTATAGAAAAATGAATTATGGAAAGGGAAACTAGGAGAGCTAGTTTGTTAATCCCCATTGTTCATAAGTTGTCTTTTGCTGTGTGCAGTATCTCAATCTACACAAACACCAGCTTCTTTTGCCAGAGAGTCACTTGTGCCCAGTGGATGGTCTGATAAGTTGGTGTTTAGAACTGTATTCTGTTCTTTTTCTTTTGCCATCCTGTTCTACAAAGGAGGGATAACAATATTGCTTTCCCTTTTCAAAGTGCTTAGAAGGTACAAGTGCTAAGTATTTTAATCCATTATGCAATCAGTTGCCTATTTTTAGTACCTGAACCATTTTTAATGTTCTTTTTACAATGCAAATGTGCTTTTATCAAGGCTGACAGAACGAACTGTTTCGAGCACTTAAGCCACAGGGAATGGGGATTTATCGGGGACTGGTTTAACATAACTCTTGTGAAAGGTGGTGTATGGCACATAAAGATCAGAGAACTGCTGCGAGGCACTTGTAAATTAAAGGGTGAGAGAGTTCTCTAAAAATCCCAGTATTTCAAACTGCATGAAAGTAGGTGAAAACCGTTTTAAATGCAAATGATAGACTAGCTCTGTTAACGATGCTATTTTTTCCCCCCTTTCCAGTAGGGTTGTGCACCTGCAACTGGGACAGCCATGGAGAAGGGTGGGAATATTCAGCTGGAGATTCCTGACTTCAGTAACTCTGTCCTGAGCCACCTGAATCAGTTACGCATGCAGGGTCGCCTGTGTGACATCGTGGTCAACGTCCAGGGGCAAGCTTTCCGCGCTCACAAGGTGGTGCTGGCTGCCAGCTCGCCCTACTTCCGTGACCACATGTCCTTGAATGAAATGAGCACCGTTTCCATTTCTGTCATCAAGAATCCTTCTGTTTTTGAGCAGCTCCTTTCCTTTTGTTACACCGGTAGGATATGTCTGCAGCTGGCTGACATCATCAGTTACCTAACGGCTGCCAGTTTCTTGCAGATGCAGCACATCATAGACAAATGCACGCAGATTCTCGAGGGAATTCATTTCAAAATTAACGTGGCAGAGGTGGAAGCGGAATTGAGCCAGACCAGGACAAAGCATCAGGAGAGACCACCGGAGTCCCACCGGGTGACGCCAAATCTAAATCGTTCTCTGAGCCCGCGTCACAACACCCCAAAGGGGAGTCGCCTGGGTCAGGTTAGCACGGTGCTGGATATTCGGGAGCTCAGCCCACCTGAGGAGTCCACCAGCCCCCAGATAATTGAGCAGAGTTCAGACGTGGAAAGCAGGGAGCCCATACTACGGATTAACAGAGCGGGACAGTGGTACGTTGAGACAGGAATGGGAGACCGCGGGGGACGGAATGACGACGATGTTCGGGTGCTGGGAGGAGTACGCATTAAAACGGAGAACCTGGAGGAGTGGCTCGGGGCAGAGCATCAGCCATCAGGAGAAGATGGGAGCAGCGCTGAGGAGGTCACTGCTATGGTGATTGACACCACAGGCCACGGATCGATGGGCCAAGAGGCTTACGCGTTAGGGTCCTCCGGCGCCAAAGTGGTCAGGCCAACCAGCAGTGAAATTGACAGGTGAGTTTTCTTTTAACTTAACTACTGACCTTGGCTGTAAGAGGAGATTGTGCAAGATTTTCACTTGGCTGGGTTGGTCGCTTTGGAACGTTTCCCCCTTCTATCTCCTGCGGCCATCTCAAGCATAAGCGCGGAAGGAATTTTCTCCCTGGTGTTAGGAAGTGTTTCCGGTTTGGGTTACAGCATTTTGGCTGGGTAGTGATCAGACCAGGATCTCCAGGTACAGGCTAGCTTGGGAAATAAATTATTAGCACTTAGAGGTGCATAGGTTGGAATCTCTGCCTCTTGGTGTTTCAGCTGAGGTGGGATTTTTGTCTCAAGAGGGTGTTCAGTTCAGCCTCAGTAGATAGCAGGCTCAGCCTCAGAATTAACGAGGTCACATACAGGATGTGTTACGCAAAATGTCATTGCAATGATGCCTTCTGGCCTGAAAATCTGGGGGTGGTTCTGTGTGAGAAACAAGCCAGTTCACCAGCTGTAGGTCAAGAGGCAATTTTCTTCCCGGTGGTCCAGGACAGCAGTGGGTTGTGGGTTTACATCTTCTGAAGCAGTTGAAGTGGGGAGCCCATTGGCCTCCACTGTTGTTTTGATTGATATGGAAGAGCAGAAAGCCTTTATTGAAAATAAGTGGTGAAATCTGCTGTATTTTGATTCTCCATCCATCTGCTTCCCCTCCACTCCAGCGTTTGTTTTCTTGCCCTTAGCTCAGGCCAAAAAATGGATCTGATAAAGGGCAGATCTGTTGTGTCTGGGGCGTTTGTATTTGTGGCGCTTCCCTTCACATCTGCCTCTCTTCTCTTCTAGCTCAATCCCTCTGGTCCCATGGGGGAACAGGTACCTGGAAGCAGTGGATATTCTGTCACTTGTCGCTTAATAAATCAATCAGTGGGAGTGACCTTGAGCTGGCCCTTGGGAGAGTGATCCTTGCCTAGTTCCTTAACTCTTTTTCACAGATCAGCTAGCCTCAAGCATCTCTTTTTGCACTGCACTCCATATCCACTGTTTCCCACCTGGAGTCCATCACATCACCTTTGTTTCACACTTGAAAAGGGGAGGAGGGCGAGGGCCGTGAATGAGAGGTGCCCTTAGAGAAATGTTTTTTTCTCCTCTTGTACAGTTCCTGAGTCACTGGGCCCATATCGAGTTACTAGCGATAGCATCCAAAAAGCTCTGTGTTGCTGAACTGGAAGCCAAATGACTCAGTTTTATTTTTCAGATGTTGAGACTGAAACCACAGACCAGTATGACTTGGTTTTTCCTTAATACTTGCGCTGTTCCGCCTCCTGTGTGTTAGCTGGTGAGGATGAAGAGATGCTATACAGGTGCCTCTATTGCTCACCTGTTGTTCTAAACACCGTAGTGACCTGATGCCCATTAAAAACTCCGTTTACACTCTTCCCCCACCCCACAGATTTAGCCCTTCTGGCAGCATGGTTGCTGTGACTGAGCGGTACAGATCAAAAAGCGAGTCTCCCGGGCGGATGGATGAGCCCAAGCAGCCCAGTTCCCAGGTAGGCAGATCAAGAAGTTTGCAAGTAAATGTTGGTATTGAAGGTGAGGGGGACTGTGTTGTGATGAAGTGTATAATATTTTATAATTGCAAGCAATACTGTTTGTGAAACAAGGACCTTTTACTGTTGCAAAGGGTTTAGTTGCTCACACTGAGAATGTATGCTGTCAATATCTGATTTAAAACTGATTTTGGCTGTCGTTTGGGATTTCGGCCAGATAGCTGGCTAGATATGAGGAGGTTCTCTCGTTGTCTGAGGGCATAAATATGAACTCTCGTTCTGGGCAGGCCACCAACTCCTGAGGAGAAAGCCCATTTGCCTCCAGAGTTGGATCTGCCCTGAAACACTGGCAGCAAATGCCTGAGCTGAGGGAGGAGGTGTTAGTTGGCTTCTGTGGAAGACTGAGGGGTGACAATAGCTGAACCTTTCCATGCTAGTACTAAAACCATTCCAAAAAGCACTCCGGGCCCTACACCAGTATATCTTTAGGGTGGAGTGTCAGAAGACTGTGGATTTGTTCAGAGGTCTCCATCTCATACCCAAGGGACTGTGTTGCATAGCAGAATTTACAATGTAAAGTAGCTCTGAATTCTCTGCTTTCTTGGGGTGTGGGCACAATTTTGGGGTAGGAGGGAGAGATACGCAGAGATGCAGGAGGGCAATGGGCAATAGGGTGCAGCAAGGTGGGACACAGTGGTACTACCTGTGCCTAATAATTTTGATCTAATTTTTTTGTTGCATACAGTCAGTATCGCAGTGCCACTGTAGTGCAAGTATATCACCCAATACTGTGTAGAATGACTCTTGTGTGCCTGGCAGATAAGTAATGTGTTGGTTTGTAATCAAATGACTTTGCTGGAGGCAGGTGAGGAGTTACCAGGCTGCTTTGCCCTTCAGTAAGGCCGAGTGAAGCAAGGGGAAAGAGATCGTGATTGCTGTCTGCTGACTTTGTAACACACTTCTGTAAAACAAAAGATACCTTTTTGTTCCTATTTTGCTGAAGCTTTGTTTTGTGTCCTCAGAAAACATCTAGAAAATTTCAGGTCAAACTAACCCTCTAGGGCAAATGCGACATACAAAGCAATTTTAGCTCTATGTACAGAAAAGCTGCTATTATTTCTCCATCGTGAGATAGCCTCAAATGTAAAACCATAGGCTTACAAGTACCCGGAGAAGTATCATCACCTTCCACTCTTCTGGTATTGCCATATCGATGCTAAAAATAGGCTGCCCATGATCTCTGCCCAGTGGCAGTGGTAGAGTGGAAAGAAAGTACCATAGCTTTGTACATTTCCTTTAGTCCTGAGCAGCTTACCAGTGCTCGTACAGCTGGACTTAACATCATCTGGCACAGTTACACCGCTGCTTGCGCGTGCACAGCCCTGGTTCCTGGAAGAGAGGCCCTCCTGCTGTTACGCTAGTTGCTTGTCTGCGTTTGGCATCATTGGGAAACAGTGTAAGACTTGGAAGTGCAAATACTGCATCCTCCAGCATGGAGGCATTCAGGAGACTGTCTCTTTGTGCTCATTCTGAATATGATAGCCAGAAGCGGCTGTCCTGGAGCCCAGGCTTGCGGTTCAGGGTTACCCTTGGCTGTTTGTCTTTCTGGCTTCAGGAAATAATGAGGAGCCAGCTAGTCCTTGCTCTGTGACTTGGGCCAGGCGTGCTAGCTCTCTGTGCTGCAGAACCTCCCCTACAACGCTGCGGGGCTGGGATGGGTTACACAGCCATTTAGGCAAACATGATTCATTATAAAATGAATCCTGAATGACAGCTGAATAAATGCCCGTGTAAAGTGACACCTGAAGAGTTTCAGATACGATTTGTAGTTTATTCCACCTTTGTTTTACTGCAAGCTCATCAACTGGCTTCTTTTTTTAACCATTAGTAAGTTAAACAGAATGCAGTATACAGTATTTTAATCACACTGGCCCAAGTGTTTAAAAAAAAGTAACATGTATTGACATGTTTGATCCACAACTCAATCGGTGGCTAAGCGCCCTCCTGACAAGGGCTGACTTTTTTTCCCCAGATCTAGTGAATGACTTGGCAGAAGGGGCTGCCACAGCAGAGGTTTCTAATTGATTGCTCATTTGTCTTCAGCCCCAAGGCTCTAGTTAAGCACTTAAATGTGCGCTTGAGGTTGGAGACATTAGTGCTGCTGATTTCGAGGTTTGGCACATGCTTCAGTGCTTTACTGGCTGGACTGGGGCCTGATCTTCTTTCCTGTGATTTGTCTTAGGCTGCTTATTATTTAAATCTCTGTTGTTTCCTTTACAGGGGGAGGAATCGGCCATGCTTGGAGTGAGCGGTTATGTGGAGTATCTCCGGGAGCAGGAGGTTTCAGAGCGCTGGTTCCGGTACAACCCACGGCTCACTTGTATTTACTGCGCCAAATCCTTCAACCAGAAAGGCAGCCTGGACCGGCACATGCGTCTCCACATGGGCATCACACCTTTTGTCTGCCGCATGTGTGGGAAAAAGTACACCCGCAAGGATCAGCTGGAGTATCACATCCGCAAGCACACAGGCAACAAGCCCTTTCATTGCCACGTCTGCGGTAAAAGCTTCCCTTTCCAGGCCATCCTCAACCAGCACTTTCGCAAGAACCACCCTGGCTGCATGCCTCTGGAGGGGCCTCACAGTATCTCCCCTGAGACCACTGTCACGTCTCGGGGGCAGGCAGAGGAAGAATCTCCTCCACAGGAGGAGGCTGTTGCTGTGGGGGAGACGGCACAGGGATCTGTGTCCACAACTGGGCCAGATTGAAACATGGCTGCAGAGTCTGGGGAGAAAGGACCATCTTCCCATTTTTGGCTCTAAAGAGTCAGCACCAACCTGGCAGGCTGGTACTGTAATTAGTGCAATGCCACCACTGGACAGAAAGAAGCTCCCAAGATGTTGCCAAAATAGAAAAATCTTTCTCTCTCTCTCTTTCTCTCACACACACACCCCCACACACGTAGAGTGTTAAAAGTTTTTCTCCCTTGTTCCTCCTCCTCTTGGAGAAAAACAAAACAACTGTGTCAATCAACTTCTTATTCAGGGATCAACAGGATTTTAAATTTTTTTAATGTTCCGTAGTGATCTGGGACGAACAGTCATTTGTATTTCTCAACAGCGTTTTGGCCCAGCAGCTAGGTCCCGCTGGCAGTACCGGCCGTCAGCCATGCAGACCTAGTGAGCTTAGCGTGCAGGGCTGCTCCTTGTCACATCTGCTGGTCCAGCTCAAGAGGAGAGCAGGGGCAAGGTGCTGTTGCCTTCCTCCATTCCCCAGGTAGTTGCCACGTTAAAGAAAACAAAGACTGTCCTGGTGGAACCTGCCTTGCCCAAGTGTATTTATCCCTGTCTTATTTTTGGTGTGTCTCTTTTTACCTTTTTACTGAAACTATTATTTTAGGGCTTTTGGCTTGCCCGTTCCAGGCTTGCAGCCTCAACGCCCCTTGTTAAAAGCGGGCACGGCTATAAAGCGGTATTCTAGAGGTCAGCAAAATTTGAAGCGCTTCGGCTACTGAAAGTGAAATTTAGCAGCTGTGAGGTTTGCAGTAGACTCTGATGCATTGGGAGAAGGGTTGGAGGGGTCTTTCGGAGGAGGTTGTCCTTTGCTGTTGCTGATCTGGAGAGTTCAGAGCACTCTGACATCCTGACTGGTGCGCTGCTGTGCTTCAGGTGTTGCTGAGCATTAGGAAGAGTTTTTCTGGACTGGCTGAATTGTGGAGTTAGAGGCTGGCTACCAAAGTCGTCCTTCACCCCTACTCCCCCCTCGACACGCACTTGATCTTTTTCAGCAATATGGTATACCGAAATACTATCGTCCCAGCTGAGCAATCGTAGGTGGTTGCTTTTAAACATGTTTCTACAAACTAGTTTGATAACTTTTTTATCAATGAAATGAAAAAAGAAAACCCTACTTTATTTCCTCATAACAGTTCAGGAAACTTAAAAGTGAATGGTTCCTACACAACTCTGTCCCCTTGCATGGACTTAACCTTTTGTATTCTAAGCAGCTCTGATGTTTAGAGCAAGTTAAGCAAAGCCGGAGAGACATGCCTGCGTTGTGTATTGTAGGTGTTTGCACGTGCTTACGTGTTTCATAACCGGAAAAGCATGGGACAGGTAGATAAGTGCAAATATCTTGACATCTTTTGAAGAAGTCTTTTAAAAAATATGCAATACTTTAAGAGTTTTCTCTGGTTCTGATGCCGAGTTGTTCATGATGGAGGGGGAAAATGAACGACAGGTTGTGCAGACTGGGTTTGGGAGTGGACATTTGGTCGAAGGAGTTCTCTTGAGGATGTGTAACGTGTACAATAAGGAAGGATGAAGTCCTGATCCTTAAGGTGATGGGAGGAACAATGAGACATTGAAAAAGGAATACACTTCATCTTGCTCTGGCAAAGCAAGGCAGGTGAGCAGTTAGAGTGTGGGCTCGGCAGGCGGGAGACTTAGCAAGTGAAAATAAAGCCTGCTCCACAGTCTGATTGCACAATTTTGGGCACATGGAAACATCTCCAGGTCTCACTTTCAACAACTGCAAAATGGGACTTGGGATCATTTTCCTGCCCCTTTAAAGGGAAGAATTTGGAGAAGGGTGATGTGTACTTGCCTCGCTTTATATATTTTTCTCTTTTATAAGTGAGGGGTCTTACTGTTCCTCCCATATCTCTCAAAAAGCAGATGTGGCTCTAATGTTTTTCTGTGTGGGGGGAAGGGAAGGGCTTGGAGCCAGGATCGCATGTAATGAGGATGCGCTCCTAAGAGAGGAACCTTTGTAGGTGTTCTGAGTCAGGCACCTGCAAAGTACATTTCATTGACCATTTCAAACAGGAAAACTGATATTTCACCTTCGGTTTCCTTCTGTCCCTTCTTCCTCCTCTCCTGTCAAGTGCATCGTCACACAGTGAATGATTTTCTAAGCAGCCACCCGAGGGACCAGCCCCACTGGGTTTCCTGTCGAAGGTCAAACAGGATTGTACCGAAACAGTAAGGTTTCCAGAGAGCAGTCGGAGAAGATGAGAGATAAGAGGGTGGCTAAGGTAGGTTTCATTGCAATCGAGGTGCGGAGGAGAGGAGATGTGCAGAGTATGCTGCTTTAGTCATAGCTTTTGAAGTTACCAAAAATCAAAAAGAAGAAAGTTAAAAACTTTGAAATCCTATCCTGTTCACACTAGAGAGCATCAAAAGTTACTTTTAGTTGCTTAAAAGATTTTTAAGTGTTTTAAAATAGAACTTTTAAAAGAATACTACCAAACTATAAAAACATAAAATTATTTATATACATATATTATATATAAATATAGTGGGAAAGTTTCCCTGCTAAGCTTGCTGTGAAGAGAAGGGTGAAGGTGCAGTAACTGCTATACAAGCAACATTTTTCTGAAACAGATGGCAACCGATCCATCAAAGCATAGTGATGAAGGGCTGACATAAAATGGTGAATGCCTTTATTTGTATGGCGTAGCTGTGAGTTTGTTGAGCAGGTTTTTGTTTTACTGTATCGATACTGTGAACGGAGGAGCATCCTAACAGTCCAGGATGCCAGCAGTGCATCCTGTTTTGCTGATTCACTACTTTCAATTGGCCTGGTGAAAACCATGAAATTGGTCCTTCATATCATACTGGGCTAGTCTGAAAACAAAGCTTGTGAAAGGTTTTTATTTTTTCCTCTCTTTTTTTTTTTGGTGCAGAGGTTGCCACTGTATAAACGATCATTTCTGAATGCATGCAAAAGAGCCAATATTCTTGCCCGGGCCTCACTGAGGTGAAGTTTATAGCTTGTAGCTAGAGTCAGTATAAGGTATGGTAGTGGGAATCATTTTAATATTATTTCTGTACATTTAATGGATGTGTATGTATGTGTGGGAATCATGGTGTCTCTTATGTTTTCTCGGACAGCGCTGAAAGCAGTTTAGGCCTATCCGCACTAGAAGATGGAACCAGTTCAGAAGGAATCATTTATTAAACTTTTCTTTCAGTGGTTGACTTCTTCAGTGCAGATGAGGCCAAGGTTTGAGAAAAGAGGGGTTGGAGGTCATATATGGTATGGAAGAACCTCATGTGAATTTTCCAGCAGTGGTGTAGCTACTTGGAGCTGCTTTCCATAACAGAATGATACCATCTTTCATTGCCTCTCCATTGGCAAACCATATAGCTCTTTACGGTTGCACCGAAGCTGTGGAGAATCAGATGCCAACTTTCCAAGTGCGAATGCTTCTGTGATGGGTTGAGGCACAGCTTTGCATTTCCATGTCTAGCTGCAGCTTTTTCCCCCTCTGCCAAAACTGTGATTTCAACTGTGATTTAAGGAGGATGTGAAGAGAACTCTGTCGTATTTTAATACCTCTGTACGTAACATTTCTGTCTGCTTCAGAGTTGGGGCTTACTAACCCATTTGTTTGCTTGCCTCAGGCAACAGGGGGAACATACTGTTTCTGCGGTTTTCTTTCCCAGAGGGGGAACACATTTCTTAGTTCTTTGCTGCGGCAGAGAAACCTTCTAAATGTGAAGTGTTGCAGTTATCTCTTTGAGCCTGCAGAAAGCCCCGGTGCCAAGTCACAGCAGAGTGACGTGACGGTTCCCGTGGCTGTTCCCTGCTGCTGCCAGGTTCCCTGTGAATAGCTGTGAAAATAACAAGAATTGTGTTAATACTGTGCTGCTGCTTTGGTGAAAAGCTAAACCTCTTCCTCTTGGGAGGATGACCGGTGTGAAGCTGGGAGAGGTAAAAAGCAGAAGGTCTTTTTGCTCTCTTGCAATGGGAGTATGTGAAAGCAAACCGTGCTTTTTATTTCCAGCAGCTAGATAGAGAGGAATGAATGAGGAGGCTTTATGAAATGTGAATTTATAACAGGAGGCTGAGAACACACTTAGAGCCGCTTAGTAAGATCCAGGGATATCAGCCTGGTAGGAGTCAGAGCAGCCAATGCAGATGAGCAATCCCTCACTTGTCCTCCCAGCATTGTCTGGCCATCAGGTTCAGTCCTTTGACTTACCTGCATCTTCTCTACAATATTTTCAAGCTGTGATCTGTATAATGTAACTTTCAGAAGTTTGGGTGGCTGAAGGGCAGGAAGAATAGAAAGCGCTTTGTGTCTCTGCTGCTGTTTTAAATCCAGCCGAGGTCGGTGGTGACTGACTGTTCCCATCTGACAGCTCTTCAGAGCTGGAACTGCATTTGGAACAAGCTGCGATCTTGCTGAAAAGCGTAGTGGGGCAGGCTTGGTGGGGAGGGCACAGAGCCAGGATTTCAGCCCTCTGTGAGATCAAGGTTGAAATAAATGGACAGGACAGATCTCGCTGCTTGTCCTGCTCTTGTTTTGTGACAGCTAGATGACTTTGTTTTCCAGGGCAGGCCGTCCCACGCCTCTACGCCGTAGTAATTTCACTTAAAAGCGTGATGCCCAGTTTGATAAATGATGCTAAGCAGTCCAGTCTTCAAGCAGAGTTCTTCTGCCGCCTTTGGGTGATTCAACCCTAACAATGCATTTGCAAGAGCAGAGTTGTAGCTTTTATTTGCTGCTGACTTCATCTCTCCTGCAGAACCCAAGGTATAAATAGAAAGACAGCTGAAAAGGTGCACTTTATTTGGGTGGAAGGTAGCTTGTGAGGTGGATGGAATCATGCATCTTTAAAACCAACAAAAATTAGCACCCCTTAAACTTAATTATTTAAACTTTATAAAATTCACCTCTTTGATCCATGACATGCCTGCCAATTTAGCCGTACCAGCAGCCAAGTGTTTCTGCAGATGAGTGACACCAAATGCTGTTCTTGCTCTACTGGAAATATTTTGGGGATGGGAGAAGTCAAGGAGCTGTAACTCAGGAAACTTCTAATTTTTGTCAAGGTTTGGGCTCCAAGTTTCCCCTGGGAGCTGAGCCCATAGCCAGGGCTGCAGTCAGAAGGTCTGGGGTCTTTTGATGGAGCTGCTGCTGACCACCAGTGTAGCCTCATCTGACGATAACGATATTCTGAGAGATGAGCGTTACTCCTGTCATGAGGTGAGATCCATGCACAGAGCTTTGACGTCTTCAGTGGAAGGTCCTAAAGAGGAGCTAAGTATCTTTATTTTAATCATTGTCATTCAAAGGATATTTTAATATAAAATACATACATATATATGTATGTACATTTTTTTATATATATATATATATATATTTGTAACCAAATAAAAGCTAGAACTATGCAAACACTACTGGCTGCTGCTTGAAACTAATGTCTACCAGAACATTATGGGATAGAGTAGATTTGTTGGGTTTTTTTGTTTTTAAATAAAATTCAGCAGACCAAAGTTTTGCTGCAGTTAGTCTTACTAGAAACTTAGGTTATTCCTGATCTGGAACCCACTCAGGTGGGTTATAAAATTATCTGAAGAGTCCTACCATCTCTAAAATATTTCCATCTGCCTTGAAATTATTGCTGAAAGGCTTTCTTTTGCCAAACATAGGAAAACACAGAGGCTGGAACTAGGAGAGATTGAATGTGATGTTTGGGATGATAGAAGAGAAGTAGAATCAAGGAAGGACTGGGAGCATTTTCTTTTGGGCATAGGATTGAGTTGGCTTCAAAGAATCTTCCTACTTGTGAAAATGTCCATCGCTAGGATGGAGGCAGTGATCGAAGCATCACCAGGCTGAATTCTGGTGCTGGTGGAGGTATTGGAAATCTTCCCGCTGAATCTGATGGCACCAGACTTTATTCTGCTGGGAGAAATTTCATGTGGTTTCTACCGTTTCTTTGTGTCAGATGCGATCTTTGCTTTTAGGATTAACTACAATATATCCAACTGTAATCTTCAGTGACCTTTGACTTTTTATTCCTGGGACTATAGAAAATTCAGGTTTCCTGTAACATTATCCTCATCCCGACTGTGAACAAGTTACTACTGCTTCTTATAATTTATTGTCTTTCTGTTCCTGAACGTCTGGGTGATCCAGCTGTTCACCAGCACCACCTTCCAGTGCTTCATTAGCTTTTATGCACAGGGAATTGTTGCAATGGATGAGTTGACCACGCTAGTTGGAAGAGTAGAAGCCTTTGGAGAATGACTTTTGCTTCCTCTAGCTGTCATTAGGGAGTGCACACACACATACCTGTATATACATATATATGTATACATATATAAAGTGTTTCAATATAAACTCATTTAGCATTATTCTTATTTAATTTATATTTTAATCCAGTTGTAAACCAAAGTATTACAGCTTGTGAAATGATGTGTCTTGGAAATAGGAGGAACCTTTTTAGATGGGAGCTCTGAAAGATCTTTGCTGACAAAAACATGGATACGAATAAGACTTAAGAACTTGTGCTGCTGAACCCTAGAGATTTGCAGCCTTGGAGTGATTTAAGACTTGCTGGGTAAAGTTTGGTGGTGGGGAGGCAGTGTGGGTTACCATTTTAAAACACTGCTGGTTGTTTTTTTCTCATCCAGTATAACTTGATATTGGAGGAGTTGCTACAAGAGCAGTACCACAGGGCGTCTGATGGAGATGAGGCGTGTGGTTAAAGCTAAGAGGGCAATGTCAGGTAGTGCCGTCTGCTTTTGGTGTCTTCTGTTCACAGTTCTGCATTGAGGTGTGCTGGGTTCAGCTCTGGGCATCTCAGTACCACCCTGTCGAATGACCCTGCAGGGAGCTGGTCAGTTGATGGTTTGAATGAGTGCATTAAAAGTGTGACTCGGCAGTGTTTCTGCTGCTGGACTTATCCAGCAGAATCACTTTGGAATCTGCCACCCTGCTGTGCCTGCTGGTCACAAAACGTGGGGCTTCTGCCCTGCCTCTTGAATTGGGATGCTTTAAGGAAGCATGACGACTCGCTTACCAGAATGCCTCAAGGAAATCCCCTGCAAGGGAAAATGAGGCAGGAATTTACGTGCGGGTTTGCGGAATCTAAAGCGATTCCATATGGTCCTCTGCCTGACTCCTTCCTTACAAATGCAGGGTTTGGATGAATTTTTGTAAACGCATGTAGAAAAGATGGGCCAGGCTGTTTCAGTGCTGGCACTGCTTCTGCCTGCGTCCCCTTTGGCTTGCTGTTTCTTGCTGTGGTATCTAATAAGGGTTGGAGCTGAGAAGTGTTTGTTGAGATGGAGTACAGCAGCCACCGAACCAGGTGCTCCTGGGCTTTGGCTCGTCTGTGCTGTCAGAGCGATTAAAGCAACTCATGAGGTGGGGTTCAGGGTCTTCCGAAGGCTTGGAAATTGGAGTATTTTTCATGGTACTTAACGTTTTTGTAGGAAAACAAGTATGTTCTGGCAAGCCTAGAAATAAAAAAGGAGAAGACAGCAAATCGGACTGTAGTCTGGCACAACTGGGAGCTAGAGAGAGGAAGCCACAAAAACAAGTGCTGATGTATTTAGTGTCTAATTTATAGTTTTAGAAAACCAGCCGTTGATATTTACTGATGTCTAGAGGCGGTTGGCATTTATTTTAGTAACTTCTGTGGAGGTGCATGTTCTGCTGTCACCAATGGGAAGAAAAAATGGGTTCAAAGATAAAACCTTGCTGATTCTTCTGTGCTGGGGAGTAATTGCCTTTCCAAGGAATTTGCAAACACTAAGAACAAATTCACCTCTAACAATCTCCCACAGGCTTGACAGTGGCTCTGCTTCCTCTTGCTCTTCTGCTCAGCCCGCACACTAGAGTCTCTTTTTAAGCACGGTGATGGTCCACCTACCTTTGTGGATCGAGTAAGTTCATTTAATACTCCCCAGCAGGATTAGTGCATACTTGCACTCTGCCAACCACATGCAGTACAATTTTTAGCTACTAGATCTGGCAAATATAAAAAGACTGTAAGACAATCTATTTCTAATTGTAGTCACCAGGTACTGCAGGTTGAGTACAAGACCCCCTCTGTGCCGCATGCTGTATCAGTGCATAGGAACATCATCCATCACATCAAATTCCTTTTGATTGAGGCATCCTGTAAGCAACCTCAGTGCGAAGGTGCTTTTCAGGGCAGCTGTCAGGAGAATCCCGTTAGGAGATCCCGTCTGGCTGCTGTGTCAAATAGCAGTTGCTCTGATAAACCAGGCAAAAGAAAAAGGGAAAGAAGGCTCGGGAGAAGAGAGGTACCTTAGACCAAGCACTGGCTGCTAATTGGGCAGAAAAGAGTTATTTGATTGATACAGTGCTCTTTATGTGGAATTTCTGTCATATTTTTTGTTCAAATAACTTTCAATAACATATATATGGTTTTGGTTTTGTTTTTTTTAAAAGGTAGCCCTTTCCACTGAAAATTTCCCAAGTTGATTATTAAGTAGCAGTAGTGTCAGTATGCTGCATCCAGTGACTTCTCAGTGTTTAGTGGGTAGGTGACGATATGTAAGCCGGAGACTTTGGGTGAAGGGGTTGTGAATCCATGCTGCTGGCTGTGTTTCCCTATAATCATTCTAATGGCTTTGGGACATGGACCAAAAATGCTGCTTTTTGTTTTAAAGCTTTAATTCTTTTCATGGAAATGTTGAAAAATCTTAGCTCCCTCCCCAATTATTTTTATGTTCCGTTTAGTTAAATTCTCATCTGGCATCAGTTTGTGATCTAAGAACAATTTCTATAACACCTGTGAGTAGGACTTTGTAGGACTTTGCAGATCACAGGAGGTTTAAAACCTGTGGCTGTAGGAGGTGATGTTTGTAACATGGTTTTTATGCTGCCATTGAAGTTGGGAGGGATGAGGAAGGGTCTTTGCAGAGAGCCGGTCTCTGTTGCAGCATAGATCGAGTCACTGGGCACCAGTGCCTGCTTGCTGGGGTCTGCCAGGTTAGAGGTGCAGGTTGGATTTTCTTTGGGTATTTTCCTTGTGGCTTCCCATTGTGCGAGCGCTTCAGCTTCCTGCTTTGGTAGCAAACAGCAGACTCTGCTGCCTTCAGCATCGGGAACACAATCAGCACTGAAGTGGTGCATCGGGAGCCTGCGGGGGAATCTTGGGAGGGGAATTGTGTGCCTTCAGAACCAAAACGTAGTTGGACTTGTCAAAGGCTTTTGTGAATGAGGAGTTAAACCTGCTTTTGGCAGGGTAGTGGAGCAGGCCTGGGTGTTTTGGCTGTTAATGTGTATTCAGATCCTTGTTTTTGCAGGGTGAGATGGGCCATTTCAGAAATCTGGGCAAGGAAAAGCAGTAGCATTTGAACCCCGTGTTCTCATTCCAGGTCTCCACTGAGAACTGCACCAGGTATGTCAATGCCATCGATGGGATGGAGGGAGAGTTGTACAGCATCATGTTAGGTGGCTGGGGGTGTGTGTGTGTTACACTGGGGGGTGCCAGGTGCCCCGTGCCAGAGATAACCCAGGTAAATGGGCATCTGTTGAGACTAGTAGGATGGTGCAGTGTTCCCAAAAAGTGGTCTTAGCCATGCCTATCAAGCCTGCAGGGTAGCATACTCTGCTATCAGCACAATTACCGATTTAGTGTGTCATGCATGTTTGTCTTTATACATTGACTGGCAAACTCAGAGTTTTCTGATGAGCCAGTGAGTAGTGTAAGAGGGCATTCCCCACAGGAAGGGAGGGAGAGTAATGTGGGATTTGTGCTCCAGCCAGAGCCCAGGCCTTTTAGTCCTGGGGACAGAGAGCTCCAGACCTGTTGCTTATCACCAAGGGAGGTGACTCAGGTAGGTGGTCGTCTTCTTTGCTAGAAGGAATCTATCACATCTGCTGGAAAAAAACTGCATGTGGGGGTCTGCGGTAATTCTTGCTAGGAAATCAGTTACAGTACTGGTTATATTCCAGCAGCAGTATAATTAACAGAATAATTCTTTTTGTTAAAAAAAAAAAAAGGCGTTAATTCTAATCTGGTGACAGTGACCTGCTTACATGATCTAGCATGTGATTCACATCACACCTCTTACAAAGCTGATTTTATTTCCCCAGTATCTCCCTACAACCTCAGACTCATTGCAGTCTGTAAAGGGGAAGAGGCCCTTTCCCTGTGTGCTGCTGAGTGCTGTAAAGGATTCAGCCCACAAAGCGATTGAAAACAGCAGCACTTCCACTGTGCAGATAGTTTGCCCACATTAGCCAGAGTTTTTTTAGCTAGTCAGCGACACGCCATCTGGTTCTTCTGAGCCTGAGCGAGTTGTTGTAGCAGGGAAGGGATCTGCAAAGTGCAAACAGAAACAGTGAGGAAAGGAGGTTGGCTTAACAGGGAGGAGGGAGACATCCAAAATATGAAGAGGGTTCATCTGTTTTCAGCACTGGCTGGGGCTGTTGGCACTGGAAACCAACAGGAGGTATTGGGTAGAACAGGTGAAACGACAGCAAAGCATCATTAGGAAGAAGTGTGCATGTGTGTCTAGCACATTGTAGGTACTATGGGCAGGGAAATGCCAGTTTTAGAACCTGCATGTATTAGGAGCATGCAGGAAATGCTGCTGTCTTGGGAGGCAGGTGTGCAAAGACACCTATACCCTGTCCTGTAATATTGGAGCTGAGCATCACCAGTGTTTTCCATGCTAGAGCTGTGAACAGTAACAGGAAAATGAGTCAGTCCCTGGCGGAGGCAAATTTGCTGCGTGGATTTCAGAAAAGCCCTTGGAAGGAACTGAAGGGGGGCAGGTGAAGGCTGGAAATGGGTAGTACCAGACAGATTTCAAAGTGCCATTTTCTGAATGTTAGGTTTTCTAGCATGTGTTTAAGGTGTTGAAGACTGAAGTTTGCTTTTGTTTCAGTACTCTCTCCTTTACCTATGTCATTTCTTCTATTTGCAACTCAGCAGCCAAGGGGAGGGTGCAGAGAAGACGGAGCCAAACCCTTCTCAGAGGCACACAGTGGAAGGAGCAGCAGCGGTAGGCAGAAGTTTATACAAGGGAAATTCAGGTTAGGTATTACAAGACATTTTTTCACTGCAAGTATAGCCAAACAGTATTCAAAGAGGTTGTCCAGAGAGACACTGAAATCTCCATCTGGAGAGATACGCCAAACTTGTCCAGGCAAGACCCTGAGCAACCTGCTGGAAGTTAGCCCTGCTTTCAGGGGGGAGGCAGGGCTGGGACCCAAAGGCCCACCCTTCCCACCCTCCCTGTCGCTCCCCTGGAGTATAAAATATTACCCCACCACATTATGCTGCACTGCATAATACAAAACAAGGGATAGAGAGTTTTATCCTACCAGTGTGTTTCCAGTTACGATTTTTTTCATTTATCAATGAATCATCCATGAAATAGCATCTTGTCTGCCATGGTCTATGGAGAAGTCCAGCTGCTCCCCATGCGTGAGTGCAGCCTTCAGGTTCCTGTTTCCGTTAGACTATGCCAAGCTGTATTTTTGTTACCTTTATTTTAGTATTATCATGTAAAAATGGGCAGCTTTAATGGGCTTCCTAGTTCATATCAGTTAAGCTTTTGAAACATATTCAGGTATCTTTTAAATACTGCTGTGTAAGTTCCTTTTTTAATCTGACATATTCTGATTTATTATTTTACTGCAGCTATCTACAGCAGTACTTAAAAAAATCAGTGCATTAATTTTTTGCAGACTGTCAGCTATGTTAAGCCTCCAGTTTTACTTGGGTTTTATCAATGTACTTAATCTCTTCCCTCTCAGATCTACAGTTAAATGTCTTCATTATTTTTTATATTGCAGTGAAGCTTATTTATTTAAACCTTCCCGTTGTCTTTGCAGTTAGACCCAATACCATTGGCTATGAAGCTGTGAAACTAATTAGAAATGAAAAATGAAGCTAGATTGGTTAGTTTTACTGCTAGTTGTAAAATACAGAAAATAGCAGCATAAAAGGAGAATACAACTGAAATTACTCAGCTGGAGTGAAGGGGAGGAGTCACAAAACTATGGCTGAGAAACTTCTTGGAAATGAGTTTTAACCTGATGATGTCACTTCACTGGTTCCCCATTTGGTCAAGTTTAAAAGCTGTTTCTTGAGACTGAGAGGTTTGTCTGGGGTCCGTTCGTTCATCTATGTGTTTAGGGCATTGGTTTGATAGGGGAGTTTGTGCTCCTGTGATGTTATTTTCTTAGAGTTTACACATCTAAGGAAACTCTATGGATTACTGTGAAGCTTTTATTTAATATTTCATTGCATGTCAATTGGTGACTGAACAGAACTCTTGGCTTAAAGAGGGGAGGGCCAGTGAGGAGGAGGAAGGTGCCATTCTGTCATGGAGGCTGGCAGCTGTGGGTGACACTAACAAAAGACAGACAGTGCAATTCGGCCGCTGACAGCTTTGATTTTGGCAAGAGGTGTGAAGCCTCGTCACCCCTGCGGCTGTCCCCTGCCCATGGGCTGCTTTCAGTTGGCTGCACCCACGCCAGAGTCAAGGTGAATTAGTCCTAAGTTTGCTCCATAAAAACACAGGGATATTTGTTCACACAGGCTGTCATCGCTGCGTGTGTTTACAGGCTGAGGGCAAGCTGGATCTCTGATGGAGATGCAGGGAATGATACTGTAGGTGGTGCGCAGGTACTTCTCTCACATGTTAGAGGGTTTCCTAAGCCAGGGTTATGCTGTTGGGGGAAGCAGCCCATCAGGATTGCGGGTGAATTTGGGATGAAAAGCAGAATTTTGTCATACCCTTTGCTTAAAACTAATTCCTTTTGGCTCCTCTGAAGTGCTTGCCTGGGCAGAAAGCTGACATGTGACAGCTTCCAGGGCTATGTTGTCACAGGGCAAAGTGACTGAGAAAAGTATTTTGAAGTGAAAGCGGACTATAGTCATTCAAATAATGCATGTTTCTTTTGTGTTTGTGTATGTAAAATTGCTGACAGTTAGGACAGGCCAAGGAGTGCGAGAGTGATCCTTCTTGGTGGCAAAACAGGGACTTTTCTGAATAAGCTCTTTTAAAAGCTGAGTTATGAAGAGAATAATACGCAGCCGTATGTTCTTGCAGTAACGTATTCCTCACCTTGTGCCCCACGCTTACAGGGAGGTTTAGGAAAGGACAAGAGAAGACTCTATCAGAGGTCATTTCACAGAAATGAAAGCAAGCTATTCAAAGTACTGCTTTTGTTTGAAAAGGGAAGGGAACGGCGGCGGTTTTCCCCTAAGCCTCTGCTACCTTAAACACTAGCTGAAGCTCCCATGAGCTATGTCCCCTCCTTTCCCCAGCGTCACCCCCATCTTTCCTGTACAACACTGTGAATATGACACCGGTAGCTCTTTTTAACGTTTCCATTAAAACTGCTCAGAGCATGAAATGCTGTCCTATGCTGTCATGCAGTGACGCTGTAGCAGACAAGATGTGACTGAGGACCCTGTTCAGCTGAACAATACCCCCCCAAACAGGGACACTGATGATTGAACACTTCCTTGCAGAGCAGTGGAAGAGTATTGTAACAAGAGTTTAACAATGTAAGTGGCTTTATATAGCAATTTGCTAATCAAATTTGATTTCATAATGAACTAAACTGACAATCAATTTCTAAAATATAAAAGCTTCTTAGAGGGAATAGTCAAGTATGTCTTCAACAGAAAGATTTAACTGGGATAACTTTTAATAGAGAGCACAGGATTTTTTTCCTTTTTTTTTTTTTTTTTTTTTTGAGCAATCACTCCAGAAATTGAGTTGCGTTAAGCAGCAGAAGATTCACAGGACAGTAACTACCTCTCTCTCTCGGAGTGCTGAGGTTACCACGCTACACACTCTATCAGCAAAGCTTTCACTTAAACCAGATTTGTTTTCCTTACCTCTGTTTCAGAAATGCAGGTCTGCTCTGTAAAGTGACTCTTATGAAAATGGCATCTGGCAGGAGCAGGGGGAAGCCTTTTGGGGTCCATCGTCCCTCTTTGCCGCCAGTTTCTTGCTGTGACCCTTGCAGGTTCACTCTGGGGCTGCGACAGTTCAGGGTGGATTCGTTACTTCACCTATTCTGTGTAATAGCGAACTGTCCCGCGGGCCTGAGACTGTGGGCTCAGCTTCCTGCACTGGGAAATTAGTTAATGGTGTGGAAGGTAAGAGGAGAATCCATCTCCCTCCTGCCTCCAAGGGAGCAGGCAGCAGTAAAAAAAAAAAAAAAAAGCAATAAAATAAAATACAAAACACTTTTATATGTTGTTCATTAGTCAGCAGATCTGACTCTGCAAATTTATATATATATATATACAAAAACACATACAGAGAGCAGATCTCTCATGTCAAAAGGTGCCGTTTTTTTTCCTAAACAGAGTCCCTTTCCAAACTAGAACAGCACTTTAAATAGGTTCCTTTTAAAAAAAGAAAAAAGAAAAAAAAAAAGAAAAAGAAAAAAAAAGAAAAAGAAAAAAAAAGAAAAACCCTTTACTGAAGAAATGCACTTTAAATCCTAACATGAGTATGGCTGTTGCTGGCTTTTGACACAGCTGTACAGGTAGGTGGCTTCTTGTCAGCCAGAGCCCAGGAGGGAGCGACGTTGCCAGACCCTGGGCTGCCATTGGCAGCCCAAAAACTACCACAGCTCTACCTCCCGCTCCCGCAGCCCTCCCGGCCTGGCGCTGCCCCTGCCCACACTACAGACAGGAGTTTTCACCGCAACCGCAAACCTGGTTGCAGCTCAGCCGTGCTGTAGCGCTAACAGGACTGGCATGCATGAGCCTGTTAGAATACTTTTGTAATCGGTCAATAAAAACCCACCCTTGCCTGTAAAGAATATTTAAACCCCGTTCATAATAGGTCAGAAGTTACAACACAGCAGATGGCCCATCCACCTGCACAGGGGTGAGCTAAGTTGAACGAGCAAAGCCACAACGAAGTTGTTGCTGGGATTGTGGGTTTTTTTCCATAACATGGATATGGAGCCCTAGTCAGTTCAGCTTTTTTTTTTTTTTTTTTTTTTTTTAAATCCAAGTTTGCCTGTCCCACATTGATTCTGCTCTGAGCTGGTTTGCAGAGTAACCATTTGTAAGAAAAATTGTGCTGTCACCTTCAACTGTTGACCTATAAATCAGACTTTTTAGGACAGGTGTCCTAACACTCAAAACTTACTTTCACAGTTAAGAAATTTCCTGCTGTACTAATTACTCTCTCTTTTTTTTTTTTTTTTTAATTAATTTTATTTTTGGTTGCGATCCTTATTTCAAGAAGAAAAAAAAAGTCAAGTGTTCACACTAGTCTGCAGTAGGTTGAAGAGTGATCCTGCTGCATGTAACTTGTGGATATCAGACTGTTCTTAAATGATTTTACAAGCTGGTCCTCCACCATTGCTTTCCTTTTCCTCTTCCAGCGGGAGCTGGCAGATAGAAACTCTCTGGAGGGGCCACCAGCTCTGTGCCCAACAGCTTACAGAGAGGGCCAGTGCTGCTGGAGGGGGGACAGGCAAAGGTGGTAAAAGAACCAGAGTTGGGGAAGGGGGAAATCAAACCAAGGTAGAGGGGACTGTACAATTGCATTGAAAGCAGTTTAGCAAAAAGCGCTCTCATTGGACAGCTTTAAGAACAATGTGAATGAAAACTTAGCAACTTGGGTAGGAATCTTTGAAAATTCTATAAGTGTATACTTGAAATACTGTTTGTATTAAAAAAAGAAAAAAAGAAAACAAATTGCATTTTCTTCTTTCTTTTAACACTGTGTAAAAGAACATTATGCATGTGAGTGGTTTGAGAATTAAATGGTTTAATACTCAGATCCTCGTCCGTGTCTTGTTGCTGACTGGTCTGATCTGACATCGATTTTCTCTTTGCTGCCCGCTTCAAATCAGCTGTGGTGCGAGAACCTGGTCCCTGCTTGAGGCAGCTCTGCACGGCCATAAGCTTAGCAACATGGGAGAGGCTGGGCAGTACCAGGCTGCTTTTCCCAGCATCTTAAATGACTTCTGTCCTTTTTTAATGAGCTTTGTCTCACCATTTCTGCAGGCTCAGTCCTTTTCGGTCTCACCAGGTGGAGAAAGCACTATGCTCTCGCTGCAGGCCAAGCGCCTGATGGGTGTTACAGCAAGCGGGCTTTCTTGGCTGCCGATGGCAGGTGGAGCATTTTGGTTCGATGCCATGCTAGGGAGACCCAGGCATTGCCTCAACCCTCCTCTTGCAACCAGCCTCTACCTCCGCAGCCTGGAGCACAACCGCAAAGGCAGAGGTTACAGGAGGAGACTGCACATTTCTGAAGCTGCACAATGAGGTAAGCAAGCAGAAGGTAGGATCCAGCAAGAAAAGCTACAGTGGTGACTCCCAGAGTAGGACAAGGAGAGGAAGAGCTGCTTTCTGAACTCTTAGTGATTTCCAAAATGCTCCCCCTATTCTTCCAGGGCCCCAGCTTCTGCATTACATACACAGCTGCTTTCCGAGGCGTTACTCCAGGCAAGCGTGTCAGCACAGAAGGGGCAGGTGCTTTACAGGTCTCTTAAGCGTGTAGGGGACCGACCGACACAGCCCCGTGACAGAACAGAAGAGGTGACTCTCCGTGTCCAAACCACACACCACTTCCAACACACACACTCAAACCTTCCTGCTGGGGAACAGGAGAGATAGTTCTGCAAACCCCCTAACTGCTTCCAAAACTACAGACAGAGCAACAAAACATCTTTTCATACCAGCTCTATCACAGATTGGCACATCTAAGTTAACTCCCTCATTGCTTGGCTTGCTGTGGCAATTCCTGCTGAGAAGCAGCCATTATAAAGGCGGATGTTTCACTCGTTCTACAAAATCCAGAGTAAATTGCACACTGGGGACTGCCATCTATTGGTGTTTTAGCAACTGTCTGCACGCACCACTTCTGTAACATACTGACAACAGGACAGGACTGCACTTTCACTGCTCCTCTTGTTTTAAACAGCCGCCCTAAATGCAGAAGTCTTAGCGGAAAGCTCATCACATATTCTTCTGCATTTTCAAGACAACCCTGTCAGAGGTCCTACAGCAGTATGGCCACTGTGTGTGGACCAGAGGTCAGATGACACATGTGACATGGCAGCAGGCCAGGACGCCTCAAGCTCTAGGAGTAAACTTGCAGGTGAGATAACAGATTTTTAAGAGTTACAGATATTGGTTACCTTACCTGGGCATTGTCACAGTTCATGCTACAGTAACTTTTAGCATGGTCCTAGTTTTAAGTCTTAATACTCAAAAAGACAGATTCAGAGCCTTGGCTACGCAAGGTTTTCAAGAGCAACTGCTTAGCACTCGGACACGTCAGAGCTGTTGGCAAGTAGGGCTCCGGTGTGTGGCAGCTCTTCCACCTACCAGCTGTGCCACACAGAGCTGCGTAAAGATGTCTCCGGCCCAGCCAGCACATGCCATTTAGCTGCTGCTGTTCCACTGACTGCTCCAGCATGGGGCTGTTCTGCTGGGACCGGGGAACAGAGGGAAGGGCCCATTTGTTGAAAAAGGAAAGTTTAAATAAGTCCAGGAAGTGACTTAGTGAAAACTGTCGATTCAGAGATCAGTTTGTTACATACAGATCTATAGGTTTTTAATGAACCAGGGGATCAGAGTTACAGTTTGAGGCCTGAAAGGGAGGAGGGTTGGATATAAGAATGACAGCAATGCTGGACTCAGGTTTGGGTGCCTCAAAAATACTGGTGCCGGAAAAAAATTCAGCTTCCCTTTGAATGAAGGATGGAGCAGGTGAAGTGCCCTCTGAGCCACCTCACCTGACACAGCAAGGAGGAGCGGTTACAGCCCAGCTGGATACAGTCCCTCCCTGCAGCTTGCACCAAACAGTAAGACCAAACACCCCAGGAGCAGCCCAGGCTTCATGGCAATACCCTACTGCCCCTTTTCCAGAGGCAGAGGAGGGAGAGGCGAGGCCCTGAGAGCCCCTTTAGGAGCAAGGGTCGGCTATTCTGCCCATGAAGATAATGGTGTTGAGGGAGGCTTCCCGGATGAAAAGCAGGAAGGGCCTGTTGGCATTGAAGATTATTCTGTTCATGGGGAAGGAACGGCCGGAGACAGTGACAGCTGTAGCAGCTGATGCCTCGCTACCTTCTTCATTCACCTACCAACCAAAAGAGAAGATGGGATTAAGATATGGGCATTATGCAGTATGTAGAGGGCTCGCCCTCCTTCTCCATGGAAGGTGGGTGCCAAGCTCCGACCTCTCCCCAAAGCCCCAGATCACTGAGGACATGAACACCATGGGCTCAGAGCTGTTTTTTCTTTTTAATGGTTTTAGCAACAAAGAGGAAGACACCCCTGGGAAAAAACAAGGCTTACCTCAAGGAAGGCTTTATGGAAAGCCTCAGATACATACAGGTCTGTACGACCCTCTGCAATGATACCTGAAATACAAAATGGAGAAAGTTAAAACTATGTTTTTAGACAACAGCTCAGGAAAGAACATGCTTCCATCCTTCATAGACTGTGTTCAAGCGGAAGGCATGTCTGCTGTCCTGGTTTTGGCAGAAATATCCTTCACCAACTGCAATTGATTGCTTAACTCCCATGTCCTTAGTGCAGAGCAGGGCTGCATGTCCATGATGGGACTTGACCACAGAGTCCATCATTGACTGCAGCAACATCTAAATGCTTTCATGTTCTTGCTCCTCATGTGCTGCTGCACTTACTGCCCTGGCACCCATGGAGGAATGGTTACCCCCCACCTCCACCCTCCACCACCCCGTCTCCACATCTAACCTGGGAGTCTGGCATTTTCTGGACTGAAGAGATCTTCCAGCCCCATTTTTCTCAGCTTCTCCTTGACACTGAAGCTGTCCTCGACGCGGAAGCGAGGGAGGTAGACAAAGAGAGATACCTCCATCATGGAGTCTATCCAGTCCTGCAGCTTCTCCGATGTCAGGTCTCGCTCCACCTCCACCAATGGTGTGCCAGCACTGGGCAGGACCAGCACCATTGTGATATCATCCCCTTTGTAAGGCAGCTCCAGCACCTGGACTTTGTCCTGGGGGATGGATGCGTGGCGGAATTTGGACTCCTGGTACATAATTGGGACTTTGCAGGTCTCACCATTGGCTTTATGAAATAAATCCAGTTTTGTGTTTGGAGCTGGGAACTGCGATTTCCAGTGCCCCTAAAAGGGAGAAGGGGAGGACAAACATGAGCATCATGTTTCCCCCAGGGAAATGGGCTGCTCCCCCAGTTTTGTTCGCCATACCTTAAAATAAATGGTGTTGACCAGGACCAAGACAGTGAGATCATCAATACCTCTTTCTGGGATCACTTCTGTAATGCGCTTCTCTGTCTTGTTAGCTACCCACTCATTAATGATCTTCCTGGAAAATTCTGGCTTCTCCTGAAGGAAGAGACCAAAAAAGGTTAAGTCAAAGCTTTTAAACACCTCTTTGTATCCCTTCTGCAGGAGACTTTAACAAGTTGCGTGCTCGGGGAGGACACTGCTCCCAGTGTAGTGCTGCAATGTTTAGAAATGAGGAGTGGTAAAGTGACTGTGGTTAAGGTGAGCTGGGACAGGAGGAGCTGCATCCCATAGTCCCACCCACCCAATGCAAGGCACTCCTTGTGGGCAAAAGATGGGGACACAGCAAAAGCAGAAGGACAGGGCGGGGAAAAAAACGAATGAACAAGAAAAATCCCAAGTAGTTCAAACTCACTTTGAAGTTCAAGGGCCAGAGTTTCGCTCCATAAACTATTTCACTAATGTTCTGGTAAGTCTCATTAAAGACCAAAGATTTCTCCCCGAAAAGGCGGTTGGCCGATACCAGCTCTGAGGATTTGTTGGCTTTCTTGTAAAGCCGGCAGTTCAGCTTGGCAAAGAAGAAGTGGATCTGATCAGATGTCTTTTCCGAAATGGTGTCAAATCGAAAGACCTGGAGGAGCCAAACAGTGAGGAGGAATCCATGAGCAGGCCCTTGCACTCCCACAGCTCCCGAGCCCCACAGCAAGTGGTGATGCAGCCTTTGCCTGCACAAAGGCAAGAAATCTGCAGGCCCTCAGAACTTCACCCTCCATGTTTAATTTGGAACCCAAATCTACGCAAGAGCAACACATTGCCATCCCAAGACCTAGATTTGGAGAGGTCCAAAATGGAGGGTTAAACACTGCTCAGCATGGAGAGGTACTACTCCTCTTTCTAACTCTGGCTTCCTTGCTCTCCATACTCTGCCTGTGACTGGTCCCAAATTCTCACTGTCTTTGACCCAGCACCCTACCCGAGAGAAGACTCCAGCTCTTGCTCACTGAAGCTCCTTCCCTAGAGCTGTTGGCAGGGCACTTGCCTGGATCTGCCTCTTCCTTTGCCTCTGTTCCCCACGCACTTTTGTTGCCCCAGCTGTCAGGGCAAGATGCATCATTTTGTGTGTGTCTATCTCAAACGTGGGCATGACTTAGCTAGACCCTTTAGATAGCTGTAGAGAAGACACACTAAGGTCTTGGCGATGTTTTTCTCTGTGCACTCTGACCCCTGTCAGGGAACAGATTCTAGCTTGGCATATGAACCACAAGGCTTCCCCCAGTGCTGGTAAAATTAACATAGCTTATCCACAGTGTTCATAAACCCTCTACCACACCCCAGTGAGAGCCTCACCCGAGAAGCATTGCGCTGATGGGGCCTGGAAGCATCTCTCGGGTCAGTGCAGGTCACAGGAGGACTCACAAGATTTGTGCTAAACCCTCCTGTGATGATGCCAAAGGCTGCTCCTTTCCAGGAGCAGTTCTTGTGGCCTGTTGAGTAATTCTGGTACATCTTATCTATTTTAGCAGGGAATGGGAATATGTAGCAATCGTTTTGAGGGTAGATTTCTGCAGCACAGTGCATTTTTTCTTATCTGCTCCTAGCTGCCAGCTGGAAGGACAGTTATGATTTGTCTACTACTACCAAACCTTAGGGTTTTAAGGCACAGAAAATCCCACAGCACATTGCTCCACATGAACATCCAGGATCTCTGGGACCATTTCCTAGGAGGCAAAGGTGGCATTATTGGCCCTTTTGTAGGGAAAAGGGGGGATTAGAAGTGCAGCTCTGGGTCCTGGGTGGCTTAGTGAGAGAAGGGTCCTTTCCAGTGGGAAGGGCTGCCCAGAGGGGAAGGCATGAGTGAAGATTTTGGAGATATGGTTCACTGCTCTGCTCTGCCCAGACTGTGTGGATGATGGCAGGAGACCCCAACATTACTTACTCCAGAGGCAGGATCTATAAGGATAGCGGCAGTGGGGACAAGTGGAGCAGTTTGATTCACACCTCCTCGTTGCAGGGAGAAAGGCCCCTCTGGGCTATAGTCTCCAGTCTGCAAGGAAGGTACAGGCAGTACCAAACCCCACATGGCAGATAAGCGTACTCGCAGTTGTCAGGCAAGCAGGTCTGACAGCGAGAAGGGTGCTTGGACAGGCAGGGAGTTAACTGGTCCCATGGAAGAGCCAGAACTCAGGATTACCTCTCTGTGCAGGACCAGAACTCCCTCCTTTGGGTTTAGAAGCCACAGCTGGAAGGAGAGGCTCCCTGCATACAGGCTCCCCTGCCTGGGAAGCTCAGGCTCTTACTGTGCTGTTGTAATACTGCCCAACACAAGCAGACAGAAGCTGTTTAGTTCTGGCTAAGCACTCAGACTGCTCTTACTTCTTGAGGGCCTCCTTGTAGTAAGCCTAACTGATGTTCCTGTGCTCCTGCAGGGTGGCACAGCCCTGGAAGCCAGGTGGACTGGAAGGTGTCCCACGTGTCTTATTTTTGCCCCAAAGGAGAGAGAGAGAATATGAAAAAGAGCCTTTCTCAATGGGACTCGGTATCATGGCTTTTGCTGCTTTTTGCACAAGAAGAGGCTTAGCTACCTGCTCAGCTCATTGCTTGCCCAGCCTGTGAGAAACAAACTGTTCCCATTCCCTTCCCTCATCTCCCAAATGGGCTTCCTTTCCTCCAGATGAAAATTAACCTCTCAAACCCAGGAAATCCACCCCAGAATGCTGGATCCAAATAGGGAGTGAGAGGAAAGAGCTGGGATCTAACCAAATCCCAAGACAAGCAGCTTGTATATGTCCTTCCCAGGGGCTTGTTTAAATAGAAGTCTCCCTTCACAAACCAGGGATCCATCCTGACCCAGGGATTCCTTTAGCAGCAGTTGGCCATTATCACCTTTGCTGTCTTTGAGAACCTGGTGACAGCTACAGGAAAAGGCTGAGGAAATGCCACTGACCTCCATGAGCTGCTGGAGGGTGCTACCACAAGCTCCGAGCTTGGTCATGGCGAAGGCTGTAGAAATGCTGAGTGGTGACATGAAAATGTTTTCCCCATTGTCCTTAGAGTCAGCCAGGTACTTGTAGAAGACAACAGCAAAGCGAGAATTGGCCTTCGACAGCTCCCAGACCCGGGGGTTAGTAGACTCTGGGAGCTTGCCCTTCCCTGGCTCTTGCCCCTCGCCCTCCTGGGGCTTCTTCTCAGGGTTGCGATAGATGCAGATGGGATTCACCGGGATGTCGCGTGGCTTTGCAGTGCAGACGTCTTCCACGACGTAGCGCTCAGGGGCAGCCAGACCCCAGACACTGAAGAGACACACCACAAAAAGATGCATTGTCCTGGAACCAGAAAGAGAAAGCTTATACACACTGGCCTGCCCAGAAAACCCATGCTGCCTCCGCAGCCCACGGGCCCCGTTTCAGCCAACATCAGAGTGACAGGAGCCCCACGGTCCTCTCCAGTTGTCCTTTTGTCCTGTAGCTACAGGACAAACCAAGAGGACAGACAGACACCACCAGCAGGATGAGCATGCCTCTGAGCACACACCACTTTTAGAAACAATACACTGAAAACAGTACTTTCCCAAAGCCCCTGGTGCCCTCTTTTTTAAGCAGCAGGCTCAGCCCTGACAACTTTGTACAAAAAAGGATGATTTGAACTTCTGAGTCCTCCCCATCAGCGAGCCGAGGTGGCTACAGTGAAAGGACCCTGCCCATGCAGCGTTTCCCCAGGCCTGCCTGCAACAGGAGCCAGCACAGAGCCACCAAAGCCTTCCAGCTGCCCTGATTTGCAGTCCAGGTATATTTATGCTTCTGTACAGATCCTACCCATCTTCCTCATGGGGAGAGCTCCCAGGTACCCCAAGCTCCACAGCCCAGTTGGCCTTAGACAAAATGTTTTTGACTGTTTTCTTCCCCTTTTCCCTGGGGGAATCTCCTACTTTTCCTGGTCTCTTTTCTCCCTTCACCTGAGCTCCTCTCTCCCCTTCAATTACTGTCTGTGCTTTCAGGGTCACCTCAGCTTTACACTATTTAAGGTACTGATGCAGGAAACACTAAAGCAGAGAAGAGAGGTGATAAGGAAGAGGTCTTCAGGGAAGTAGGTCCCTCCATGCATTGAGCATCTTTAATCCTGAAAAAGTGTATTTTATAAGTGTGTATGGTGTAGCTGGTGCACCACTGCTATTCCTGTCCAAAGTTCACAACACCTCAATGCAAACTGACTGATCCTGGTACCAGAGGAGGATAGGCTAATGGTAATAACCATGTTCCAGCAAAAGCAGGTCTCTGAAAATCTCCCAGCAAGGCAGAGAGAATTTGTATTTTCCACCTTTGCTAAAGCAGGGGATCTGCACATCCCACCAGCTCTGGCAGCAAGGCCTCATCAGCCATCCTAGGGCCGATTAAGTGGCACGCAAGATTTCCTGCATATTGTGGTTTTGAGATGCCCTTTACATGACTCTGTGGTGGGTTTGTTCACATACCCCGTGGGAGGAAGCTCACAGACCGCAGCCACAACAGCTCGGGAAACAACTACTGGAAAGGGCTGGCAGCCCGCCCAGGACTTGCCTGCCGTGGAAGACTTTTTCAAAGATACGTCTAACTTGGGTAGGTCTCTGCCTGCCCCCGCATACTCACTGCCACAGCTACCAAGCACTGCCTCCTAAGTAACTAAATCAAAGATCAGCTGCATTTAGCACTGGTCACCTCTGGGTCTGTGGTCTTGCCAGGGCTGGTAGGCCAGCACCTGGGGGAAGAAAACAGGAGCAACTCAAGGGCTGATCCAGGATGCAGGAGACCTCTGGGTTCTTTTACAACCCCCTCTCCAGGCTCTGGGGCAATGACTTCATCTTGGCTCCAATTCCTCTGCAAAAGCAGAAATTACCTCATTTGGCATCGAGACCATATCGAGCCCCAAGGGGCCCTCTCTAGCATAGCCTAATAGCATAGCAACAAGTTCTGCAAGAAAACATGCAAAACAAGACGTACTTGCTCAGGCCACAGCCACTGCTCTTGCTGGTAACAACAAACAGATTATCTTTCAAAAGGTTTAGGATAGATGCAGAGGACAAAAAATCTGAAAGGGGAGGGAAGTCAACCGAATACAGAAGGAAAAACAACACCCAGGGCAGGAGGCCAAGAGAAAGGAAAAATATTCAGACAATTGAAAGTGCTCCAGGAAGCGCTGCTCTTCCGAACCTTTCACTCCTACAGGAAAAAAATCAGCCAGCAACAAGCCAGGCACACTTCTGTGCTCCACAGCTCTAGGGCCTGGACCAGGGTGGCCCTTTGCTGCCTGCCAGCAGCCTTCCCCCACCCACGCTTAATTCTCTCTGGCTCCAGCAGCCCTGATGTAGCCATGGCTGGTCCCACCGCAGAAAGGACAACCTCACTGTAGTCTGCGGCCTGTCACTCAGCTCAGCTCCAGGGAAAGGCATATCCACCTGCCTGTACAAGCACAACTGCCTGCTTCTGTCAAGCTAGAGGCAGATCGTTGTGTCTGCCATCACAGAAAGTGCTGCTAATCTCATATTTAAAACCCAAAGCACAAGAGTGGGGAGAGCACCTCGTCTTCATCCTGTCCTGATTAAATGGGAAAGACTCCCTGTTTCTACTTCACAGTAAAGTCTTGACTCCATCAACTTAGAGGAGATACAGGACTTCACACTAACACTTTAAATAAAATTTATCAGCCACTAAGGCTGACTTGGACCCTGATGTGTCCAGTCTTGTCTCTTACAGGCAAGAGCCCATGCTATTTCTTAGGCCAGCTCTTTGCTGTAGCACTTGGCCGAAAAAGTCCTCCTCCCTCCAGAGCTCTTCAACACTCCCTTTTCCCCTGCAGCACTGCCATGCACTCCATATGTCAACTTCTTTCATCCTGGAAGGATCCCAAAAGTATTACTGCAACATCACTGTCTGAAAGGGGTTACTAGCAAGGAATAATGTAAAAATGAGAAAGGGCTCTTTTTCCTGCTTCATCCCCTTGGCATGGAAAGCCAAAAAACAAGTTCCTGATTCAGCTCAAAATCAGAAGGCTCCAGGGAAGCATAAACTCCCCCATCCCATGCCTGCTGTGCAACACAGCCGGACTTCAGCCAGCGCAGGCCACTTCCATCCCAGTGTTTCTCATCGCTGCATGAAAGGATGACTAACTGAGCTTGCAGACTCACAGCTCACCCCCCAGCAACCAATCTACTGAGCCTACCAGTGCTACCTATGGTGGCGTGAATGTCCCACAGCACCCATGCAGTGTGCTAAAGAGCCCAGGGAATGTTAAGTATCTCAAACCATTTTGAGATTGACTTCGGCTCTTGAGAATAAAAGCCTTTTCCCCATCCCCTCACACCCCAAAAACAGAGTGCAAAGCAAATCAGCAGTGCTCTTTTACAGCTGGGCAAGAGATCAGTGATTACTCAGGACAGCCTGACCTTATGAATTGCTCTCCACACCATGAAGCATTGCTACAAGTTGGGGATAAAAGTCAAGCATGACACTTTAGTGAGCTGTACAGAAGCGAGCCTTCATGAGAGCTGGGATGGGAGGGCCCTCTTGAAATGGCTCCTTGGGCCCATGCCTAGAGCAAAAAAACTGTCAGCAGCTAAAATTCACAGGGCTCCTACAAAGGGAAAAGAACCTGTTACAAGGAATTAATTAACAATGAAAGATTAGTGAAATCTGTTTCTCTTACCTGCCCCTGTACCTCCAGCCTTCTGCTTTTAGGATGCAAATGCAAATTGTTAAGACAAAGGGCAGACTAGCTTGAACCCAAACCAGTCCAAAGCAGCCTCCCTACTGGATTTCTGTGCTCAAGCAGAGCTGAGATGAAAGCAGGGGAGGGTGAGAGGGGGGTAGGATGCTGAGGCCAAAGGCTGATGACCGGCTGCAGAAGGTTAAGCAAAGAGCAGAAAAAAGCAATGTTTAGTTTGAAGGAGGTTTTAAAGTTCAATCTGACAAGGGAAAGTTCGACCACCTACCCCACGCAAGTGCCAGATACCTTCAGTTCTTGCCAACGGAAAATTAACTGCTTATACCATGGAAAAAACCAACCCCAAACTTTCAACAGTTCAAATAAAAATGTGATGATCTAAGGCATCTGTAAATCTCACTTTAGTATCTTGTAATTCAGCAAAATGTTTCCCTCTGCCCAAGATCTGTCACCCCCTATTTCCCAAACAAACAGGCACAAGTGGGGAGAAACTGCCCCACTTCACACTCTGCAGTTTCAAATACGTCCCCCTCTTAACTACACTCACTTTTTCACTTGCACAGCTGGAAAGCTGAGAATTAACAGCATCTGCCCCTGCCTAGCTGCATTGGGAGCAGGACCAAGCAACACAATTTCAGATCTAGGATGCAGCTGCTCTACAAATGCAACAGCATTGCCTCCTGAACATCAAAAGCCAGGAGCTCGCTGGCTCAGTGAGTGCTAAAGCCGCCCTGCTACTGCCCTGCAGTAAGAGCCCAGGTCTTAATGGGAAAATGCAGCTGCAAACTGGTTTGGGGGAAAGTAAAAGCCCTTACTATACCAGTACAGGCTGGAATAAAAATGGGAGAGATTGTGGAAATAAATGCACATGAAAAAAAGGGATGACATGCTCTGGACCCATCTTTGCTTTTGTGGGTTCCCCTCCATAGCCTGGGGCCACAAGTGCCACTCTTAAAAACTGCCTCTGCCCAACATAACATCATTCTTGCTCTCTCGTCAGTTGTATAATCAGAGGTATCTTCATCAAAAGCAAGCACAAGAACTACACAATCCACTCTGAACACAGCCCAGTAACACACACACAAACACCTGCTCCTCAGAATTGCTTTCTGCCTGACCACAGATCAGGCCAGACTTGCAATGCAAGTCAGTGAGTAACCCACAGGTTAGGTATTTGTAATCTGCTGCAGGAGATAAAATACCCTCGATGAGAATGGAAGGACACGTGCACTGTACCTTGTTGCTCCAAGTGGCTGCTGGTTTAATTTTCCAAGGTAACTCACATGCTTGCAGGTCCCAGGGTCTTCAGGGTGAATTAGGGAGGTTCCACACCCAGCAGAGAGCAGCAGGCAAACATCCGAGCATGGGTTTCTGTTCACCCAAAGCTTAGAGGTAGTTTAAAGCAGTAAAAACAAGAGCAAACACCTATTGTGTTTTGCACACCCCATATAGCTTAAGATAACGTGAATAAACTCTTACCAGCGTGACAAAGTAAGCTAGTATTGCAACTGCATGCTCACTTCAACTCTAAGAGAAACCAAACGCCTAAAACTGAGCAAGAAAATGCTTTCTTCAATGATGGTTGCCCTATTAACAGCAAGGTTAATTCCAGAATTGGCAGTGTAGGGCTGAAGGGATCTGCAAGCTGCCCAAGCCATACCTGGTAGGACAGCTGAGTAAATATATTTTTTGAGTGCAGCACGTAAGTGGCAATTTATCACTGGTTCAGCTCAAAAGCAACAACCCAGCACTGACACCTGAGCAGAGCTATACCTAAGGAAGCATCCAAAATTACAAGCATGTTAATACAAACCAATAGCCGCCTTGTTTACTCTAGTAGAGGGACTGTTTTTCTCCTAAAGCTGCTGTTCACAGACCCAAAAAAGGGATCAGCTGCTCAAAACCATTAAGCACCAAAGCTCTAAGCCTGGCAGCCTGGGGCAAGAGAGATCAAGCACCTTGCCTCAGTTTTGGTCTCTCCCACACTCATAGTTCAGGAGACAGGGAATCGGAGTCCTCAATTATGGGGAAGGAGATTACAAAAACAACTCAAGATGTCTCAGCCAGGACAGGGGACCCCTTCGTTTCAGGGTGCTGCTGTCTTTCGCAAGTGCCCATGGAGCTGTGTGGTACAGAACACCGCTGCTTGCAACCTCTGGAGGAAAATCACAAGCTCTGCTCTCCGCTTTTCAGAGAAAAAAGCCCAGTTTACAGCAGCAGGATGACAGTGTGTTTTCTCAGCATGCTTGCACTGTCTTCTGAATTGTGCCCTTTTTTTGAGAAGCTGGAAAGAAACAGCCCTTAAACATACCTGAGTGGTGAGCAGGAACACAAATTCACTTAGCTTTTGGTTCGTGCTTTGGGTGCTCACTGTCGAGTTCTGTGGCGACGCACAGGGAGGAAGACTTATACACTCACAGAACAAGATGGGATCAAGAAATCTTGTGTTCTGGGCTAGCATTTTCCAGCTCCCTTCTAACCTGGTATCCATACCCAAAGGGAAAGAAAATTTTCCAGCAGCTGCCATCCACTTGAGCTCAGCCTCCTCTCTTTTCCATATACAAAACCCTCCAAGTTTTCCCAAAGCTCTCCTGATGCAGAGCAGCCACCGCTCCCTTCCACAGGGATCTGACTCTCCATAGCACTTCAGATCTTTAAAAACCAACCACTGTAGAAATGCAGCTTTTTTTTTTTTTTCCCCTCCCCTTTTCTTCCTATGCAAGTGAGTACCTGAGCATCCTGGACACTCAGACTAGTGGGAAAAAGGGAAAGGAAACCATCACCAACTGATATATCCAGTTTTCTGCTGGATTGCCCACTAAATACAGTTCCCTTTGTAGGAACTGCATGCTTCGATCATCCAGCAAAAAAAATACACCTGTGTGGAAGTGTGAGGGGGGCCTAACAGCAGTGATGGGCTTCAGTCCAGCAAAGCACACACCTCAGACTGGATCCACAGTGCCTGGGTTCAAAAGTAAGGGTAGAAGTAATAAACACACACATAAACTCCCAGGGCAGAAGGCTGTGCTTGCCCTGCAACAGAAGAAGGAACAGTTTATCAGCAAAGCTGTGGCTTATTCCGCATCAGACTATGTTCAGCCAGTCTCAGATTTGTAGCCAGCTACTGACTTGCTAAAACCCCAAAAAAGCAGTGAAAGGAGAAGATTAAAAACCACAAACCAGACTGTGGGACAAACCTTATTCTCACTTGAAGGCAAGTTCCAAAACAGACTCAACATTAGAGGCACGCTGCTTGGTCCTTGCTCTGAAGGGTTTGTTTTTTAAATACATAGACTCTCTTCGAGCAAGAAACAAAACTAATTATGAGTATCCTTTCTTGTTTGCCTCTGGTGAACACAAGAAGAAGCCACTTTGTTTACAGGTAGAGTCAGAAGAGAAACAGCCCCTGTGGTGGTGCATTTCTCCCCCCCTCTCCAGGCTGATTTATGAACTTGGGAAGTCTCGCTAGGCCTCAGCATAAGTGTAATGAGTCGGGCAGTTAAGTGACCCTTGGCTGTGCCAGGAACTCTTACACAACTAAGAGAGCTATGCTGTGTGTCTCAAGGACTCCTGCTGCCCGGTGGAGGATGGGAGTAGAGATAGCCTGTTCTCTCTCATAACAACCTTGAGACATTACAGTCCTCCTGTGAGAATCTTGGAGCATCCCGTATCTATGTTTTAAGTTATTCTCAGACAGCCTCAGAGCTTTCCTTATCTGTACATGAAAGAGTACCAGCGCAGGTGGGATTCCAGCAATTTGTTGATGACAAAAGTCAATCATCTCCCAAACCTATACACAGCAGTACTACTAAGTAAGGTGCTCTCAGCTCTCCTGGACCGCAGCGGGCTGTCACCAGCATCTCCCTCTGACTGGGACACCTCTGAGACCTCACAAACTTTCCTGTTTGCGAAAATCAGAAGTCTGTCGCTGAAAGCCAACATGACCTGGGCTCATACTCTCTACTCCTTGAGGTTCGACCCTTCGCCCGTTAAGAAAGATGCCGAAGCATTCAACGGGAATCTTTTCACTGATCTTGAGAGGAATTTTTAACAGGTATACCTCTTTACTCTCTTATATGTGTATCTTTTAGTGTCTTTATGCATGCGTGTGTACTAACCCGAGTAGTCTATAATAAGCATATTATAGCAAGTATATTATAAAGTTATTACTTTCAAATTTATACTTAAATTACCGTTGTGACTTTTATTCAACTGTGAATGATTTTTAGGCTATTATACTCATAATCCCTTTAGATATAAACCGTTGACCAAGTCTGGGACTAGGAGTCGACCCAGCCGCACCGAGACTCTAACAGGAGTTTAGAAAGCAAGGAGGTATTCTCTGAACTTCGTGACTCAAATGGGAGGGTCTCCCCTATTTTTCCACGTTCCCAATCTTTGCACAAGTCACCAGGAATTAATTCTAACTCAAATTTTCTTTCTAATATTTCCTTTTACCCTACTACATTTTTGGTCTCTATATAGGTTAAGTTTAGTCTGATTCTAACTTAATTTTCCTGAGTGCTTTTCATCCAGGTACCAAGTAATACGAGTGAACCTTGCCATCCAATTCTGTAAAGTCACGCTTTTATATAAATTTCTATTAAATCATTTTTCTATTGCTAATACAATTGGAGGTGATTCTTTAAGCAATCCAAACCCCTCTTCTGTCTCTCATTCCCCCCCCCGTGACAGACCAGATCTCCAAAGAGGCACACGGCTTCTCTGCTATTTGGCATCTCTTATGCTCCAGCCCGGCCAAGAACAAACACACCTTGACCTGGAGAAAGTCTTACATGGTCAGTCTTCATAGAGTCTTACACCTCACACAAAATTTAGAAGAATGCACATTCATGCCAGACAGAAAATGAGAGATATTTCAAAAAGTGTTCTCCATTAATTTATCATTTAATGTAAATGCTGACAGAAAAGCAGATAAGACCTTGCAGACACTTCCATCTATTTACAAACCAAATAGCGAATCACCACCTTTTCACTCATTTTTTTTGTTGAATCTGCAACTCAAAGGACCCTTAGACACTATGTGGAAACAAGGTAAGGTTGAGTCAGTCTAAGAGGGAGAAAAGCAAGCTGAAGAGGGAAGAAGAAATAGCATTTCAACATATGGCTTTTTCTATATAACCACCATGCACACACAATAGGTCTCCACTTCCTTGTTCTTTAATACAAAAGTGACATTGTTGGTTCTATAGTTCTAAAAAAAGAAATAAAGGAGACAAATACTGACTTTCAGATCTCTGCATCCTCTTGCCTCCTTCAATCCACTCCACCCCACTTCACCATAATATCTAGAAGGCTTTTCTTTCAAGTTTAAAAAGTATGTTGCAGAAGTAAAGATAAAGGGAGTTGGATACACTGAACTCTTTCTTCTACTCCTTTTGTCATCTCAGAGTTTTTCCAAAAGGTAGTAAAAGCATCCAACCTTTCAAGGAAAGAGATTATCAATGCCTTGTGTGCCTCTGAATGTCTCCCCCCATGAACAGGCCTGTATGTACAAGACTTCAAAATTCCCCTGAACTTGCAAAGAATTCAGTTTATGGAATTCTTCTCATATGTTCTACTTAATCTCTACTCCTATTCAAAATGTTTTGATAGTTACAAACAATAAATATTCACAATATCAACCCAGAGTCAGTCATTCCACTAAAGGGTCAAGAATTGTTTTTGATGGGGAAGAGCAGCAGGAAAGGAAGAAAACAGCAGAAGGAGAAGAAAAGCAAGAAAAGAACCAGTTCAAACAAAGAGAGAATTCATGACATTTTGTTTAGCATTGATTTATGAGAACAGCAGAGAGGGAATTTCACTTATACAGGATCCTAAATAAGTTCAAGAAATAGTTCATAACCTGACTCAACAAATCTCATTGCCTCCTTTATTACCTAGACTATCCTTTTTTATTTTATTTTTTGTTAAATATACCTCTGCAGGGCACAATCACATACAATCAATACGATTGGAAAATTACATGAGCTCTATCCCAAGCATATATGCACCAATGTTAAAAAGTTATTTAAAAAACCGAACAAACCAAAAAATAAAATAAACTCCACCCAAAAAGGTGATAATGACTGCAGAATGTCTCGGGGAGACTTGTACGGAACTAACAAGATCAAAGAAAACTAGGCTTACAAAAAGAGGAAAAAAAGTCATCCATAGAGAAATCCCACAACTGGAAGTAGATGATTTCAAAGAGGGGGCGGGAGCTGTCACAGATAAGATCCCACAACTCTTCCTCCCACGCATGCCTTGCCTCACCTCTGCCTCCCCATAGCAACAAATACAATGGGGAAAGAGCTCGACACTATGCTACTAGTTATAGAAAATAGGGAAAAATAATCAAGCTACAGCACAGTTACTACGCTGACTTCAAGGAAAGCTCCTCTTAGCATAGAGGCTGCTTACACAACAAGCAGAGGCCAAAGGGGTAATGGGAACACCTTAAAATTAGAAAAAAACTGAAAGTCATTGGATGTGCTTGTTTTGCCCATTAGAGCAGCTTCACTTGAGAGGCTGCAGATTAAAGGTACCAATTGTGAACTGTGCAGCAGCTGTGATGTAAACACCATTTCTTCTCTTCTGTCTCAGGTTGCTTTATACATTTATAAAACGCTGCTACCAAGTTTCTTTTTAAAAAGCTAGAAATAAAGAGGTCAGTGCACACATCCAGTTGTGGGATCCATCCAATACACAATCTGGTTTGGATGCCAAAGACTTGTGAGTGCTGTCTGCCACAGAACTATTAATAAATCTTTTATAACATTACAAAGACGCAAATAATTTCTTAAACAACAAATACTCCACAAGATTTTCTTTTTTGCTTACAGATGTATTTTCCCCATATACATTTCATATGTATTTCCATCATCTCTAATGCTTTTTACTTTCAGAGACACTCCACCACCTGTTGCTTCCATCTTTTCCAAGACTGTATTTTTCAAATTGAAGTTGATAATCGTGTTTTCCTAAAACTTTTAGATCTAAGAATCAGTTGTTTCCTGGAATAAGAAAACATCTAGCTTGTATAACCAAAGACACCTGCCTTGCTGGATGAAGCTAGGCACCTAAACTTTCCCAAATGCTGGACAACTGGCAATTTGCACTAAAATCATACACAAACTCACTGGACTTGCAAAGATTGCCTGGGACACATCAGTTATTTATTTATGTTACTAAGCTATAGGCATCCAATTTGATTATTATGGTCACATATTTTAAGCTTCAAATGACTGGGATGTTCCTCATGCAGACAAATCCACATTCCCACGTGCTCTTTTTATTTCGAAATTTCAGAAAAAGCTGCACCCTCTTTCCTTACCATAGTGTTCAAAGAGTTTCCATGGTATGATATTACACTTGCCATTGGGAAATAAAAATATAAAGAAAATCAATATTAAGTTTGTTTCTCCTTTCTCTGCTAATTAAGGCTCTACCTGCACTGCAAGAAGTGCCTCGAAGACTGTGACAGCACTAAGCAGTTACATTCTTCTTCCTACACAAGAATAAAGACCACATGTTAACTGTATAAGGACACTGTGCTGGGATACCATTCCCCAAAATTGCTTACTTATACTGTATGACTTGAACTAACTTACTCTAGCCTCTTTCACCCCCCTGACATTTCAACTGAAAATAATGCCATTGATAACAGCTGAGTATGGAAAAGAGAATCCCCAATGAAGTTTTTGGCATTTCAGATTACATTTGATCTGAGAACAAATCAATTTGCGCTACATAATCTCTATGCTGGTATACCACAAGTAATAACCACCCAACTGTTAGCACCAAGGCTATACCTAAAGCGTGGCTCAGAAGAGCTGTTTTGCTTTCCTCAAATTCAGAGTTTACATTTACTCAAGCAAGGTGGATGTTTTTCCAGTTCATGTCTGAATTACCATTTAGACAACTCAAACTTTTGTTTGCTTTCTTCCATCCAGGGGAATTGATATACTGTGATATAAAAAATTAAGTTGCTAACACACTGACTTTTTTTGGTTGTTTTTAAATCAGTGCTACCGACATTAGGAGACAGAAATAGGAAGTGTGTGTTTTGGAAAGTGAACGATGACAAAATTTGAATATGAGGGTAACATCACACCCCAGTCTTGCTCTGTGTTCATTCTATCTATTCTAGGACTACAAAAACTTCTTCATACACAGACAGACAAGCAGAAAACTTGCACACTGCTTATATGGTTCTCCCCCCCGTCAATTTTAGAACAAAGATGAGATGGTACTCCTGGCTCTTGAGCCTCCTGATTATTACCACTGAATTTCTTAGATCATAAAAGTGGGTCTGAAGTAGCTAGGTAACTGAAGATACTTTATATTGGGGTTCTTCAGGTAACTATCCTGTAAGTCTGCTTCATTATAGTCCAGATTTATAAATGGAAATGGCAATAGAAATAAGGGTTTATGCTATTGACTTACAGATTTCTCTCTGAACCTAAAGACCTTAATAACAGTCTGCAAGAGTTTAAGTTAGATCAAGGAAGGGAAATGCAAGCAGCTTTCTTGTATTACCAACAAAAAGCCTCACTCCTAGTCCCATCTAATAAAGAATTTGCCCCACCTTACTCAATCCATGCTGTCAAGAGACAATATCATCATACAAGTTCGCTTCTTCCACATCTAATTTAATGTAATGCTACAGTTTGACAAGTCTTTTCAGTTCCAATGGGCTTAAAAGTCAGTCACATTTGCAATACAGATTTATGTTTTACTGTAAGTGAAGAAATTTTAAATCAGTATTCAATTTAGATTTAAACACATAAAGACAAGGCTTCTTTGATTCTATAAAATTTCTATGTTCCTTCTCCCTCTCTAGAGGAGCCATTCTGTCAGCTGAGAGAGCGCATGAGAGACTGAAAACATGTCAGAACACCCCAGATACATCTCAGTACATTGCAAATTGTATGACTAAATGGAATGATTTTCCACAATTCAATGCATGGATAAGGCTTGACAATCATTAACGTCTGTAAATTGTTATTAGGATAATACAGTCAACTCACAAAACCCTACAAAGATTTGACAATCAAAATGGCTACACCAGGAAAAAAAGATAGTATGTAAAGCACAAGTCTTTGGCTCTCCTTTAAAGAAAAACAGCAGTTTACCATGTTTATACAGATCCCCCGTTTGCCTACCAGTAGGGGCAATATCACATTTGTGCATCACTGAGTAATAACACCATTAGAAAAGGCAACTTCACAGAAGTTATTGGCTAAGCGAATTCATTTGAATGCTCTGTTTTGAGGCAGCAAGCTGTCACTGTTACACAATCAGGGAGGGTGAATGGGCAAGCCACAGAAGGAAAGGAAGGAAGGTATGGACAAAAGGGAGAGAATAAGGCTCAGAAGAAACTAGGCAGAGAAGAACTTGAGAAGGGGATAACAGTGCTGCAAGTTTGAAAGGTGCTCTGATTTAAAGAAAGTCCTACTCTAAAATGGGAGAGGATACAATCATATACAAGAGGGGCAGAAGAAAAAGTGTAAGTTTCTGCAATTAAGAAAAGATAACTAGGTCACAGGAAAGGAAGAAGAGATGTTGACAGAAGGAGGAAAATAACACTACAGAATAAACAAACATAATTTCTACACTGAATGAATCACTGTTCGACATACTACAACTTAACCTAACACTTGAAGCTTCCTATTCTGGGGGGGTTTGTCCATGCTGGGGCTGAAACCCAGGTATCAATGAATGTTCAAAGTTGTCTACTGCAGTAGAAAATCTACCTACCAAATGATGCAGTAGTGCCCTAACACCATTGTAAGTAATACTATTTCTTCTTGCCCAAGTAGAAGGAACTAAACTTCTTCCTAACTGAGACCAATTTCACTGAGATGGACAGCATTCCTGTGCAACTAGGACAATGATGGGCTATAGAAATGAACATGGCAGTACACAGTTACTCCAGAAATTTTCATTCCCTAGTTATTTGCTGTAACCATCAACGCTTTCGTTACATGTAGAGCTATCTGTCCTCCCAGTTTTACTAGCATACTTTTCCACAAAAAGGGGAAATTTTAAGTGCAGCTTCCAGAAAGACTTAAAAGCATGCACTGCATTTTGCTGTTTGACTTGTTTATCAGCTAAACTTCTGCAAAAAAGCAGAAAAAGGACAAGAGGAGGAGGGTGGAAAAACAAAGCAAAAAATCGATACTGTTGGTAGATATTAAACAAACTATTTAACAAGCCAAACTATAATACTAGGCAAACAGGGCATTCACCTGGACAGACTGATCAAAACAAGGACACTATGCACAAAGTACAGCACACAGAGCTGGATAAAGGAGAAAAAAAACCAAAAAACCAGTAAGGTCTCCCTTCTAATCCACAGGTTTGAGAAGCACTCACCATACGAAGGCCAGCAATCTGAATAGCTCTTACTACAGAATTCCTTCCGGGAGCAAAAAGGGAAAAAAAATTAATCCCTAACCTGGCAAGAAAACTAGCTGGCACAAGTAATAAAAGGCAAAAAGTTTTCTGCCCCTCCAGATTTTCTTCTTAGTGTTGAAACTGAATCTGTAGATTCAAATATAACATAACCGTCTTTGAAAATTCTTTTTACATCAAGAATTACTGCAGTCAAAAAAAAAAGGTACATTCTGGGCTTGTCCTCCTAGATTAGAATATTGCACTAATTATCTCAACTGAAATGAGCTCCCTGTGTTAATAAAGACACAGCAGGAAGAAGTAAACTAATTAAAAACAAGAAGGCTGACCTGACAGTGGTGCTCTGTACTAAAGGATGGGAGAAGAGGGCACGGTGCTAGTGTCAGTTGACTTGTGAGCAGGCTGCCAGGGGAACAGGTTAATCATCGTCATGCCCAGAGCAGAGAACAGAGGAACAGACCTGACAGGCTCAAAACTGCATCAGCCTAGTTCTGCTCAGCTTGAAGGGGAGCGGCCATAATGCTAGGCCTCGAGTAAGAGATACAGATGGATGGGGGCAAGGCATAGATGAAGCTATTCTAGTGCAAAGATGATTCTTTGCCAAAAATTAAGAGGGGTTAGGAAAAAAAGCAAGCTTCAAAACTACTCTTTGCAATTAAGAGGCCAAAGTTCAACTAAGAGTGAAATAAACCTGTGTGAAGACATATGAAGAGTGTGGGCGTGTGCGCTGAAAAATGCCTTTATTTTCATTCAGTGCTTCTACCTCCCAGACATTTGATCACAACAGCTGCGCTCATGCGAAAAAATTCTTAAAACATACCCAATATATATACAGATATAACTATGTATATATGTATATATATATTTATATATAAATTTTTATTTAAATAAAAAAGAAAGCTCGAATCCCAAGCCAATATGTGTATCAAATCCTTGACCAGCCAGGTCTGTAGGGCATAATCAAATTCAATGTGAAATATTATATAAACGCGGTGCCTTGACTGGGCAAATTAAATAATTGCTACTCAAAAGAGTCTTCTGTTTGGACTCTCCTACTGGTAGGCAATAGTGGGACTGTATCCCCTCCCACCCCCCATTTTGTTTTATTTAACAGTATGATGAATGCAAAGCTTAGCCCAAGGTTGCTATGACCTCAGCAGGAGTTAAGGTTAAGGAAAAAAAAACTAAAACCCAAGAAAATTTATTAACTCTTGCTTTACCCAACCAAAGCAATGCAGTAATTTATTACATAACCAGTGCTTTCCGATTTAGTAGTCTAACCCAGAAAGAAAACAAGAACAGGCCAAGAAGGTACAGAGGGAGCAGCACTTTAAAACATTCTCCACAGTTCTTTGTATACAGGGTCTCACCCCAGTGCATGTCAAAAGAGTCAAAAAACATGCAGCAAGAACAAAATCTCTTTCATTTCTTTAACTCTTCAAGAAAACATCTAGAAAAGCTTACGGTTTCTCCAACTTACATTTACAAAGCAGCTACGTGGAGAAGTAGTACACTAGATCTATCAAGGACAATTTGCTTTTCAGTACTTCTCACTAGTTCCAACAGGGTCTGTGCTGCACCTTAAGTGGTCATTTAGATGCAACTTTTCCCCTATGAAAGGAGAATCTTGGAAGGATTCACTGCAGCAGTGGCAGACAAGCTGCAGACTGAGTCTCAGGTGTCAAATTCTAATGCACACAGATCTTAAACAATGCCAACTTTAAAAAAAGAAATAAGAATTTCTTGATATCATTGATATGCACAAATCAAAGATCTTGGTCTCCTTCAGTAAAAGGCCCTCACAACAGCATTACAATTAAATAACTGATGTATCACTGAACAAAAAAAAAAATCAGGTTATGGAAGAAATTATGTTTTTAATAATAATAATGATAAAATAGCAATGAAGAAAAAACAAAGGCAAGAGTTGCTGAGAAGGAAGCATACATGAAAGACCTGTTCCAAAAGGCAGAGAGGTCACTAAGTCCCTCTGTATCAACTTAATCATATGGACTTTAGGTAAGCTTGTTTTAAAGGAATAGTGAGAAGGGGAAAAAAAAAAAAACCAAAAAAAAACCAACCACAAACAGCAAACACTGGATGAACTAACATGGTTCACCAGCTCACCAGCACTTAACATCCTTCCAGCAACTGTATAGCCTTATGTCCTCTCTACTTCCTATTTCTAGAGATTCTGCCTTGGTCATGGCTGCACAACCTTCACCAGTTAGTTAAGCCTCTCTACCACAAGCCCCAGCTAACCAGCTTCAGAAATACCCATGCTGTAGTAGATTAGTCTGCATTCTGCTGAACTCTTTAGTCCCAACAGAAGATAAAAGGCCAGCAACCTTCAAATAAAATAATGCATGTTGGACACTTATTTTGTTATCCTCTTTAATTACATGTGCTGCGCTGGGACATACAGTAAGGACTGCACCTGTTGCATTGCAAAGATTCTGTCACTTGTAGTTTAAACTTAAATAATGTAAGCAAGAAGTCTCACACAAGCTAGGGTTCAGTTCCTAGCCACAATGGGAGGAACTGTTTTAAGAATGAAGTTTGCTGCACATCTTTTGACACTGCAGTTCACAGCTACTCTCCAACCCTCATTCCTTGTTTACCCTTAAACCATACAAGGAAGTGGCCAGGTTGTTTTAGTTGTTGAGAAGTTAAGGTGATAAGGAATTATGCACTGGGTATGTAATAATACCAAAATAAAAGAAAAAACCTACTTCATTAAGATCATACAATTAATCAAACAGAGTATATATATAATATCTTTTTTTTTTTAAGCCCTGGGATCCAAGGCGTCCAAAGTTATTAAAATAAAGTTCATTCACAGAACAAAAACAAATTTAATTTGAATTGCTTGCAGATACTGCTAATTTTCATTTTTTTAATTAAAAAATGCGTTAATGTGAACTATGTGCAGGATTTGTTTCTAGTAGTTGTGTCTGTGCACATTGCCTCTGGACCTGCTGCTCTGCTACTGCTGTTGCTCCTGGGTTTCTCCAATCACCCCTGGAAAAAAACATAATGGAAGCTACTGACACCCCAGCAAAAGAAACTCTGGGGTATGCTGGCCTCACTTCATGGAGCAGATGTGGGTGTAACTCCCGCTCTCTGGGAGTCGTGGTTGTCTCCTCCTCCCTCTGGGTCCTCTGACAGGCTGAGAGATGCTGCCTTGTTTGACAGAAGGCCAATGCTCTCTTGTGTCAAGGCTGATCCATTTGGAACATCACTGCTGAAAGGAAGTTGAGGAGAAAGAAGGAGGGGGTGAAGATAAGTAATTACTGAGTTTTTCATTTATTTTAAGTAAAAGGACTTAAATTATTTGTTGCTGCAGCATCCCAATGAACAGTTGTGAACATATGTAAACATGTGAAGACTTGCCTCGTATAACAAGAAGTTGTCTGGTATGCTGCAGATACTTACCAGAAAAGGAAGAACAAAGATAAGGCTAATTGAAAACAAACAAGACTACATTTTTTCGGGTTCTAGATATGTTTTGAAAAGTATTTCAGTATATGCCACAAAATGTACAGTATCAGTCTGTACAATGTACACATTCCAGAATATTTAACTTATCTTATTAAATGGAAAAATTAGTTTCTGCTCTGGAGGCCTCAATCTAATGGTGTAGAGCAGAACTCAAGAATTGGTTCTAAGAAGAAAATGCAGACTTCATAAACAATTGAGAGGGATACACTTTCTGAATAAATATCCAGATTCCAAACTGCTCACATCAAGTTATGTAAACTTAATGAAACATCTGAGTTTTTCCTGTTCAAAGTATTAGTCTGAACACATGCAGATGCTTGCAGCCATCTGAAAATGCTTGCTGTGTAGATTTCTAGCATTCCCAGCCAACATCTTATTTCAGCTATCAAATGTGAATTGAAATCAATCCCAGCATCTACACAGATAAAGATTACTGCCTACAAATAAAAGTGAACTTTGTTTCAAAGTTACATACCTTCCTAGACAACATCCACATCACAAACCTTAGCAGGATGAAATAACTTTCCTCTCAGATTTGGAACATTTATTTTCTTTGAAACTAAAACAGCAGATAAAGATTTCTTTTATGGTTGTTGTTTATCTCCTGCTCTCCCTACTATCATCCAATATTGACTAGATGGACTTCTGGTCTTAAGGAATATCACAATTCTTCTGTTGCGTTAACTGATACACAGTTTCATTCCACTCACCTACTCCTCAGAGGAAATGGCCCTTAATTCATGCTTGCACTATAAAAACTTCAGGGTGTTGTAAAAACATTTGCATAGTCTTTTCGTAGTAGATGCTTCCACATCAGACACAATGTGAGGCAAGCGGTATATTATTCATACACCAGAGAATGACCCTGATTAAGTCATTCTCCTGTTATACAAAGAAAGGTTGAAGACCCATGTTACCTGAATGTCAGTGCGAGGTCCTCAGCTGGAACCTTGCTTTGTGGTTCTAATTGTCCATTTTCTGTCTGTTTAGTGGTGCCCAGTTTGGTTTTTATATCCAGTGAAGACTGGCTCTCCTTTAAAAAAAAAAAAAAAAAAAAACAGAAAAAAAAGAAACTCTTTAACATGGTATTAGAAGAATTTGAGACTTCATCCTTTGGGATCAATGATGAAGGCCTGTAAATTGCAGTCATACAGTGTAACCCACAAAAGCCATGAGAAAAGAAAACAGACTCAGTAAGATATGCTCATCCTCTCAGGGGACAGTATTTCCTGAAAGGAAGGGATGATTCTTGTAACAAGCAAAGACCATAGACTGTAACAGCACACAGACTTGTGAATGCTAGCCTGTACCTGCAGAAGATGTTTTCTATGTTAAAGCAATTTATAGAACTCATGGCACAGTGACCTTGGAGACGATTTCAACAAATTCAGCACCACATTTTCAAATGGCAACAAAACAACAGCAGAGTATTTTGAAGTGGCTAGAATTAAAATTCTTCATGAAGAAGAATCAAAAAACTTCTCAGGAGGTTTTGAAGAATAAAGAGGTGAAGAGAGAGATGGATGATTCCAGCTGTGGTCATCCAGCAGAGAGCCTTTTTGCCAGGGTGAAAGGGCTGCAGCCAGCTATGTGGCTCTCCTCTCCACCTCTCTGCCTCCCACACCCACAGCACTCACCATGCTCAGCTCACGGGTTCTCTTCCCAATTTCCCTTTCCACCTGGTGTAGCTCCAAGCTCAGCTGTTCACTTGAGATCATCCCAGGCCACTTGGGAGGTGGGGGTGGGGGCTGTGGTTGGCCTGCCAGGGTAGTCGCCTCCCTCTGCAACAGCAGCCTGTTACTAACAGCCTAAATGCATAAAGCCAAGCACATACACAACTGAGCACACAACACACCAAGCACAGAAAGAGCTCTAGGCAGTAACTCTAGAGTATTGCTTACTTGCAAAACCAAGGCCTTCTCTCTCCATGCTTAACAAGACCCCAACTGAAATCTCTTCCATTGCAAGTTTAAATGTTTTTTTACACGCAGACAAGTCTTTTCACTTTTAAACAAGTAGTGTTAAATACCTTTTACTGTAATAAGTTTACATAGGTTTTCCCCATACACTGCTCCCTGCTCAAAACTAAGATTAAACACATGAACAAAACACTACTCTTTTTGTGAGCTATTTGTTGAACAAAAGGTAACAGCAGATAAGCAAATGTGCTGCTTTATTTTACAGTAGTAGTTTTTGCCAAATTCTACAGTAGAGCCAGTATAATTACTGAACCACATAAAATATCTTGAGATGTGGATGTCAATCCATAGCTCTCTACTGACCCAGATTAGGAAGCATGCAAGTCACTGCAGTCATTCACAAGCTGCAAGCTACTAGCAGCCAAGTAAAAGCAGCAACCATGTCAGTCACTCCAAAAAAATCTGTTAATACTTGGGAATCAGTTCCTTAAATGTGTGCTCTGCATGTAAACACACTGCCTACTACTACACACAACTGAACATCTGACTGGCCTTCAAGTAGAAATGCTCATTCATTCAAGAAAAAAGCAAAATAATCTAGTTCTTCATGCTCTGACTGAATTAAGTGATTGTGACAACCTTGTAACAGGTAAATCAATAAAGCCTCCTGGATTTCAAGTACCTACTTGCAGCTTTGAACACAAGAGATAAACTGAAAGCTGTTATTACTCAAAATAACCTATTAGTTCTGACAAATTCAAATTACGGTAAAATCAAAGCTCAAACCTCAACTATGTAGGATTTAACACCAACACAATCACAATAATAACGAGCAGGAGAGGTAGGCCACTTACAAGTTTTGCAACTTTCCAATACTCTTCTATTATGGCAAAGGCAGACATGCAAGATTTAAAACATTTTCTCCTCTTGTTCCCAAACAAGAGCACAAGAACACAAGTTATGTTTCAAGTAACTAAGAAATGCATAATACTTGTAACTGCTGCTGTGACTTAAAAATTGTGAGCTCTTACAACGAATCTGCAATAACCCTCCTCGGTAACACAGGTTCTTAGGCAACCATAGCTTCAGCAGAAGCTGCTATCCACTACTTATAGCAATTCCTTCTGGGAAAATATTAATATGAATAGTTACTGAGGTACCTAGAATAGTTTTCTGGTAAATGTTTACTGATTTTTCCTAGGAGGAAAAAAGTAACTAAAGCTTTGCTAAAACAATTATTCCATTATGCGTTGACATTTCTCCTTCTGTGTCTCACAAAATACGAAGGTTTCAACTCATTAATTCTTTTACAAATGCAGACTCCCATCTTTCCTCATGTTGCAAGTGACTACATTTCTTCTAAGCGAGGAGACATAAAATATTAAGCTTTCATTTTTCAAGCTAAGTATCTTTAATATTTATTTTCTTGACTCTTGTGGTTTGTGCTATTTAGGAAGAAACAAGTACAACACAAAGCCAAACATGAAACAGATGAAGTCACAGCTTTCTGTACATAAAATCAGATGTTTTCAATGGCAGTAAAGCCAAGAGGAACCGGTATCTACACAAGTTTGCCTCTGAGGAGACAGAAAAACAGAGAGGGGTAGTAAGTGAGAGAGAGAATGAAAGGAAATATGAATGAGCACAGAGAGCAGATTCAAGTACGGTGTCCATTTGCAGATGAAGTGCAGAGAAGTTTCTGCTGCTAAGCAGAGAGAGGTTTACACTTGTACCATAGTGCTGATGCCTGGCATCACAGAATTAAGTATTGTTACTGAATATCATTACAGTCAGAGAAAGATCAACACATGAAAAGCAGCTTTACTTGCTTCATCTCTCTCCATACCACCCCTCAACACTCTTCCAAAATGTTGGTACCAACCTCTAGTCCTCGCATTTGTGTCTGCTGGCTAATCTGATGGTCTACTTGCTGCAGCTCCATGCGCAGTTGCTGCTCTCGTTCAGCTGAGGGCAACTGTTTCCCATGACCAGCCACATCTGACATGGACAGTCTCTCCCTTTGGGATTAGAAAAGCAAAAATAAGGAGACTTCAAAAAAAAAAACCCAACAAAACCCAAAACTTTACTCAGCTGGCACAGAAAAAAACCCAAACAGATAAAGAAAATTTAGAAAAGACAAATTAAAAATAAAGCAATCCTACCTGTCATTGAAACGTCCCTGAGAAGGTATATTTTGATGAGGAGAATATGGAGAGCCTCCCCAGCCACCGTGAGTTCCATAAGGATTGTAGTCTGCCAGTGAACAGAAAGAAAATCATGTTGCATTACTACAAAACTATTCTTTAAGTAGTTCAGCCAACACACAGAACTGGACAGACATTAGAGAATAACCAGAAAGGCCAGCCCGCTAAGAGTAAGGAAGTCTAATGTTTCTTCTGCTGAAATGAACACAGAAACACTATGCCTGACTAGTCTCATGTGCGTAATGCATGACTTTTCCTGTATGTCCAATGAGACTTGTGACAACCTTCCAGAGTCTGAGATTGTGAAGGACTTTCAGACACTCAAGGAGATAGGGACACAAAACCAAACTTAGAGCCACTATCAGAGCAATTATTTTTACTAAAGTTCCTAAAAGATGCAAGAATTGATTGATAACTCTGAGATACCTAGTTAACAGCAGTTTGAAGATCAAGCTTTCAGGGAAGTCAGAGCTCTACCTGTGATAAAGTCTAGAAAGTTACTGCTTCAGTTAAAACCTCATTTGCTTGTTTCCAGCAGTTAACTCCTGAAAAAAATCTAGAAGGAAGTTTGGGGGAATATAATTAAGTCTTAAGATTATTCATTGCACCTCAAGAAATAGACCATCTTTTGGAGTTAGACTTACAGCCACACTATACATGTAATTAGAAAATAGATGTGTAGAAAGTAAACCATCCCTACTTTATTTGCTTTGCCTAACAGTACACAAAATAATGGCTGCATTAAGCTTGCAGCAGCGACTACCCATAAGGTAGGAGTGCAGTACAGTACTTCATTATGGTGGCTTTGCATTATGTATTTGAGAAAGCAGTAAGTTTCTGTATTCTACTACAACAGATTTAAAAGAAGCCTCATCTCAGAGGGACCTGCAGAACAACGTAACTTTTTCCAAACAGCACCAAACACCAACACATATGCTACGTGTGCGCAAACGCACCCATGGAACAGGAAGTAGCGGCAGCCTTTTTCTTCAGGTTTCTCAGTGTAGCCCTACCTAGAGTTATTTTTAGTGGCATAACATACATCCCATCTATTTCTAAGACAAGAAACAAGTTAACAGGGTCTGTCTTCAACTTGTACAACACTGTAGCACTAAAGAAAATAGCATCAGCCAGCAAAATCCAAGAGTATACACCACACCTGAAATGATTGATTTGGTGGTAGCTCCCTGAACCGCCATGGCCTGCATGGGACCAGAATTCTGGTACATCGCTTTGGAAGTACGGGAGATAGCCCCAAATCTTGACACAGTTGGTCGGTCTCCAAATGGAATGAGGTCATCATCACCAGTCTCTGCTGCTCTTCGCTGCATGTCTAATCGCTGGTCACGCATGGCTTTACTATCTACGTTCTAGACAAGATATGGAAAAGGCAGTCAAAAACATTCAGAAATGAACAAAACCACATTCCTTTTACAACAAGCTGGTACCAGTACTGTAAGTCTCTCTTGTATTCTCTATTCCATTCATACTTCAGCTAGTCTTCCTATTCTTCAGTTTATAACTCCACTGTTACAGCAGATGTCTCTTTCATGATCTAACTTAAGATGACCATTACTACCACCACCGTGAAACAGTTGCATGATTAATTGCAAATAAATCCAAGAGAAGGGAGCAGCAGCAAAAGAACATTAAGACAGAGAAATGGGATGGAAGGGAAAAAAGACTCCAGAATAAATTCAGAGGAGATCAGTGGGCATCTCTGAGGAATACATACTCCTTCCAAAGTCCAAAAGAAATGTCTCTAAAGCTCAGTGTTAAGAACTGTATCATCTAACAGCCTGCAGATGACTCAAAATAGGAATTACTCAGTACAGCACTTACTTGGACATGTCTAGCACCATCTTTTCAGGCACATTTTTTTATGAAGTAGTAGTAAAGCTTGGAACATCCTGGCTTCTAACTCAGCTTCAGACTGAAACACCTTAATGGGTCAGCAAACGAACAGATAAAATGTTCTCTCTCAGAGAACTTTGCCAAGCAGTCACAAAGGAATAGACGTGCAAGGAAAACAAGCTCAATTTAGCAGGATAAGTCAATTTGACTAAACTTAGAAGAAGTAACAAGAGATTATCATAAAGATTTTTAACAAAGCATTTCCTGACACAAAGTTAGGCCCGTTATGGGACAAGTTACCTGGAGTGGATAACTTAAAAACACAAGTCAATGGGTTGTTTCCATGAATAAAAATAATTTTTAAAAAAGTTCTCAACACTAAAGAAACATAACAAGACAAACATACCCCCAACCCAAATAATCACTGCATGCAGATAAACACAAAACAGTAACAGAAATAAACGGACTCAAAAGAAAAAAAAAAAGGGAAAGTACTTAGTTAAATGGGAAAGTGATCTGTTGGCTGACAAAAAATGCAACACAGTAAGAATTGCCAAAATCAAGCTAAGACTTTGCTAAAGAAATAAAACTGTAGCACACTGCTGTGTACAGCAGAAAAAACAAAGTAAGTGAGGCTACTACAAAAAGAGGACTGGCTAAAGGCTAAAAACTTCAGTACGGTCCAAAATTAAAATAGAACTGCAAGCTTTCAGTGAAAATAAGTATTGCTAGTGACAGACAAGATAACATAGCTAAAGCAGGAATAAAGGGGTGAAAATGGCAGTCACAACTGAGTTGGAAGCTAAACTCAAGAAATGTAACATTGAAATTGGAAGGCGCATTAGACAGCATCTACTTTGGAATTCTGAAAAAAAAAAAAAAAGACATTTTAATCTTGAGTCTGTAGAAGGCTGGTACCCATTTTAATTTATTTCCATGTACTGAGTGTGGGGAAAGAACATAGTAAAGTTGCTATGCCATCTGCATAAAATCGAGCATTATGCACTCTCACATGATACTATTTTTATCCTTGAAAAAAGGAATCTCTTATGAACAATAAAAAAAGGAAGAATTAATTCATTTGCCATCTGCAGTGAAGGTCTCCTGAGAATTTTTTCCTGTGAGGAGACAAAAACTGAAGATGAGCAGAGAACCTATTTGCTCATCTGAAAACTAGCTCTGGGGCAGAACAAAGCTTTGTTTAGCAATGAAAAAGGAGGCTACTTCTCCAGAACCTTATTACTTCTCTTAATTGAGTTCCAGTTTGTTTGCGCAGTTTTCTAGCAGCAGGGATGAAAGACAAGAGCTGTTTGTTCGCTCCTGGACACTGCCACTTGGACAGCAATAAGCCGATTGTCAGTAATCTCAGCACTTCCCCAGGTCAAACGCAACAACATTATGACTTGAGGCAAACACACTGTGTAGGACAGAAAGCAAAAGGACATGTAAAAAACCCAAAGCCACAGATGAAATGCCTTTTCTTGCTCTGCTTTTTCTGGGAGAAAGCCTCCTTTTTGCTCCCATTTCACACAGTCCCTTTGAAGTCTTACAGGAAAGCAATTCAGTGGACAGAAACCACGTGCATTTAATTCCAGTGAGGCAGATGGGAAACAGGGAAGCCTGCTTGTGGGCAAAGAGCAGAAGCTGGACAAAAAATCCCATGATTTAGTTAAGTGGTTGCAACAGGTGAGCACCTGTCCACAGAAGAATAAACTCCGGATAGAAATTTCTTCCCCCTCCCCTTACTGGCCAAAGAAAGGTCACCATGACAGTGACAATACATAAACAGAAGATGATAGAACACTTTTACAGATGGGAATTGGAGGAGAAAAACAGATGCACCTCTGTAAAACAATCCCTCAGACTAAACAGTCCCTTTTCTTGAAGACTTGAATGTCCTCCTACCTGCATGGGTTACCAGCCTACTTCTTGCTGTAGAGCAACACTTAAATGTTAGGAAGAAACAGAACAGTGGTGGTATTTCAGAATCCTACTTCTTTTCTTCTATGTTCACGATTCCCAATAATGACACCCTAGCAGCCCCTTCTGTTTGCAACACTGACCTAGCAAAAACGCAGCAGCACAAAGTAAGATCACAGCCAGACACCCACGGCTTCAGTGAAGGATTGGATAAGCACAGCATAGAGTTAGAAATTGCCCTCAAAAAGTATCAGCCTAGTATTATGTTATGACTATGCTTCTCTCAAATGCTTCATATGAAAGTTTTGGGTATTCTTGTGGTCACAAATCACAAAGAGTCCTTCAAGTAAAAACTAGTAACATTGTTAACAGCAGTAATGATCACTTTAAAAGGAATTAACAGCACCAAAGTTAAGTTACAGCATCTCCTTCTGACAGAATGAAGTACAGGAAGCAACAGATGGACATGTTTAATTAACAAGCTGCCAGTACAGTGTCATTTTTGGATTTCAAATAAGTGTAAAGATTCATGGCAAAATACCTCACTATCCATGGCTTTAGAGCAGAGTGGTTAGCCTGCATCTATATCCAGAATTTTAAAACAGCTACACAGATGTAGGATTGTTCATAACTTTGAAAACAAAGCACTCCATACACTTGCAAATGCATTCTTTGACTGCAATGCACTTTTGAGCTTAAATACAAGCACTGCCATCATCCTGGAAAGCAAATTAAATAGTCCCTCCCAACCCACATAAGTATCAACTTCTCTTCTGTGTTCCCCTACATACCGCCATCTCCACACTCCTTGCTGCCACAACATCTTTGGGTTTTGCATCTTTGGTTCCAATGTAGGAGCCGATGGTGTCACAGGACCAGGGAGAGTACTGGCTGTAGTCATTTCCTTTGTATTTCCCAGCTACCTTCAGGTCTTCATCCAAGTACTGTACAAAAACAAAAACCTGGTTCTGTAAGTGAAGGGAAGCAGCAGCTTCACAGCCACCACTACTTAGTTCAACAGCAGTGAACTTGGAGAAAAACACCATCAGGATTATTTTTTTATCGGATACATCACCATTTGGAATTGGGCCACAGCAACCATGAAATGTGTGAAATTCTCATGACCTGGCTACACTCCCAGTGCTGACTTTCACTTGGTCAGTATGAAAGTGATATTTTGACCTTGGTTAAAAAAAGATAAACCTCCTATCAAGCTGTTACTTAATTCTAAACATAACAGGAGCAAATGAAGCAAAGTCCAGTAACCGTGAAGACTGACCACTTCAATTAATAATGGCTCAAAACTAATCTTCTTGGTTGCACCAAAAGCACAGAGAATCAACAGCCATTAGAGAGATTGGAGACTGCACTATAAGGGCTTCCCACCTGGAGCAGAAAATCTACTGCCCCCAACACCGTACTGTTCTAATTTTCTTGTTGTCTTTACCTACCAGCACACACAAACTCCAAAATATTTTCTAAACATACTAGTAAGTCATATTTTTGTCAAACTGTGCTTACCTCCTCTGAATGAAATGGATGAGGCAAGGTTGGTGATGGCGCAAAAGGAGGTGGAGAAATCACCTTCCTCTCTTCTAGCTGGGCCATGATCTCTTTCCTTCGTCGGTGAAGTTCATCCAGGCTGGGATGAGGCTGAAATGAAGAAAGAAATATGTTACAAAATACGGCAATCATATACTGCAAGAAAATGAAAATACAGTGAACACACAGTATCATTACAATAATAAGTAATGATCACTTTGTTAAAGTCTATCTGTTAACTTTTTTGTTTAATATAGGACATGCATGTTCCTACACTGGCCAGTGTGTTAGTTCAAGACACCCCAAAAGCAAGGAATGTTATTTGCCTAAAACTGATTAAATCCTCAACTAAACCAGTGTTTCTAACTTTAAAACTATTAATCTTTTAACTCACAGGTAGCTCAACATGACTCTTGTGTTCCAACTTGGCAAAGTTTCCACTAGAACATGTTCCAGCATGGCAAGTCCCCATTTCAGTCATATGGGGGAAAAGTGGTAGAACTCTACAGATCATAACCTAGTCACAGTTAGTTTGCATTTATTTTTCATTTTGCAATAGAATTAAACATCCCACAAATGTGTCAAACTCAAAACTGATAGATCTATAAGCTATGTTAAAAATGCTTGCTGGACTCAGCAATATGATTCACAGAAATATGATTGAATCTGAATGACAGCTACCTAAGTCCAACTGTTCCATAGGACTCACTTCCAGCTGGTGATTTACCAAAACAAGTTTGTATACTTCTACTAGGAAGACCCTCCAGTTCACAATCTTGAAGTAGAGAAAATTTGGAAGAGCAGAATTTTTACTTCCTTTATCAAGGGATGTATGTTTGTGTATTTATTTATGTAGGCACAGAAATGATCAGCCACAGATGGGCACCACGAGAATGCACAGACAACCATTTGCACACACTGTATTCAATCTACACTAGAAAGAGTGGCCCTCTGCAGCCTAATCTTTGTTGGAGAAGTCAGGGCCATATGAGACTTTCAAAATTAATTACAACGCTTTTCTACTTCAAGCGCTAAGTAGCAGCCTGTTCTTTTACATATTAACATCATTACAATTGCAAAGTTCACCAGTAACTAAACTGCCTTCCAGGTTTTTTTATCAGCTTCATCAAATGTACCCCTTCTTAAAGTTCGAATTTCTCATTCCTCACAAAACCCATCACATTACTGCAAAAACACTGAACTTCAAGTAGTTTATATTTTCTCTCTCAAATAACTACAAAAATGCAATATAAAAGCGATACCCTGTGGCATGAAGGTCTGATCTGACTGAGATGTGGAGCCACTGGGCAATAACCTTCTGTTTGCTGGTATCTGTCTCTGGATTCAGGTACGTAGGAAGGTACAGCAGCTTGTGGAATTTCAATGGGTACAGGGCTTCCTCGGACAATCTCCTCTCGCTGATATGGCTGGACAGGGGTATATACACGACGGCTGTCATAGTGTGGTGGGTATATGGGTTGTCCCATAGGAGGATACTGCTGTGGCTGCGTGTACTGTGGGCTCACCACACGATCCTGAAGGTAGGGTGGGTAATGGTCTAAATAAGGTGGACCAGGTTCAGGAGCTGATGGAGGAGGTCGGACAAACCGAGACATGGACTGAGTGGGATAGTAAACTCCTGAAATAAAGCAAGAGGAAAAAACAAAAACAAGATACAGAAAGTGATTATCACAACTGTCCACAAAAACAAATTGTTTCAAATGCTCCAGTCTACAAGTATCACGAAGAGAATGGTATAAATTAATTCACATTTGTTGTTTGCCCCCCCGCCTAACTGGTATTTCTACTCAAAAATTAACCACAGAAAACCTTGAAAAAGCAAAGTTGATCCAAAGCTCAAGTGACACAGTTTAATTATCTAAATAAGATACCAGCAAGGTGTAAAGGTTACAGTAGCTGGAGAAGAGGTGGTGAGGCTGAGCCAACCACAGGTGCCACAGAAGTCCTGCTAGCATACCAGACAGAAGTAATTCACTAGAATGTCTCTGCAGATTGATATGAATGCTTTTAGCTAGACAAGACTTAACAAGTAAACTGAAGATTAGCCTGTACTTCTTTATCCACACAACTAAAATGCAATTTGTCCCAACGTATCAGAGCCACTGCCTGTGTAAAGGAACTTGGATTAATTAGAATTTAAAGTTACCTAAAGATTTGTTCTACCTCTTGAACAGTAGAAGGAAATTTCAGTACTGTGAATCACCAAAGACTTCTAAGATCACACCTCCTAGTTAGGTGAAGATTTTAGTAATATATCTGGGATCTCTGGATAATTTAAAAAATATGCATGAATGTGCACACATCATTAACAACGTGTGCATCAAATTTTGTGGACAACTCAGATCTTCATTGGCACACAATAATCAAATATAAGCTTTTTTTTGTTTCCCTTCAAAATGATCTGCAACTTTCTCAGAAATGGTTCCCTCCCCTGCTCCCTTTCCTTCCTAGGGCTTTTTCTTCTTCTTTCCATGTCTTTGGGTCTTTTATTCCTTATTTTCCTTTCATATTAACTCCACTTTATGTCATTTCTCTCCCATCTTACGCTGCATAAAGAACCACTCCCTGTCTTTATATATAGCCATACCTTTTCTTTTTAATCCCCTTCAATATTATCTTTCTCCACTTGGTCTCTTTATACTTAGAACTTTTCCTCTTACTTCCTTCTTTTATGATATCTTCTTTTTTGCGCCCAGCCCTTGTCAAATTTTACTTGTCTCTACCCATCACATGCATGTGCAGACATTTCTGAAACACTCATACACTTTTCATTAAGGACATAAGTACTTTCACCCCTCAAGCATAAAACCCTGTGCTGGTTAAGCTTTATTTCCATTCTCCCCAAGTCAAACTGAATTAAGGTCTACCACATCTCTGATCTAGCCCAGCTGGAAAGAACTGAAGAAAGAAGGAGTTGCTACACTGGATGGATACAAACCTCTGTTTTGACTTGCATTGAAGTCCTTAGTGAAGACGTAAAAAGTCTGTCAACTTCCATTTTATTATGCCATCACCATGTTAATGCCTATAGTCCATGTGATATGCAACAGAACTCCAACTTAAGAGCTTAAGTAAACACCAGCTTGGGAAGAAAGAATGAAATCACAAAGAGAGCTTGGTCTCATACTCACCTTGTTGGTAGGGTGCTGGCTCAAATGGTGGGGCAGCTCCTCTAGGATCTTGATAAAACATATCTGCTTGCTGAGTATTATACAACTGAGACCCTCGTGGTACCATTTGCAACTGCTTAGTGACAGACACTGAAGGCAGATCTGTTGGTGCCCGAGTGGGCATGGAATGAGGGTTCACTGGTAAGGCAGAAATAGAGCTCTTGGGGCCAGATTCCAGCCTAAAAAGCAGAAAGATGGCACTGCTCATTGAGGCCTGACACAGCACATTGTACTTCAAAACACTGTTCTTTGTCTATGTTCCACCTTCTGAAGGCTTACATCACCTTCTCCAATTAAAATATAAGCAAACAGCGAAGCAAAGCAGTTTAGAGTTTTAGCTTTAGTCTTCTACTCTACTACTTAATCACTTAAAAAAACCAAACAAAACCAATCCCCCCAAACCCTGTTCTGTTTCTTTTCTAGAGAACAGGTTTACTTTTTTCTACTGCATATTTACACACATGACACTTTGAACAACAGTTAGGAAGACCCATACAAGTCAGGAGGGGATCCAGGGGCACTGCTACTCAGATGGTCCATCTTCCCTGGCTTCAGAGCAGTTTCATAACCGGAGTCAGTCCCTCGAGAAATAAGTTGCGTCACTGTGCTGCCTGTTGACACAATTCCATTTGGCAGAGCAGACGTCTTCCTATTGGGCAAGTCCACTCCCCCTTCCTCCGAGAGGATAGCTCCTGAAGGCAGGCCCACCTCATTTAGCTGGCCCAGGGAGGCACTCAGGGGTCTTCTGGGAACTAGACGCTTGTTCATTTTACGGAATCTTCAGAAAAAGAAACCACACATCAGAAAATGAAACAAAAAAATAAAAGGAGTTGCATTTTCAAGATTTTTCAAACACAGATACTACTGAAAGCTTCAAGTTTGAATTCAAATTTCCTAAGGGCTTATAAGAAATTATGAGCATCTGTTAGACAACTTCACTGCTATTTTAACTGGTAATAGAAGTTTCAATCAGAAGAACAAGGATGGATTTTTAATGACAAGTACACCAAGAATTGGCAGCTAAACTTCACACAGCAAGTTTAAAATCTTATTTTCCGTACAAATATGTATTTCAACTGTACAGAAGAAAACCAAAACCAAACATCACATAAAATATGACCTACAGTAACAGAAGCTTCAGAATAAGAATCAGACTATTCAAGCCTATTTTATTCAGAGAAGAAACTAACAGCAGAAAATTAGTGACAAAAAATGAACAAATACCCTTTTGCACCATTTGTCCAACAAGCAGCCTAGTCAAGCCTTTATTACCAAGTGATATCTTTTAAAGCAGAATTTAAGATTTATGTTACTATACCAGTATGCAGCTTACACCATTTGCATTGTTTGATAAATTAAGTGATTGCAGAGATAAAAACATCTATGAACACACTGTAATTCCAAAAGTCTAACTGCTTCTGATATGTCTGAACAAACATGAGCCTTTTAACTAATGTTCCACAAAAATCAGCAGACTGATGGTATTGGACCAACGAAGAGAGCAAATTCCAGAGTTGAAGGTACTCCAATAAGCATCCTGCCACTAGCTTAGACGCTAGAATGCAAGTGGGAGGGCATATCTGTAGGCCTGAGTACTCCTGCTGTTTATGCTGTGGAATAAGAGTCCATTTCCTATGCAGGAAGGTTTCAACAGGGTTGAAGCCAACACTTTTGCATCCTATCTAATATGCAAAGCGATACAATTAGGAAGGTACACACATTACTGTAGAAAATAAAAAAGGGGGGGCAGTTATACCCTGTTACTCAATCTTCAGATAATCTTTATGTTTGCCCAACATGCACAGCATTAACAGCAATGCAAGAGGCAAAAAGGTTGTTGTTGTGGGTTTTTGTTGTTTTGTTTTTTAGATGTGACAGAGTATAGAGTCAGACAAAGTGTAATCTTGCTATACAGATTGGAGCTGTTCATCTCTACATTGACTATCTTCTAGCCACCTTCCTAACTCACCATCAACACCCCTATTTCCTGGCTGTATTGATCTTTACCCACGTAATCCAACTATAAATTCAAGCTACATAGTGTTGACAGTGGGCATCATTCAGAATGCATTAAAAGGGAGTAAGCAAACCAGGCTATCACCACCGTAGCAGCACTTGAGTAAGGACAGACCACAGCTTTCTAAACATATGCTGCTCAGAAGTCCTTCTGGCATCTCGTATCAGCCATGCAAGTCAGCTGGACACAGAGACAAGCGGAAGCGAGCTCCCCAGGCTGAACTTACAGCTTGGCTTTGGCATCCCACTCAATACCCAAACCAGTTTCTCCCTGCAAAGCAGCAACAGGATGTTGGGAAACCACTGCCATGTTCTCCCTGCCAATTACTTCTGGACATCTGCCTCTCATCAGATCTCTTAGAGGTGCAGTGTCTGATGGCTCCTGACTCTCTGAAGGCCCACACACAACTTGCAAGATGAAGAGGACTGGCCATGCCTGCCCATTCATCTAGAACACAACAGTACGCTTAAGAGAGACAGGTGCATGTGTACAGACACCCATTCAATCAAAGGTGACAGGAAGAGTTTATATAGTACCCTCCACGATAAAATGCTTAGAAAGAATAAACCTTGCATAGTGTTGCCCTCTGGACTTTTCTGAACAATTTTATGAATTTTTGTTGCAGTCGCCACAAAGACAAAATAATCTAAAAAAGTTTAATACTTGCCTATGCACACAGGATCTTTGTCCCTTGCCAAGAGGGGAATCAACTGCTCTTTAAGCAAGTCTAGATTATAATTTGCTATCTAAGGCACTACCACATAGTTCCCCATAACCTTCCTGCAAACTTAAAGGTACAGAGATACAGGAACTACACAGCAACAGAAATGCGTATTATTCATACTAAACATTTTTAAAAGAAGGAACACTAATGCAGTATCTACTTAAAAGGAATTAAGCAAAGCTAAAAGGTACAAGGAAGAATCGGAACTCAAAGTTCCCCAACCACCTACAGAAAACACTGCAACCTGAAACAGAACAAGTGTTCACTTCACCCCTCCAGAACATTATCACTAAGGCATACAAGCCAGTCTAGATAAGCCTCTTCCACCTGCAATGCTGACAGTCCTTCCTGTACAACTAGTTCAGAGGTACTGACTCGCCACCCTTGTTAAGCATCCAAACCAGCACTACCAATCTCCATTTTCTTAACACCATGACAAAAGGGGGAAAATCCCAACTGTTTCTGCAGAACACAAGTATCAAAGTCCTATTCTCTGTTCATTTGAATAACTGCCTTTGTCATTCTAACACCATGTGCTCTGCTCTTTTTTTTCTTCCCATTTGCCTATGCACTGCATGCCAGCTATAGAGCCAATGAACTGCCATATCAATGCTTCAAGTTTTAAGGGGGGACGGGAAGGAAAAAAAAAAAAAAAGACTGCATACCATTTCCAAATCTTTGGAGTTTTCCTAGAATTAAAAAAAAAAAAAGAAAAAAAAAGCATCTTTTCTTTGAAAAACATGAATTATTTTAGCCCCAAAACCAAGTAACAAGTTATATATACTGCACAAAATACATTGTGTTTATTTCTTTTAACTCTTAGATAATCTGTTTTACTTTAAAAAAAGTATTAAAACAACCTTCAGAACAGCAGCAGCTTGTTCTTGGATAACTGGGTGCCCCTTCTAAATCTGTAATGAATGCAGCTTATTTACTGCAGACTTCATAAACCCACCACTTTTTAACTCTGCAACAATAGCTTTAACCACTTTTAGGTTACTGCGTACGCAACCTGTCAAAAAGTTTCAAATAATAACTGTTGTAGAAAGAAAATTTGCAATGCTCATTTTTAGCTCTCTGGATAGCCCTAGCAGCACAGAAGAACAAGAGAACCCGTATGTCTGGAAAAGTGCCAGCAACCTCCTTCTCCCGCCTGAAGATAAAGGCAAGATGAGAAATACACACAAATAAAGAACCATAATGGATGCAGTCAAACAGCATGTTTAGTCACACTTAAGAAATAAGAAAAACAGCCCACCTCCAAAATCTCAAATAACACTTGTGTAAGGATCAAACTTTCAGAGCTGCATTACTGCTGAACAAAGCAGAACATCCTATATTTAAGAATGAACAGTTCCAAAACTTAAGAGATGACTGTTACAAGTTTTTCACATTATTTCTTGCTAATGTAGCAGACAAGTTATGCCTCCTCTCCCCATTCCTAGATATGATAAATAACTCTTATGGATAAGATGAAACAGAGATTGGACTGATTTCTACTGTAAGAGGTACACTTACTTTTCTAGCTCCTCCTGTGAATGTGCAAAGGTGCAGCTGGCCCCTCGGGGGCATCCTCCTCTCTGTTTCATGTCTCGGCACATGTATGTCTTGTACTTGCTGTGCTGAGGAGGCTGACAAGGTTAAAGAAGCCAGGTGAGATACCTGAATATAAGTGCACTTAAATAAGAGCTGAACGCATCCTCTTATTAAAGGCCTGATGTTTGACTGTTGGGAATTCCTTCAATTTAAATGCTCCAGAAGTACCTAATGTAAAATAAATGACTGGAGCAGTATTCATGTTTGGTTCTTCAACAGAACTAAAATTCAAGAGTAGATATTTTGACAATTAAGTCACTAATAGTTTTTTTAAACATTTTTATTCAAATTCCTAACTGGAGCTTGATCGGAACACAGCTGTATGTTTCAGGACACAGTTAAGTGGACAAAACTGATACAGGCTGAAAAAAATTACCATGCTTAATCAGAAATTGCCAAATATTCATCAAGCTTTGTGGTAGATTGAAAATAAATACAATTTAGTCAGTTACTTTTCCCTTGCTTTCTGTTAGCTCAAAATGGCACTTCAGTATCCCTTTGATCTCTATGAGAATTAAATTTCATCAAGTTCCCTTTTATCCTACTTCTTTGGACTAACTAAAAAATCTCTTCACTGTCTACGACAATTATTTCTGCCAATAGTTGAAGATGCAATCTTACTCCTACACAGATCAGCAGGGTACGGGCTGTCCTCTGTATTTTTAGTTAAGTTTCCCAAGAAACAACGACTTACTGCAATCTTGCTGTCTGCATGTATGCCCATTTGCCAGTCTCTCCAAATAAATTTCGACAGGCTAGAGGTGGCCTCAAAGACACTTAAGTTCCTACAGTTTTTATGGCAGAATTAAATCAGAGGCAGAAATACCCTATCAGGCTTCCCACCGAGGAAAAGGTCTGTAAAAGTAAACTCTTGCTTTCTGAGAAACTCAGCTAAAAGATGTAAATCCCTAAGAAGCCATTCGCAAACTGTTTTGAATTTTTTTTTTTGCCTTGCCATCTACTGTAGTGAAAAAAGGATTTAAGCAGGGTGTACATAAGCTACACAGCATTCTGCTGGCCACTGCTGCCAGCCAGCAAAACTCTGGCCAATACTCAGCAGATGTCCCTGTTCCCACTTGGGAGGCTTTGGGTTCCCTTCCAAGTGGCACAGCGTGTACCGGGTCTAGGCAATGGTCTCACCAGAACAAAAACCCTCACTGTTTTTCCCACCCTGATTTCCACTTGTGTATTCCTACTGCTTTTCCTTTTGCTGGCAACAGTGCTTGTTAGGCATCCCAGTGAATGGAAAAAGGTAAACCAGCAAAAATAATTCACTCTAATCTTGCCTCTCTTCTTTTTTGGCACACATTATCTTTCTACTCGTTCAGCTCCCCGAACCAGCTCTCCAAGAGGATGAGTGCCAAAGCAAGAGAGGGAGTGGGAATGTGTGACAGGCAGCTCTGTCTTTCAGCAGCAGCTAGCATTTATATCAACTTAGCTACACAACAAAATGAGATCAAAGAACATGTGATAAGATAACTATGAGATAAGTTAATATATTTGGCAACACCATTTCATTTCCTAAATAAAAAATTTTGTTTCAGGAACTTGGATTCACACCTTTATATGAAGTCTTCCCAAATCTTTTAACTTCACTGACCATTAAGCACAGGTATAAGAATAATTCCATTAACACAGAGCCATCTGGCTGAAACGTGTCACATTAAAACTAACCCAAGAAAATTCCCAGAGATTATAGTGCTAGGCATCCCAGCTTCTCTTCTGCACCCTCTAGTCAGGAGGGTTGTTCATTCATTTCCCTAAGCTTGCAGCTGGATCAGACTGTTTTCTTTCCATCCTAGTGAGCTGTGCAAATTAACACAACACGTATGGGGTGGCAGTGGGCATGGGGGGGGAGGTGGTGGGTGGGTAGAGGAAGAGGTTGTGTTGGTTTGGGTTTTTTCCTTTCTTGTTTGTTTTTTGTTTTTGTTTTTTTTTTATAAATACGACTCAGCAGTGATGTTTTTAATCAGCTCCCCATCAAACCAAATCTCTCCAGATGACATTAGTAAACTTCTACTATTAGATACAGCCAATAAAATCTAAGGGTAAGTATTTCCTAAATGCTTTAGCTTTTACCTGTTGCTGATCTGTTCCCTTCTTGCTGTGATTCTGGATATAATCAACTAAGCCATGAACCACAGTCCTCACAGCAACTAGTCCATTTTCCAGTTGTTCCCATGTCGGAGGTGGAGCATCTAGTGCATTGACAGCAAACCCAGAGAATATAAAAAGAAAAATCAGAAGGATTTTCCAAAGCCAGGTACAAAGAAATCATCAGTATCACAAAACTTCAGTAGACAACCAAAAAGATTTTATTGGAAGCGTGTGTTGTTAGATAAATGACAGCGTTCAGCACCTTAATTCAGATATATGTACCACATAAGGAATAAAGCTACCTATAGACTCAAGATTGTACCACACAAAATACCAAATTAGCCAGCAAGACTATCATTAGCATGTCAAATTATTTCCTTTTATCAAAACTTTCATATCCCACAAGAACTCCAGAGTAAACACATTGTACAAACTGTAGACAACGAAAAAAATTGGGCTGAAAATCCTCTTCACACAGCCTGCTGCAGGTAAAACCATTCTGTACAAATACCATCATCACTGGGCTAGATCACTCAGGCACAGTCACTGAACAGCAACAGAAATTGATACTTCTCACATGGAAAAATGTCACAAGGCAAATCTAAGTATCAGACCACCATCTAACACACAGTAGTGTGAATAAACGGTAGTCTTAATTCTATAGGGGCACTTGTTTTTTCTAGCCAACTTACTTTACTAATCGTTTCATCTGTTCCAGCAGATGACACTACCACCACATGCCTACACACTCTGCTGCAAAACACAGGACCTCAAAGTGCCCTTCAAGATCTTTAGCACAACTACATTCTATTCCGCTCACAAGGACTAAATTTTTCCAGACAAACTTCAATGTACCTACAGAACAGCAGGGAAGCAACTCAACAGCACAGAAGAGAAACATCAAGATCAGACTCGCCTACTGAAATTGAGTGAGGCTATTAGCGATTCTACTTTCTGTATCAGTCTTTGGCTAACAAATTTGCAGTACGCACAGTTTTGTCCCTGACTTGTTACAGCATGAAAGATTTGGGAAGAAAGCACTACATGTCCTTTAACTGTAAAGTACAACTGGTTCTCATTTGAAAGGTAAGTTTATTTGTTTAAACAAACAGAAACTAAAGAACTACAACTGCTCATCTCATGAAGTCATAGTTTAGGCCTTCACACTGTTTTGATATTCATTTTACAAATAGTAATGGGTATAAAATAAAACTTCAGCCACAGCACTCACCATTCTGTCCCTTCCCTCCTCCCTCAGGTGGTCCATCCTCACAGTGCTGCTGACTTTCAACAATTTCCATCTTTCTCTCCTTTCTCAACAGCTTAGATTTTATTTCCAAGTTACATTCTTCCCAACTAACCTCTCCTTCCCATACTTTCACACACACCTCTGCAGACTTACATGGTAACAAGAAAAATACTAAATTCCCTAGGATAACAAATCTTTCTTGTCTAGACTGATTTTTGCCCAGCTTCTGTCTATTCAATCTATCAAAATTCTACTTTGGAATCCAAAATTGTTTACACAGAAGATGCCTCATAATTTCAAGCTGCCTTTAACAGAGTCTTCTCAGTGCAATGTCTGGAGACCTCAGATCAAAACCTAATACACAGAATTTCTAGAGCAAAGAAAACAACATACAATTTTTAGGTAAATTAATGGAATTCCTTAATCTGATGTTTTCTTGAAGACTTCCCCTCATTTGTAAACAGATTATTTGCTCTGGTAAAGAACTGGAGAGAAAAAGGTATCTCAGAGTGACAGCTAAGGCTCTGCATTAAGCACAGTGGTTCTATCAATCTTCTTGTTGCTTTGCAAATCTGGTTTCAAATAGCAGCATGTGTACTAAAAAAGGGAAAAGGAGGAAGCTAAGACTCCTGCCACTCCCACCAGTTAGCACTGCCCAATATCAAGTACACATCATGTAACCTCACAAGATTATATGTATTCAACATCCTCACCCATGCTCATCTAGTGCTGTCAGACAAGGAAGCTCCCTTCAGAGAAGTGGTGAATTATTCCTGCCATACTTTTGAATCTATTCTAGCTTCAGAATAGTTCAGTTCCTCACACAGATTACTGCTGTTCACAGGCTGGTTATGAATAACACTCGGGAATCTTAAATTTATGAGTTAGAGGATGTTCCTTCCACTTGATGAACAGCTTTCAATCCTTCAACAGTGTTAAGCTCCTCTTGCTAAACTTAAGTTAAAGGGTTTTGTAAAACACCTAGACTTACCTGGACTGGGATCAATATTTGCCAGCAGCTCTAAGTGAGGTCGAAGACGATTCAGGTTAGCTGGATCTCCAGTCCTCTGAAGAGCAATAGTTAATTCCTGAACACTCTGTGCAAATGAGGCTGGGGTCTGCAACTTAAAAAAATTATAATAATTAACTTTCTACAGGCAAAGCACTCCTCATGGTTTCTGAAGGCTGCTCCACAAGCTCACAAGAGCTGTCCTCCTGTCCTGGTTTCAGCTGGGATAGAATTTTCTTTCTAGTAGCTGGTATAGTGTTATGTTTTGGATTTAAGATGAGAAGAGTGTTGATAACACACTGATATTTTAGTATAAACACTACTTAGCAACAACTAGGTCAAGGATTTTTCAGCTTCTCATGCCCAGCCAGTGAGAAGGCTGGAGGGGCACAAAAAGTTGTGAGGGGACACAGCCAGGACAGCTGACCCAAACTGCCCAAAGGGATATTCCATACCATGTGACAACATGCCCAGTATATAAACTGGGAGGAGTTGGTGGGGGCAGGGGGAGGCAGATCACTGCTCAGGAACTAACTGGGCATCGGTCAGCGCGTGGTGAGCAATTGCATTGTGCATCACTTGCTTTGTATATTCCAATTCTTTTATCATTATTATTATTTTCTTCCTTTCTGTCCTATTGAACTGTTCTTATCTCAGCCCATGAGTTTTACTTTTTTCCCCTCTGATTCTCTCCCCAATCCCACTGGGTGGGAGTGGGAGTGAACAAGCAGCTGCGTGGTGCTTAGTTGCTGACAGGGGTTAAACCACACCACTTCCAAAACTGGAGTGAAATGTTTTTCACACAAGCCCATTTCAGTTGGCACCTTCTATTACATTCCTTCTCCGGCATTAAGAATGCACAATTCTTTGACATTACAAGTTAAAATACAGCTTTAAATAGACACACACAACAACAACAACAACAAAAAGGCTGGTATTATTTCTAGCAACATAACCTATTTCTTTTCTGTGTTGTGCTGGCACCCAGAAAAAAATATAGAATATTAGAAACCACTTAATTTAGATTTCTTAAGAGCCTAGTATCTCCAATCCCCAAACCAAGAGGTTTGCATTGTGCTTTGAACTGAGTAGAGCAGACAATAAAGAGCAAGACGGTTGAAGGACAAAGATAGCTAGCAACGTTCCATTTACTAACGTCACACAATTTCAGTATTTTAAATCCTTTAATTCTACCTAGATCCTTCAGAATATGTCTGGTAGGACACTTGAAAAGGTGGGCAAAGGCATAAATACACAGCAGACTGATCTTAAAGCTAATCCTTCTGCACAGCAGGCCAAAGCACTTGTTTCACAGATTCTGTAACCATTTTACAAGGTTCAGTTCTTCCCACCTAATTTAGGCACTTACATGTGAGTCCCCTAATTTAAAAGCCCATTTATCCTATGTTCCCTCTAAACAAAGGGAGATCTGGGCACTTCCAGAGGTCAAGTAATTCTATTTAAGAAATGTGCTTCCATCTCTTTCTTACTTCAGGTATAGACTAGGGGACTGATTTTTTTTTTTAAACTTATGCACTACTTCCTGCCTGGAAACATGAACCATTAACCTCTGTTACTACAGTGGCAGCTATCAGCTGTTCAGAAAGGACACATCCCGACTGTGTAGCTAACCTTTGTGGCTTCCCATCTGTAGAAAGAGATGGCAGGATGGCAGAGGGAGCAAGATTCATAAAGTTACAAATAGATATTCTAATTATTTAGGCCATAACGGGTTTTGAAATAACAGGGCAAATGATTAATGGGTAAGGTGAGTATACACGGGCACAATTTCTAAGTTCGTGTTACAAGCATTTAAATCTACTAGAGTTGCAAACAAGATAGACTGGGCTGATTTTAGGTGGTTTTACCTTGTCAATGATAGACTGCATGTGGGATTTGTGAGACTGGTCTCCATATAACAGTGAGGACCACTGATCTGGTGCAATGCGTAAACCTGCTTCCATAGCTATTTGAACTATCTGGGAATCATGTTCCCTTCTCAAAGCTTCGTAAGTCCGAAATTCCTCCTTCAGTTGCATCAGGGAGGAATCCTCATCTCGCTTTGTCACCTAGTGGGGAGAAACAAGTCAAATACAATTAAGCAGGAAAAGCCAGAGATTATGTGAAGTCCAGGGCAAGCGATATCTTGAATCGGCAACTAAATTCTTCCTCCCGAACTAAACTGAACTATGACACTATGCATTGAACACTAGTTCCTACTAAAACAACACACTCTTGATAAAGTGGAACCTCTATGAAATGGATAACAAACATAATTCACTCAGACTCTGATCCAGGTATTGGTGAGAGTGTCACACTTCCTAAATGACTTTACAGCATTCACACCTTATTCCTCCAATCAAGGTATTTTGTTTGTATTGCAGAATTTTGTTTGAGGGTACAATTAGCAACAACAAAGCATTTTTCTCCTCATTTAGCAAAAGTGAATGACATTTAAGTTGAGCACCTAGGAATGGGCCATTAAATAGTCTAAAATACAATAAGCAGCTTAAGTTCTCTTTATACAACTTTGATATCCAAGAGCCTCATACTTCTTTGTTTCTAACCACACCACCACCCAATTAACAGAACTGAGGATTTTCCAGCTTTAAGCCCCTTCTAAGGAGGTAAGTTATGCTGACTTACATACAGGTTTTGCTACTGTGCATCTATTAAACCTGGACAGAGTCAAACCTAGCTTTACAGCTTAAAGTTGCAATTTCAGCCTACACTGCCATCGTAGCTGTACAGCAAAGAACTCTCCAAACACATGGGACTTAATGAGTAATACTTTCTATAACTACACATCTTTAGGCACATCTAATGTTACAGGGCAATTAAAATTGAAAGTGAAAAACAATAGTTTTCATAACATTATGAAATCTCCAAGCAGAATCTTCTTCATACCTTGAAGCATGAGGCTCTGTAAAGAAGCTGGACAACATGCCCAATGCTAGTTTTGGAAGCCTGAGGAAATCGCGGCTCCAGCCTCTGAACCACAAAGAGAACCAAAACCTTTCGTGACAAAGCCGATCCATCTTCCAGCGCCAGTAGAACCAGCTTTAAAGCCTCCTCTTGCATTGCTGGTGGCGGGGGTGAAATGCAAAGAAAAGAGACAAAGGATGAGAGAAGACCAAGAAAGATTTCTGCAGTTCCTTATTTCCCTACAAGTGGGAGACCAGCTACAAACCCGCGCCAACACACACACACAAACCCACCAACAGGAAAGGGAGCTGAGCAAGAAGGGTGGGAGAAGAGGGAAGGAACACTTCCAGATTCCCAGACTTCTAAATGTTTTTATTATTATTATTGTTGTTATTTCTATTTTGGGTATCAGATGATAGAAAGACTTCTTTGTTCTCATCTATACATCTCTTGATTATTAATATAAGAGTTTTCAAAGTGTATTATCTACATCCCACACCCATCCCAGCAGAAAAAGCTGACAGGCTGAGGGAAGGCAAGGTTCCCATGCAGGTAAAAGAGCAACTAGTGTGCACACAAATAAATTAGGTACTGTAGCACCACGTATTTTGCTAAGCAACAAGCCTCTCTCTTCCCTGCAGTGGTGCAAAAGTTAGCATCCCAAAGTTAGTCTTCCTTCATTTGTTTCAGTGAGGAAAAGCTTATTTATTTTTTTATTTATTTGAAGAAATTGGTTTTATATTTCAAGGCATTATTTTTATTGGTCCTCAACAAGCCATGTCTACATTTTCAGTTAACAAGACTTCATTAATTATTTTTTAAGCAAAATTCATTTGTTTTAGTATTCTATGAAAAGGTATTTAGTTTCTAAGTACGTAACTTTTTAAAAACGCGTACGCACACCCCCCAAAGGTAACTAATCTCTCCCCACAACTGTTTTTCATGTTTATTACCCCAGAGAAGAAGCAGCCATGTCCAGTCACTTCTAGTAACCTTATTTTTTTCTAGAAGGGTCTTACCTCTTCAAAGAATAGCAAGCAAGAAACTACTTCCCATTCTATCTTATCACAAGAACAAAAGGACACACATTATTCTGAATTTTATAGAAGACTTGCAAAAGCACTAAAAATATGAGAAAGTCCATGACAGCAGCCCAAGAGATAGATCATTAGTTCTGAAGACCTACTACTAAGAAATTAAGCCACTGCATAATAAAATCACTCAGGCAATCTGACACCCATTTATCAATTCTCCTCAATTCTAAATTGCTTCTGTATAGAAGTAGTACTGTGATACAACCTACCTGGTCCAAGGAACTGGCACCCTCTAGCTCTCACTGCAGCCCAGAGGTTGGAAGAGAGCTGTTGAGGATTTTGATGCTGAAGAATGAGCTCTGTGACTGTTCTTTCACCAAGTGACCGTGCTGCACGCATGGCTCTGATCCGCCCTTCTTCCTCCACTAGCTGGCAATGAACTAATGTCACAAGTTTCCTTTGCATGGGACGACTTAGCACACTCTGAGTAGTACTGTTAAGACCCACACCTTCAAAACAAAGTGAAGCAGAAAAAAATATAAACTACCTCATATCTCCTCTTCTTGTGCCAGCCTTCAACCACTGTACTGTAGAAGGGCAAACCCAGTTCTCCTGATGTCCACTTTGTTAAACAGAACACTAGAGAAGGCATATCAGAAGTTCATTTTTGTCAGTTTGTTTTACTCAGCATTAAAAGCAAACAGTTCCTGGGAGTCAGCTTTCCCACAGGTTTAAGTCTTGTGATTGACTGATTTGGCTCTCTAAGAAGGTGGAACCTCTAATGAATTCTCTCCTCATGTTGGAAGTCTGTCCTGCACCCTCCCATACAGATTTCCCAAGGTGTCTCCTCAAGGGTAGGATCCTACTGCAGTCCTTCCCTTATTCATGGGTTTCAGCAATCACTGCCGCCTTTGACATTTGTCTGTTTTCACAGGACATTTAGGGTTTTTTTTATGTACATCTGATATCTCCGCTGATTTGGCCTAGCCAAACCAAACTGGCCTGAGTTCAAAACTGTTTGGGTGATGTTTAATTATGTGCAAAACCTGTGATTCACAAATGTGCTGGGAGCCACTGAAACCAGGTTAAAGGAACGAGTGACTTGCTAGACATATGGCTGCCATACTGAGTTTGTTCTACAGCACTGAGCATGTTCACTGGGCCACTACTACTCAAGAGTGATACTGCTATCACACTGTACTAGTTGGAAAAGCTCGAGACAGCGTTTTGTAAAAATTCATTTTTGAAAACCTGGTGCCCATGATGCTCACCGCTACTACTTGGGTTGACAGATTTTCCAAGTCCACGATATGTAATATAGATAAAATCCATACTCTTGAACCGAGCACAGTTTTGCTAAATTAGATTTACTCAGATTGACCCAGCTTTTCCACATGATCTTGTATAAACAGAGTATTACTTATTTCTCTTATATATCCTATACACATGAACCTTCTCATTTCAGTTTATTTCTCCTCTACAAGCAAGCTGCATCACTAGTTACTTTGAAGCAAAGCAGAACTCAAACCCAGAATTATTTTGTTTTACTTAGTCTGCAGAGGCCAACTCAACTTACTACATGTGTCTCAACTTACTATACTGCAGGCAAATACCTCAGCCTTTTTTTGGTTTTTTTTTTTTTTTGACAGAATGCCTTTAAATCCCCTCCCTCCCCCTAAGATATAAACTTAATGCTTAGGAAAGTTGTCTCAGTTTGTTTCTAAACAAGGTCTACATCCATTTTTCAAACAGACTAACTAGTCATTTGGATAGGTTGTTTTGCATCTCATTTGTGTCCAGCTTTCATTTTCAAAGGAAACAATGCAGGAACTACCTCTCGCGCTGCTGAGTGGTTTGAGGTACAATGCTAATTCTTCCACACATTTCTTGCCCTCCTCATAATGCTTGGTATCTTCAGCTCCACTACATAAAGTAATTGGCTGCTGCTCAGGAACCTGAAAGGAGACGACATGTACAACTATGATGAATATGCATAAATAAGTGGCAGTCATGCTTACAAACACCACACCAAGCTTGCTACTATCAAGTATTTCCTGGTTTGTTCCCCTTCTGTGTTTTCTTCTATATTAGTAAGCATTTTTCAGCTTGTTTAATGAACAAATATCATTAAAAAAAGTCAGCAAAAATGAAGACAAAGAATCTAAAGAATTTATGGTTAGCAGACTTCTTTTATTTGGTGGCTGACAGAAACTAGAAGCAGAAGACTTATTCCATGACAAAAAAATATTACATGGAAGACATGGCATTTCTTATAACTATAAAACTTTGGCTGAAATAACACACATATTGAGACATGCCCAAAGCTGGCTGGCCAAAAAAAAAAAAAAAAAAAAAAAAAAAATCAGAACAAATCAGATGAAACCTGGTTTGCAGGTAAGTACAGATTCATATCTAGAGCCTCACAGCTCTAAAATTGTCCAGGGATAAGTGATCGGAGCTACTTGGATTAGTAGGAGAAAGATTTAGCAGCAAATATACTAAGCCACCCTTGGAACATATTCTGACTAGACCCAATAATCAAGCAGCAAGACCAAGTTATCCTACACAGTGCATATGAACACACCCTGCAAGTATTAATCTGACAACACAGGCCAGTCACATTCTCGGGGTTTGTTTTGTTGGCTTTCTTGGTGGGTTTTTTTGTTTTTTTTTTTTTGGTTGTGGCATTTATTTCTTCATCCAGGCATTCACCAGAAATGAGGATTTTTCAAAGAGATATTGGACCACACCTCCCCCCGTTTATAATTTTGGTTTTTTTGTTTCCTCCAGTTAAATTCTTAAAGCTTTCAACAAATTTAAGGGTGCAGTATAGCACTGTATTAATGTTTTTCAACATCACTATTCAGCAATCAACTTAACATATGATGGTATAGAGAACTGGAATTTCTCAGAATACTAAACACGAGCACTTTTTGCATATGCTATTGAAGTGCAAACAGATCTCGGACTTCAACTTCTATTTCCAAGTCAATCACTATCCCACTGGCAGTAACAGCATGCTAATCCCACATAGCTGCTTACAGGGACAACCCAGGCCCTCAATCTAAAAGCACAAGCCTTTAATGTTTGAGTTAAAGACAGCTACAAACCCGCTAACCTTCACATGCAACCCAGCCATGTAAAGAGTAGTATTACAATGGCAGTGACAAATAAAAGCAGTGAACATATATTATATACACACATACAGATACATATATGGTTGCCACCACCAATGTGGACAGGAGCTTTCTTATCAATTTTAATAGAAAGTAATCTGTTTCAATCATTTGATCGCACTTCTACAGGTTTAGACAACTATGCATGCTAAGTTGCTCATTTGACACTCATTGCAAAATAAAAAGTTACTAGCTGCGTAACTCTTGCTTCTACAGCAGGTGACAAAAAAAAAATTCTCCAAATGTAACATATCAGCTGCACTTAAGAAAGTTGATACCACCCCAAAACTAACATCATCAGGATAGCCTGGATCTGACACCACCCCTTTTACTCCTATTAAAGGAAAAAACAAAACAAAGTTTAATCACACCAAGACAGCAAAGTTAGCCTGGATGCTTTTCACAGACTGCAGGTAACTTGTGAAGTTTTGGGATTTTTTTTGTTTTAATTTCAGGGATGGGGTGGTGTTTGTTTGGGGTGTTTTGTTTTTTGGTTTGGTTTGGGTTTTGGTTTTTTGTCTGTAAGCAAGAAAGCTTTCAGCAAAAGGAGCTTTTGCAATTATATCTTACAGTGGTCAGCCATAACTGTTGCAACAGCAACAGCCTCAGCTGGACTGGTTTCTTAATATTTGTTTCCCAAATCCCAACACCTTAAATATTTGCTTTCATGTTAACAGAATACTCCACCTCCTTTTCAAAGCCACTGTCATTTTAGCAGTCTGCTTCTGTCTGGAAAGTTATACAAGCAAAACTGGCTTATTGATCAAACAATGTGCATCTCATGCATTTGTGTGAAGATAGAAAGACTACACAGTCTCTGCCCTATTTACTGCTGTAATATATTTTGTGCAAATTCCTATTTACTCCTGCAAGCGTTCTATCTGGCACTGGTGACAACCCGACATACAACTACAGTGTTGCAACACCCAGCAGACAAAGGGGGCTTGGAACAGACATAGGACAGGAAGCCATGTTCAGCCCTGGATTTCAATCTTGAATTAAGGTAGGTTTAGCACACATTCACAGCAGTGGTTTGGAATGCCATACACAGCACAACTCCACCATCGAGTCACAAGGACTGTCTAGGCAACTAAGAGAAAGCTTCACCCCAGGAAAAAGCTGGCATAGAAAAACTTCCAAGAGTTAATCAAGCTATTCATCACTGTGTATCTGCATATCATTCCCATTTCTTCTCTTTGCAAGGGAAGCTTCAGTGTAAAAAAAATCCAAAACCTTTGCACAACTGTACTGTTTGCAAAATGAACCCAAAAGACTTTAGAGTTTAACTTTCACCTTAAGCTAGAGCAAGTGTAGTACTGAAAAATAAAACAAGACACCTATTTAGTAGTTTCAGGAGTCTTCAGGAAACAAGAACATATTTCTACACACACACACTTCATCTTCACTCATGATGCATTCACAGTAAAACTTACAAATAATTTCCCCTTTTGCTGGTTCTATTATATGCACTTCCAAGACTTTTTAAAATATTTTAGTGTTAGAATAATTATAAGAACAGCATCTACCAAGAGAAAAATGGTAAAGACATGATTCATAAAAGTCACAGGAGATCTGAATTGTAATTTTGGCTCTATCATGGAATTGCTGAGGGACAACTGAGAAATAATTCAACTCCAAAGCATTTTCACTTCCCCTTTGCAAAATATCCTTTCAATAGCATGCAGGACCCTATGGTCACTTCTATTTACAACACCCTGAGAGCCTCAAAATAGATGCCCTGCAGAGTGAGTTCATTGTTTTTATACTCATTCAATATTCCATTCGCCACACCCTTATCAGTTTTCACTGCAAATATATTTACATAATATAGCAAACACCTCCCAAGGGGGACTAGAACAAGACAGGAAAAATAATCTCAGATGTTTAATTACTTTAAATTTGTGATCACTTTGCGTGCAATGACTGTGAGTATCCCAGCAGTGGAATGCCACCCATCAGCATGACTACTTGTGGCTGTGGGAAGAGGCAGGTTATGACGGCATGAGGAAGGGGACCGGAAAAGAATGCTAAAGCATCATCTCATACCAGGCAGTCATTTTGAATTGGTGATTTAAGCATAATTTGATGAAGGATGTCAGCTTGAGTTGTCAGTAATTACCTTTAGACATCTAATTGCAGAGAATGAGGAGAACACGTTAAACAGACCAAACCCCTTTTTGTCTGGTTTGCAAACTGTTTCCCAACATTTTTCTTTCCCCAAGAACAGATGATTTGCTTCCTGCCAAAAAAAAAAAAAAGCAAAACAAAACCCAAAGCCTACTGTCTTCAGTTCCTCAAGCATCTGCACTAAGGACAACTTCACAGATATTCCTCTTTTGTGGCACCTCATTTCACCAAAAGTTACAATAAAAAAATATCATATGTGCCACTAATATCTCTGCAGTTGTAATCTTCCCCTTTTGAAAGGGCTGTGAGTTAAGATCACTCCACCCATTCACTCGTCATATATGATTCCATTGCCTAATGCCTAGAATTATATTTATCATGTCCACGAGGAGACTATAAAAGAAATTAAAGCACCACAGGAATTTTTGCCACTTAATGTCACCTGTTTGGAACGTGCACACTGCTGTTTCATGTGTTAAAACAACAGGAGGGAAGAGCTTAGATGACAGATCCATGATTATGCACCTTCAAAACACTGGCCTGGTGAATGTTTAAAATAGTTGCATATAGTAACTAATATGTGGATGCTTGAATAGTTAAAATTCAAAACCTCATTCCCATAGAAACCGGCTTAAGGGATTTCTTTAGCCAAGAAGTTTAAAAAGCAAGGTATCCCATGAATGCCTTTTTGATTTGTGTTCAAGGCCATTGCACCTCCCTTCCCTCACAATACATTTAGCTCCTGCTTAGGCACTCAGCTATTTCCAGCTCTCCCAGGAGTAATAATTCTCATCTTCCCCTTACAATCCCTTCTCCCCTCTGCCATCTCTTATGTGGCTGAACTTATCTATATGTGGGCTAAATTGCCTGACCACTGCCTTCCAGAACAGACTGTGTAATCACTGCTGATGTGTACCACGCTACAGTGGGGGAGCAGGAATTTGAGTCTCTGCAACAGTTAATTTTCACATCAAGGGTGGCTATAACCTGGGCAACAGGTTTCATTTTTAGAAAGGGGTGGGGAGAGGGAAAACTGAGAAACAGGCTGTAATTCAAGTAAGAAACCAACCCTTTTCACCATTAAAGTGACAAAACATACACAGAGAGAGAATGCTCTCGTCAGAGAAATAGGTTACTGCTTTCCCCGGGTGACTGTGTGACAAATTTAGTACATTTTCCCCAGAAGCACAGTCCTGCTTATTTCACCCATTGTGCCTTCGCGAAAGTCAACCAACGTGACTTGCCCTGGAATCCTATCATTGCTACCAGTCACAGCAGAATAGGTTTGTTTCTTCAACCTGCCTGGTCTCCTCCTCTGCCTCCAGCAAAAAAGAGCTTAACACTTACAAATGTGTGAACTTCTCAGAAGCCTCCCCAAAGGGAAAAGAACAAACTGTTCTTCCCCCCAGATAAAAGCTTTAATTGTGTTGTACTATATTTCCTTCTAAAATGAAACCTGTTTTTTTGGAATTTATTACTTAAGAATAAAGTATTACACATCTCCATGGACTCAGGTTAAGGTGTACAAGCGTTTGCTGGAGATTAGGGGACATTAATGACACATACACCCTCCTGAAACTAAACCAAGAAGTGAACAAGAAAATGGACTTTGTTTCACTAGAGTTGATGATGATTACTCATGCTTTGTAAGCCGGCTTGCTGCTTGCAGATCATTTTTGTTGGTATGTTCCAAAGAGAGCCCACCTTCTTAACAGGACAGAGGTCAAAATTACTGTAGTTTCTCTAAAGTACTACTACTTTTTGTTTTTTTTTTTTTTGTCCTTGACCAAGCCTTTTTCTGTAGAAAGATCTTTAAAAAAGGCCATATAGAGACTAGTGGAAAATAGCAACTGTTTCCCTGTCCTTCAGGGCAAAGTAGTGTACTTATTCTCTAATACTCCATGGTCTGATAATCACTACAACAGGTGCTAGGAAGGGAAAGGGAAGAGAAAGGAGGGTGAGTTATACTGAATAGTGATTTCATTCACATGCTCATTGAAATTAGGAGCTGAGGAGGAGGTAGCGCAAATTTCTCTTAAGTTTGTCGGTAATAAAAACCCAGCTAAGATCACTGATTATTGTTTAGGTATCAGAATGGAGCGAGCAGCATACATGCAGAAATGAGTGGCAAATGATGGGGAAGGGAATACTGTCTCTTTTGGTGGCATTTGCAGCTTTAAGGTCGCCATGAAACAAGGTCCTATGAATCTTGATCACATAAAAATTTAGGATATAAAAAGGAGCACAAAAATTATGTCATTAGTTCAAAGTCTGAAGCTAGAGTTCAGAGCACTCTCAAGACAAATACAATACTATCATAAACCACTCTTGCTTCTTTATACCTCACACACATATGGATGAGGAAACTCTGGTTGGCTAACTAGCAAAACCAGAGTAAAATTCTCAATTACCTGTAACAGAGGTGGGGTGATTTTCCATCTCATTCCAGAGGATCTGGTTTTTATGGAAATTTTAATTCAGGCAAAGATAAAGTTAAAGCTATCGCACAGCTTCTCACAAAGCTTAATAAATGCACACGAAACAATAAAAAAATGCAGGAGGAAAAAGACATTTATCATAAACGTGGACATTTGGATACAGCTATAACTATTCTAGAAACTCCACAGAGGAAGGAAGAAGATAAGGGACAAAGAGAATTACAATACTTATTTATAGCATCAGCCACAGATTTCACACTGCTTGGAAGCTCTTCAAAGATGGTGGCATACACATATCACAGAAATGGAAGCACACAGTGTCATCACCCTCTCCTGCAGAGCAGGATGAGTCATTTAGCACAGCCAGAAACACAACTCATTTTTACAACTTCTGATATAACTTCCATGCCACACACAGCAAAAGAACAACAAATTAGCCGTATTACTTGATAAACCAAATGAAAAAAAAGAAGTGGCAAAAGCACATCTGGATCTCTAGGTCCCAGTACCTAACAAAAAGCATCATAAGAGCATCCTTCTTTCTTCCACATCTTTTAAAGTTCCTCCAAAACACAGCTCTTCCCTTTTCCCTGAACCATAAGAACTCATTGAGTTTTCTGCTGCCTCCAACTCCACTGAGCCCAGACACAGAAGCACAACAAAGGAAAACAATAAGCCCTCTATGATAACTGCATCCCATCTACATTTTTGTTCCTCACCCATAAGTTAGCCTCTTGCCAAGTCCACAATCCCGTCTAGCCTTAGGAGGTATGGGTCACAGGAAACTACCAGCGATCTAACCATGATAAGCTTATGCCAATGCAAGTCTGTGCTGCAACTGAACAGGGCAATCCTGCTTTCCACACATCCCTACCCCTTTGCTCAGCTGCCATCAGTACCAGTGCCACTGAAGCACTCATCCCCACCAGATCACTGGTTCAGCTGACCTCATGAGTACCCGTTCCAGCAGAAAGGGGAGTCTTGGGCAGGGTCCCCCCATTCACCTATATGGATTTAGATTAACATGTCAGCTCAGAAGTTACATTTCCAGAGCACAGTTTCAAATTAAACATAAGGCAGTATAAAAGCTGCTATCAGAGGGGTCTGTCCCACTTTCCTTACTCTCCCTTCCTGCTTTGGGGACAACCAGTCACAAGTCCATAGGGTGAATATGGTAAAGCAAGTAACACACCACAGAAGAATGGCTTCTCACCAGATAAGCTCACTGATCCAGTTCACCCTTTTGGCAGAGCATGGCTAGATAGGAGTTAGGGAAGAAGGAAGGGAACAGAACCAATCTGTTCTGGTGACAGCCCACAGTTACACTAAATTAGATGTAATGCAAAATGACACTCAGTGACAGGCAGAATCAAGATTTGAACTGTTATTCCAGGTACCTCTACTACAGCATGTCAAAGGCATAAAACCTGTATTCATCAAAGTCAGTCTACAAAAAGGTAGATGTCTACTCTACACACCATTAACTCAGAGTCATATTCTTTATTCATGACTTGTCCTCCTAAAAGGAAGGAGAAAAACAACATAAAGATTTAAAAAAAAAAAAAAAAAAAAAAAAAAAAAAACCTGAACACCCACTAGTTGCAGCAAGGCTGAGTTCACAGGAAGGAGTTCAATGTCTGTATTGATAGTGGTCTGGTCAAAAGGGCATGCCTTACGGTGGAGCTTGTTGAGGCACATCTTGCAGACAGTATGGCCGCAACCCAAGCTGATGGGCTTCCGGATTGTTTCGTCGAAAGTCTGCGTGCAAATCGGGCAGGAGAGAAAATCCGTCCATTGTGGAGCTTGTACAGGCATTGCTTCAGGAGTTAATTGACAAGACAAAAATCTAAAGCACAGATTCCACTGGAATCAAAATCTTTGAAAAAAGAAGTCTGTTTGTTTTTAAATATCTTCTGTAAGTACAGACAGTCAGCACATAGTGTGAAACATAACCTAGAGGAAAACAGAAACAGAAAGTTAGTACTGGAACAGGCATGTGAAATCCTTTGTGCTAAGTAAATGCTACTTGTAGAGGTATAGCTGACCTAGGAGTGCAGTTCTGACATTAGAGGACTGAGTCATGACTTGCTTTAATTCCAGCTAGTCTCTGGCACTGGAAAAGCTACTTAAAACCGTTTCTGCTGTTATGCAGCTTTAAAAAAAAAAAAAAAAAAAAAAAAATCAAGATAGTTATCTGTCTCATTGAAGTTACAAGACTAATTAGCTTTTAGCATTTATGTTCTCTTTTTTCTTTACAAATAAGCCAATTAACATCAACTAGATCTGAATAAAAGACAATTTTTGAAGGGCTGTTGTGCTTATTCCACTAAAACAATTTTTTTTTACTGTATTCATTGTGAGCTTTAAATAATTTTGCTTAGACAAGGCTTCATCCAAAACCTCTATCACAAGCAAGCTTTCTTCCAAGTTCAGTGGGCTCTGGACTGGCACACAATGACTCTGCGGAAACATTTGAGCTGCCATAGCCTCAAGAAGAAATGGATGCATGGCTCAGGGTACAGTCAGACACCATCTGCATGCAACACAGCTCACGCACATAGCTAGGTAATACCACATATTGGTACTACAGCACCTTTAAACAAGCTGATCTGTACAGAACTGCATGGTACCACGTGGTACCATGCATCTCAGTTACGCTGGAAATCTCCATGCATTACTGGGTATAATTCAGCATTGATAACTTGCCCTCGGTGTACCCACCAAGTAGCTCCATCCTTCCAAAGCAGGAAGGAAATTTCTAGAAGTCATTTTGGACTGGAAGAGTGACAACTGTTTCTCAAGGACTCTTTTCTAACCCTGATTTATATCATTGATTGCCTACCTAGAGATTATATTGACAGAGAAAGTAACATCTTTAATGTATTGAGAAATTACACTCAAACACTACAATAGAGGAGAACCCGGGAGGTCTTTATGACCTGGCACTTTTGAATCAAAATGCTAAGAGGATCAAATGTCACTTATTGTAAGGGAATGGAAGATAAGACAAAAAAAAAAAAAAAAAAAAAAAAAAACCCGGGCAGGGC
>NW_010973166.1:2432606-2473275 GCF_000737465.1 Haliaeetus leucocephalus | reverse complement strand
TAAGACAAAAAAAAAAAAAAATAGCAGAACCAGTGCAGGTCACACAGATTTACTACCAAACAGATTTTTCTAAATCAAGCAGCAAAATAACAGCAACAACAAAACACCCCAAGCACCCAAATGTGTTAGTTTCTCTTTCCAACACACCACCAGTGGCTTAGGTTTCATACCAAGGAGCATGCACTTGCTTGCTAATATCTGTTCAGATAGAAAGTTCTTATATAAGCAAAACAGCAACCTTTATCAAATCCTAGCTTAAGAAACCACCTCAGAATTAAAATCTCTGTTCTAAGTAAAGGCAAAGAGAAAAACTTCAAGCTAGGACTTGTGCAATTCAGAATCAAAGCATTTTAAAGCAGCAACAAAAATCTAATGCTAAAAGAGACTCTGAAAAGCCTCAGGCTTTTGTTCTAGAATTTAGTGCAGTGCTGTTCACAGTTAACATCATTTTGCCAAGGCAAACAGTTAACAGTTACTAGTTAAGCTTTTAGCCATGTTTCATCAATGAAACATTAAAGCTTAGTTCTAAAGCTAATGAAAAAAATTACTTCTATCTTCAAAAGACAACGTACAATGAATGCCACACAGCCACTGTTTACCAGCCAACAAGGAATCAATAAGAAATCAATAGTACCCAGACAATGTGGTATTGATGAAGAGGCACTGCATGTGGTTAACCCTACCACCATCATTGCACAACTAGAAGATCTGCCAAGGTTGTTCAGGGTTTCCCTCCCCAAATTTCCTCTTTAATAGAAAATCAATAATTTTTTTTTTTCATCTTGACAGCCAAACCATTCCCACTACTACTGTATCATCATAACCCAAACAGAAACATTTATACTTGCAAGTTACTTCACTGAGCTAAACTGCCTAAAACATCCAGGAAATTTATTTCCAAGCCTTCCCCCACTCCCTGCCCCCTTTATATATTTTTAATTAAACCTTGGTATCAAGTATTCCAGCTAGAATCATTCTTTGTAAACCAAATCTGTAATAGAAATTACCTTGAAACTCCACAAAAATCCTTCTGCAAAGAGCAGTACACAGCTTGATAAATCTAGTGTATGTATTGCTGTACTACGAAATACCATTTGAGATTCAAAATTTAAGGGCTGAATCATGTTGCTTCCTTTCTACCACACTGGTATTAGAAAAATCTACCAACAATCTCCCAGATACATCTGCAATTCAGAAATAATTTGAACAGTCTATTTGAAATATTATTAACCAAGTGTTAAGGAAAAGAGTAGTTTCTTACTAACTGAGGAAATCTAAAACCAGAAGCTGACATGAAGCTATACTGTCAACACTAGAAAGTAGACGTGGACATCGAGATTCCACCATCCCAGGCTCTGAACTGGAATAAAGGAGCTGAATACAACTTTAACATGAGTTAACTAATTAAAAAAAAAAATAAACAGAGACTTGTTGTTCCTACCTGTACCTCTAGCCACTCCATACAACTGGCATAATGGAATAGGTAATATTTATTTACGATCTCAATAGTCAAAAGAGAAGTTTGAGGAGTCTGGGGATGGAGGGAGTAATTAGTAGCATCTCCGATCCCTTATTAAGGCAGGTCTCAAAAGGCTGGAGAACAACAGAAGCAAAGCTTACACACAAGCACAACTCTCAGAAGAGTCCTAATGAGCCCAAGCCTGGCACCAAACTGCCAGAATAGAAGGGCACATCACACATGAATGGAAAACCCACAGCCCTGACTGTGGATATGCAATCACTAGAGGCACGTTTCACCAGTGGGTGACAGTTCCCCCTTACCCATGATGGGCTTCTCTCCTACCCCTCATTTCACCAGACTCTGCAGTGCCTGTGGACATGTACTGGTGCCTAAATGCCAGAGGAAGTCTACAGATAGCACTGACAATAGAAAATGCGGCTGAGAGAAACCTCAGGAAATCATCTGTTTCAGCACAGTCTAACTGCTGGAACAGATGGCTAACGGGCTTGATCCAGCCAACCTTTTCCTCACAGGAGAAAAGAATAGCTGTTTGAGCAACAAACCCTGCTCTGCTAATAAATCTCCCAAGCAGATCAGCACAGAACTGTGGAATTCCTCTGGTCCCACATAAGACAGGAATGGCATTACAGGGACTGACGGTTCATGCATAAAGGCTGGCACCAAACCAAGTACCGCTGTCACCGCCACAGCTTTCCATATATATGCTCCAGTTTTCCTGCTGGATCTTCAATCTTCAGACAAGGAAGCAGTCAAGTGCTGAGATACAACATAAATCTCTCCCAGGCACAAAGCATACAGATGGGGTATACACGTAAGAAGTGAAGCTGGGAAAGATGTGCACCTTTTCGCAAGGTTTGTGACTTGCTATGACCTTGGAAATAACTGGAAACAAAATATTCTCTAACTTCAAAGAGCTACTTTAAACAGGAGAGATTACAAACGGCAATAAAATAATGGAAACACAACAGTTTCATTATCACAGACAGCTATTAGAACCATCATCACTACAGAAAGAGAACATTTCCTTGTACTGGTAAAGTAGGAAAAGTATATTCACACTTTCACGGTACAACACTTTTTAAAAAACGTTTCCCTCCAGCATTATGCCAGAGGTGAGCAAAATGCAAAGAATGCAAACATTTATAAAAGACATATCCATTTAAATAAAATCCCCCTCCCCATAATATGACATTTTTAACCCACCCTCTCAATTTGCTAAGTATTTCACACCTATTAGCTTCCAACACTTCGAATATATATATACACACACACACTCTTCTTTGTGCACGACTGAGGAAAATAAAGATACGCCAAAACCCAAGAAAGCAAAAAACTAAAGAGACACATCCACAGTACATAAACTAGAAGACAAGAAGCTGTAATTAAGAATGAAGATGCCCCAAGACATAGACCTTGAATACTACATTGGGACCAGAGACAGATTTATTTCATTATTTCTTAGTTTGAAAATATAGAATACCTGTAGGCAAGTCTCCTCCTCCTGCTTAGCCCTGCATAAGCCGGTTTTATCCACAGCTAGAAGGAAAATTTCTCCTCTCTTCTGGCCCCCCCCCCAAAAAAAAAAAAAAAAAAAAATCCTTGAAATTCCATCCTTCAATCCAGACTGGAAATGTCAGGCTGTAATCAGATCAGTGACCCGTCTCCTCTGGGACCCTGCCAGTCCTTCAGAGAAAGACAGGATCATTCTATAAACCACCAGGGCAACTGCTCAACGCTTTATCACATTCCTTATTCTGCCAGACTACAACGTACAGGAGTAACGCAGTCTCCTGTCCAAGCTGCATTACATCTGGGACGGCCAGAGCCTTCTACACATAGCTAGAAAGCTTTGCAGATTCAACCCTCGAGAATAACATGTTTTTAAAACACAGAACGCTTGGTACCAATATCTACTGGCATCAAGTTTCACACAGAATGACATTCAGAAAAACTCTCCTGCTTTCTGTTAAAATTCAACTTCCTTTAAATTAGTCGCACTTTCCAAGTCCTTCGGTACACGTACCACGTATATACTGACTTCTCTCACAAACATGTTATTTGGACCTAACGCGTACTAATACAGACTTACCACGTGCCACTTCGTCATGCACAAGTTGGCCCTGATCTTTCCCAGCAGCAGTCCACAGTAAGTCATGCTACAGTTTAAGGCAGATGACTCAGCACACCTACAGGGCACCCGCTGCTCGGTTTCTGCCGTTTCAGTATATACAGCTCTTAAGAGCATTACCTGCTCCCATGTTTTTACTTATGTCTCTACTGCATTTCACTAAGCTTTTCTTACCCAAGCAATATCATCATCTTCCTGACATTTGAAGATCAAAATTCTGAATAATAGTAACTTTTAATGTCTGCTTTTATTGTAGTCCTGAAGCTGTTTCATTTTTGCTGAGTCTCACTCAGAAATAATATGAGTAGAACTTCCTGTAGCAGTTAAGAGTGAACATGTAAGTAAGCCTATTTAGTGCAAAGCTTAATACTATAGCAGCTCCTCACTGCCAAAACAAACTCAAGCTTGCCAACCAATCTGCTCACAGAAATACAGCTCTTGGCTAATGTATAATTTAATCTAATAAAGAAAATGCCATTTTATTAATTCTTTTAAAGACTCTTGCTCCTTAGTAGCAACATACCCATTTCTGAGAAAAAGTAACCTAGCCAAAGATGCAGTCCTCTCTCCTGTGAGACTGGTTCTGTGATACATTAACTACTTCAAAACCTCTCTGACACTCAAGATGAAATAAAACAACAACCTAAATGAAATTCACAGATCACAGTAAAACAATTCCTAACTAGTAAGGATTACCAGATACCCTCAGTGCAATCCTAACAAATAACTGGATCCCTCCATACTTGCCTCGTGCCAAACAGATACCACTGATTTCCACCAGTGCTTCACAGGACCTATTTAAGTAAGTTTTCTACTCTAGTGTGCTCTATGTAATAAACACCATTTCTGACCACACTTAAGTATCTTTGTCTCTTTCCTGAGAAGTGCAGGACCTAATACTTTAAGAAGTCCAGAGTTTCATTTTAAGGAAAAACCGACCTGACAACCCATGGGAAACCCTGACCAGCCAAAACTAATGGGTTGTTTATAGAGACTCAACACTTTGTTCTCAAAAGGCATGCTGAAGCCACACAGGAACACCCCATACTGCCAACTTCACGGTTCACAGAAAAGGATCAATCAGCGTGTCTTCCATATCCAGTTCCACAGAAAAACCTCTGAAAAAATTAAAAAGGGAGAGAAAGCCCATGCTGATCAGAGAAGAGTAGGTCAAAGAAAAAAGCTTCTTACCTCCGCCTGGGGAGCTCCATGAACAACACATACAGTAAACCCAGAACAGTATTTCCAATAGATTGAGATTTTTTTTTTCCCCTCCTGTTTGCTCTCTGAAACTTCACTGTACACCATCAACTGACAGCAAATGCTTCACTTCCTCATTCCTCCTCTGCGCATGCCTGCTTGCACACACGCTCCCCAACACCACTGAACACTTGCCCAGAAGACAGAGCTCTGTAACAAAATAAATTACCACCCAACAGCAAATCCTGGAAGGCTGTGTGTAAAACATGTTCCCACCCTTCTTTCAAAGCTACATAAACACCAACAGGCTTCAGTGGCCCTTTAAGTCCCTTGAAAAAGAAAAAAGAAAAAAAAGATAAAATCATGAACACCATCAAAGTTCTGTTCCAAACTCATTGGAAGCTCAGTTAAATCAGATTAAAGATTTACTTTCTTTTACCCTCAATAATTTTTATTTTGACTGTGAAAACAAAGGAAGAAGTTTATCTACTTTCATGCAAAAGCCTCTTATTTTGTAGTCTGTAAAGCACCTTTGGAAAACGGAGCCAGTTAAGGGCAAGATGTTATCCCCCATTTGAAGCTTCCGGACCTGTAAAACCACAAGGGAAACAAACCAGAAAAAACCCCAAAACAAACCACCAACATCACAACTCTACCACAGTACCTCCCCAAAACAGGATCTAAAAGCAATTTACAATGATTTAAGCTTCATAACATCCTGTGAAGCAAGAGCTAATGTCTTACTACAGAACGGAAAACTGTTGAATAAAGTTATTAATCCAGTGCTTCACAGGGAAAAAAAAAATTGAATGAAACTTAATATGCTGTTTTCTTGACCTCTTATTCTTGCTCAACATTCAATCACTAGTCTTGCACCATTATGGTCAGGAACATTGACAACATGTGTGTAGAGGAAGCTTAAACCTCCCTGCTCATACCCCCCAAAACATACAATATGCACATGGCTCCAACAGTAAGTTTTTGGGGAAGATATACATGACTAACTTCATAATTCCTGGTTGATATTATACATCCCTTAAAGCTTATTTAAAAGAAAGAGGAAGTGACCAACTCTTAATAGTAAATGGTTTCATGATCTATAACCTAGGGAAATTTTTCTACCAATCATGAGGACTCCCAAGCCCATTGATGATTAAGTCTAGGGACTTAATAGCAGACAAGCACATCTCAAACATGTTCCTTTCATTTCAAATTAAGAGTTCTTGCATTTGTCAATGCAAATGACTGGAACGGTAACACGATGATTAAACCAGGATTAGAAGTGAAGAACCAAACATATTAACAGAAGAAAGGCAGAAGGCACTTAAAATACCCACAACAGTTTACAGAAGAGAGACTTTGGTTCAACTGGTCAAATATTCAAGAGCTATCAATCCTGCTCTCGAGGAAGGAAGCAAATAATCTGCTTTTCCCAGAAGCAGATACATGTTTGAACAGTTGAACACCCAAATAACCAGAAGAATTGCAACAACTACAAATTTGAAAACTAAAGCTAATGATCAAGCAATTAATGTATCCCTGCAGAATTACATTCTGACAGTGCTGAGTCTGAGGCCTTTTCCAAGTAATTGGGGAAGTTAGAGAGGACGTTTCCTTGTCTATACCAGAAGATCAGAAAAAACAGGTTAAGTTTTGTGTGTCCAGGAGGACTAAACTTCCCTATGACAGTTTTTCAGAGGTTATACAAGAGCCTATTATTGCAAAAAAGTTTTTTTGTTTAGTTTAAAAAAACAACACTCACACAACCTCCAGATTTGCTAGTGCTTGCCATCAGATCACCCATGAAAGGAGCCATAATAAAGATAAACAGGACAAGCTTGTGAAAGTCTTCAGACTCAAGGGTACAGACTCACATTACCTCTTGTATGAGCTAGGGAAGTCGCTACTCTTCTTTACTCATTCCTTTCTAAGACTTCCAGCTGAACTGTTTGCATAGTTGTTCCCCAGTTGAAGCTAGCAGTTTTAAACACAGGTCTTTAATAAACACTGGTAGGCAGAAATGTGGGCGGACAGCAATTACACAACCAATACCTCATTTTAACTGAAACAGGGCATCAAATCAGTCACACAAACAGCTCATCTAATCTAAGTAGTAAACTTCAAGAAAAGAAAGCAATGGGAAGTGGGTAGCATTCTGGAGACTGCAAACACTTCAGCTGTATAGGCACAAGTGAAAGAACAGGCACCTTTGAGTCCTAACCTGCTGAAGAAAAACTTTTTTTCTATACACCTTTAGTGATTTGAAGTATCAAAAGTATCATAGCAGTAGTAAGATTGGCATCTGCTAATGAGAAACCATATTAAAGATCAAAATCACTAAGGCCAGTATCATTCTTTCCATGCAGGAATAACCTACAGTTACATGACTACTACTATAGGTGTTCAGTAGATGCAAAGTAAAATTAGGAAAGGCAGGGAAAGATCTTGCTGCCACTGCAATGCCTTTGTCATTTTTTACACTGAGATAAGTAGCCATGAATCACTTAGTTAAGACCCAGCACAACTCAATGAAAGAGAAAGCATAAAAAACCCCAATCTAACAAAAAATTAGAAAGTGTTGCTTGCCACCCACTCTCCACTAAGAGCTTGTCTCCCAACTTGATTCAGCAGCTGTAATTCCGCTTTGATGTCAGTGACGCTACAGCTACAATAATGCTACCATTGCAGTGTGAAACAATGAGACAGAGAAGGGGAGAATTAAAGTCAGGCTGGAGACACTGGTCAAAAACAATCCAAAAAAGTTCCCCAGCTTCCAATCTACAATGCAACCTTTAACAATCTACCCCCAGAAAACTTTTGTAAGAAACACTCTCTCTGGAGGAAAAAAAAAACATCCAGAAATTGCCACAGCTGGAGCTTTTTGGGTGCTTTGTGTGTGCAGGCTTTTTCATAGCATACTGTGAAAATATTACTGAAAATATTTCTTTGACAGACTTCCAAGGCTAGAATCAAGCAGCAGTCTGAAGTTCCTCCCCATTTTCTTCCCCTTATGTTCAAGAGTTAGCACCGTTCACCATCCCCAAAATGTTTTTGTTTTCAAGCTACCTAGTAGATTTCAAAAAAAAAACCCAACCCCACCCAAATCTCTTATGTCCAAAATTCCAGGTACAATAGTAAGGAAATGCTGAAATATACTGTAAGAGCAGTATTAAGTGAATACACCTGCTACTGCCAAGCATAGGAAAGAAGAGGCTTCTGTTTCAATGAGTCATTAAAAGTAAAATGTAAATTTTACATAGAACTTCACAGGTATTCAGAAAACAAATATTTTGTGTCCATTTGAAAACTCTGTCTCAGAACTTCCTCCTTAGTGTTCTCCCCCCCCTTTAATTTCTTTGATTTGGAGATGTTTTTTCTTTTCACTTAGTAGAAGCTGCCCCCATTTTAAAAATAGATGTCAAACAGCTTCATGTTAATAACTGTTCACATAACAGTAGTCTAATAAAGCTTCAGTTATTCTATTTAACTTCAAAGCAGATTATTTTGGAAGACTACACTTAAAACATCAAAAAGATCATTTAATAAAAGCACAAAGTCATCCAAGAGCAGTGAAAACAACTAATGAATTTTTAAACAAAACTACAAATGTAGTTGCTCATCTGCTTGTTTTTTAATTCATGAGTTCATTTTAAACGTACTATAATCGCAAGAAAGGTTCTCTTATTACATGTTGTATACAAAATAATCTCTAGACTACTGTGATGTTATTTCAAAAGGCAGTGGAAGACCTAGTTTGTTGGCACATACACTTCATCATAGCAGGAGTTCACAGTGACAAAATTTTTTTCACCCCTTGAGCCTTATTACAATTCTACACCCTGTTAAACCCTTCTCTCAAACATTTTAAGACAGAATTATTAAACTATATCAGTTTCAATAATTCAGCCCCTCTACTTCAGGCACCTGTTCAGTCAGCCATGTGAGAGCATTACTACATTAGTAAGAAACTGTATGGCACCATCAACTTCAGAGAAAAGATGCACATTTGAAAACAGTTGTCAAAACACTGTTCTGCTTACCACAACACTACAGTCATAACAACCACTTCCAAAAAGTGGAGGTAGGCAGACCAAGAAGTTGCTAATAGAAGATAATCTAGGGTTTTTCCCGTTTCTCTCCCAGATCACAGTTTAAGTCTAGCTGCACTCATCCTGTCTAGAACTAAAAAGAGAATTGTTAGAAGATTAGTGAAAACACCCAAGCTGTAAACAAAGACCAAATCATAGCCACTACCTACAAGCATGATACTCCAGACAAGATTTAACACCACAGCAACAGAATTTCATCTCTACTAGAACAGCAGATAATAACCTGCATTGCTTACCACAAGCTAACATGGTTAACCATCTTACCCTTGCGAGGACTGCAACATTCAGACTTATGTTTTCATTCTACCACCAATGAAGACAGATAATGAAACTTTACCTATCTGGCATTTTCAGTGCAGTTTCATGCATGTCTTACAGTGGGGGCAAGTCAGAACTGCTTGTCAGAAAGTACTCTTGTGCCAGCTCTAGATCTACAGATGTCATCTATACCAGGGACTTGAAGCCTGTCAAAAACAAATCCCTTTCCTTCCCACATTAGCTTCTAACAGACTCCAAAAGCTGTTCCAGATCTGTTAAATGGTCAGGCAGTCCTGGAAACATAAGGGAAAGAGTGGGGGAAGCACAGAAGAGGGAAACTTCAAGACAGCCTCTTTTAGCATCAACACAGATTTGTCAAGTTTTTAGGTATAGTTTCATGAGCAGCTTATTTGGGCACAACCAGGGCAACACAGAGTTTTAAGTATGTCTTCACTAATAGAAGCCATCTCTAAAGTATTGGCTAAATTATAACTACACATTTAAATGCTATTAAGCAATCCTAACAATGAGGTCTACTAAACTAACAGTTTGCAATGATGAGAGTAGGTGAAATGGCATAAGGAACTCAAGTGATAACAACCCACGGAATTGTTCCTTTACACTAAATCCACCCCAAAATTATTGTTTCAAAAACTATGCTTCACAGCTAGATTTAACCAATGTTTCTTGACAGTGCAAGTGACACAAATACAGCCAAAACCATCCTTTCAGTTCATCAGTTATAGCACTGAGGAAAGTGCTATCTAAAGAAGATGAAAGAACGCTGTAGTGGTCCATAACTCCCAAGTTCTACTGCTCCTAGAACCCAGAGCTGCAAACAAAGAAGCAACCATGTAAATGCTACAATAGCTGATACAAAAAATAGCTCACAGGGACCAAACCAAGCCAGATACCCTCTTTTGGTAAGCCTCGTAGTGGCTTCACTGGTAATAATAGCAGGAATATTAAGAAAAAGAATGTAAGTTTCACAGATGACTATTGACACAAGCTGCAATTGTGTTTTAATAACATAACCTAGTCTACACTAAAGCTCTGGAGTCATCCAAGGTTAAGAGGCAGCTTGTTGCAGAAATGGCACTGAGCCTGGAGAGTTTCAGCTCTGTTGTAACAGTTGCATAAAAAAAAAAAAAAAGACAACTTAGCTAGTCAACATATTATTCAATATTTTCTCCCCACCTCTGAGCATAGTTTTGTTGTAAAAATCTAAACACTATTCAGCATGGACAAGCCTGCTCATCACTTTTAAGTAGTGTTAAATTACCATTCACACAGGGCTTAAAGTCTTTTAATATCAGTAGGAGAGGTCACACAACTGTTGATGAAAAGCAGGTTAATTCAGGTACTTCTGACTCAGAATGTAATTGAGCCTCATTTGCTTTAAATGCTACTGGCACTCAGTGATTCAATTTGTAGCACTGCTAAAAAGAGCAGTTCCAGAGGCCAGAAATAGCCTGGGGCATGGTACTCCTTTTGAATGAGACTTTTCATGCAACCTTCAATTATAAGGAAAAAAAACCCAAAACCAAAAAACCCCAACTTAAATATTTTGCTGCTTTGGTGTTAGTCTCACTTACCTTCCAGATTTATAAAAATAGCATCTTTTCTTTACAGCTTTACAAGATCATTAAAAACAGTACTAGTGGTTTTAGTGAGTGGAAACAAAAGGCTCAAGTCTCAGGGTTTCCATTAAACACCTACTCTTAACCAATAACAAACATATCAGAGCTTAACCACAAAAATGAAAGCTGCTGCCTTTTTTTTTTCTTTTTTTAATTTTTTTTTTTTAGTATAGCAAACAATGCAAGACAGTCATGTATAAGCAAAAAAATCCAAACCTCCAACATCCCATTGATCCTCCTATCAGTAATGGATAAGAGGTATTTTTATTTTTGGCAGGAGCATGAATTTAAATGGGAAAAAGAGTATCTTACATCCTCTTAAAAGAAGTTTTGAATTATAACCCTAATTATAAAAGTTTAAAGTTACATAGCTTGAAAATCATCCAAGCAAGAGGGCAAAATATAATAATCCTGGGAAGTTACCTATTAAATATCCATTGCCAACTTGATGAATTTTGCTGCTCCAGCCTTATAAAAACAGTTCTACTCCAGACATGTAATTTTGTCTTTTAGAAGAAAGTTCTCTTAGAAGAAGTTTCATGCAGAGTAAGCAGTAAATAAGTGGAGAAGTCCATGAAGAACAATTTTCTCATTCTCAGTTATTAATGCTAGGTCTTAAAAGATGTATTCATCTCTGAAAACATATTACAACTATATTATAGCAGTATCAGCAACTGGAACGACATAAAATAAAAAATACGTAGGACACAGTCTCACAGACTCTATTGCCAGAGTTCTATTAGTAAAAAGTATATAGTTCTCCATAGTATGCTGAACTAGTCTACCTTTTTAAAAGCGAAGGGTACACTTCTGTTTATGAACCTTATTTACAGAAAATTAGACCTCACTCATGGAAAACTAAAGACTGGAAGATACTCAGAAAGAAAACAAGAGTAGCTGCACAGTCAAGCATCTTTTTACTTCATTTGGGTGTTTTAACTTCCATTAACAATCTCCTTTAAGTGGTCACAGCCCACCAAGAGCTTTTAATAGGCACACCATCACAGACTGCTATGAGACTACAAGTGTTTTGAGCCTTCACATGCCCTGACTGCAATATTACCTATTCCAGTACTTTGAGAGTAATCTGATGTTTTACAGTTACCGCACACATGGACTACACAGAAAGCTACTTCTATTTTTTGGATTACCTTCTTGTAGAGCCTTAAAGTAGAACAGATGCACTTAGCTGCCATTCATACCTCTACTGCTGCAGACCAAGCCAGGGTGACAAGTAAACTTTGTACAGGCAATATTTGTATGACTTGATCATTTACATTCCCTCTGTCTTGTATTGTATAAGCTCCTGATTAAACGGCAGGTATCTAAATATATGGTAAGGCATAGGAAGGGAAAACTGGGCATTGAAACCATCTTACCACCCATGCAGTCAACATCCTTTTACACGTTCCTGTATCTAGCCACTCACTGTTTTGGGAATAAAAGCAATGACAGTAAGCTAAAACTGCATGACAAACAATTAAAAAAGAAAATTCTCAAAATCTGTAAGCCAAAGCCACCTGTAATGGCACTACAGAAGCCATCATAATTGCACTGGGAATTATTTTCTTTAATACACAAAACCTAACAGGAACAAAGCATTTAAATGTATTTATTAGCATACTGCAGTCATTGGATTTTCACAGGCTTACTGTCAATTTTCATTCTGTAATGACAGCTCACATACCAGCTTGTCACATCACCATGACTGATTCTATTCCCACTTCTCAAAAGCTATACTAATTCATTAAGGTAATTTTAGAACTTATCAGATGTGCTTGAAGGAAAGGATTGCTCTCACTCACTTCCCCTTCCTGAAGGTTCCCAATTATTGTCACATGAACTGGCAAATGAAATGGTCTAAGGCTTTCTTTTTCCTCTATCCTGGGGAAAGGGGTGGGGGGAAAGACAACTAACATTTTTATTTATCAGGTGAATTCATATATTACTCACAGGAAGGCAAAGTGGAATGGTGTCCCCCCCCTTCAGATTTTACATAAAAGAAAATGCGCCTGTGATCGTTTTAATGCCTAGTGAGTAATACTGACACCACACCTCATTCTCATCATGCAGTGCATAATGCGATAGCCACACCATGACATCCTCAAACACCAATGTATTACTTACCCCACCAATACCAAGTATTTCTGTGGACACCTTTCTTCCTGCTATGTCCTGAAATCATCTACATCATGCCCAAGCTTCAGCTTGACAGAGCTCAAGTTGTTCTATTCTAAACTGGTCTAGTGAAGCTGAAAACCCACATAAAAACGGCTGTGATCATATAATTCCTCCTCAGAAACACACCCAGAGACATCCCCACCCAGTCCTTGTGTGCTATTTTGTTACAAACGTTTGACTGAGAAGTTCCACACAAAAGGAGTGACCAAAAAAGCTAAATACAGATCTCTCTGCTTGCTGAAGCCATGTAAATCCTCAGACTCAGAAAACCAGGAGGGAAATACTTAATTTCTATGAATTACAGTGCAGAGACTTTGACACTTAATGTAGAATAACCCAACCGATTAATTTCCAATACACCTGGTACAGGAATAAATGCTAAAAAAAAAATTTTAAAAAAGCCTGAAAGCAACTTGCCAATTTCTACGTCATCTTATTACTCCTATTTTTATTCCTTCCTTTTCGCAAATGCTACAGAAATGAGACAGAACATCACACATTCAGGGGAGATGAAAATTTTGCCAAGTGCCCCATCCTGTGCTGCCCCCCCGAACATATTCTGCAAAAATTACAGTGCTTGGTGAGAAGATAAGTCTTCTTAACTCTGTTAATAATTAGGAAAAAGGATAAATTTAGTACAAGTATAACCTATGGAATTTATTTTGCTTTGCAGCCACAAAGCTGTCAAGTCTCTGCTACCAGATCTCTCTTGCTCTAACCATAAGTCTGCCTTTCTCTACCAGCAGCCCTCAAAACAGGAGGCTGAAAAGAGAGATGCTACTCTCAAAATCCAAGCAGGCTGTCAAAGGTGACTTATTACAATACGGGTCCTTAGTCTGGAAAGTACCAACTGGGCTGTGCCTTTCTGCTTTCTGGTAAAGTGTTTAGGAGAGCTATGTCCACAGCCTTTATTATTTTAATAATAAAAATAAGAAGTATCTTGCAGTCTGAGAGAACCTTTATGACCACATCCAGAGTCACCAGTAAAATGCTAAGCAGCACCGCTTAAGGCAAAACTGAAACGCTACATTTCCCAATGTATTCTGACACAAGTCAGAACAAGGTTATTCCCAATACCTCTAGTTGCCTACTGTTATCAACAGGCAGTCTCTTACTCTCAAAAGCAAAGAGGTGGGATGATTTAGAGGGTTTCCAAACACAGTCAACCCTTACTTTCAGCACCTTTTCTCTGCACTAAATCACAATTACCAATGCAAAACAAATTGTCTCCCTGAAGTGCATTAACACAAATACATCCTCAAACATAACAAATGGAAGAGATGATTTAGAAGAGAAAAACAGAGAATCATGAAGTAAGGTGTCTTCAAGTCAGGAAAAGGCTCTGTATAAAGTACAACACAGTAGATAAAAGGCATAAAAAGGTATCACAGAAGCGATGTCTTCAGATAGCAGTCACAACATGATTTAATACAGAACACAAATACAAGAGACTAACAATGCACACAAGCATTAGCAAGTCCAGAAGACAACCCTGACAGTTCACACCTTTTCTGTAGAATCCAGCAACAGCTGGCAACAAAACAGTCACATTTAAAATAGTCTGGACTATTCCAAGCAACCAAAGTTTAACTAATTCTCACTGTCCTGAATAACATTTTCTTTCCACTTGTTGTATGAATCACCTACAAAGAGGTTACAGTGTCCAGGCTTCCATCCTTAAGCCGTCGTTAAACAAGGAAGACTAAAATTAAAATTCACCATTTTAACTAAAGTTTTTTGCAGCACTACTAAGACCTCTCTTTTAATTAATTCTACAGGAGGCCTTTTCATGCAATTAAACAGGGGAATGACTCATAAACAGGAAGGACAGCCCAAGTTGTAGCCTCTGGTTTAACTTACCCAGTCCATTCCATCAAGCCAGTTTAGCCCAACTTATTTTTATCTTTATCCTTTCAAATTTGCAGCAACAGCCAAAGTAGTCACGAGGGAGCACGCCATGAACAATGCTCCCTAACTTCTCACCAGTTCTGGAGGAAGCAGTGACATTTTAATAGTCCCCAGTAAAGTCCAAGAACAAAGAGTCCCACGGTTGCTCCACTATTCAAACAGCCCATCCTGCAAGTCTGAATTGTCAAATAACAAAATTAATAGGCAATATGCCATCTCTGTTACCTGCATTAGCTAGCTGAATTGAATACTGGCTCATATCAGAGCAAAGTTAAATTAAAAAAAAAAATAAAAAAAATCACTTGGAAGGAAAGTAGCTAATACCAGAGAACGAAAGATCATTAAAGAGAACAGGAGAAGTGAAGATACCCATGGATCCAGGAAAAAAAAAAAATTCTAAAAGAAAACAGAGCATTTTAGCAAGCAAAGAAATAAAGACTCCTTACAGAAAAGTCATAGAATGGTTTGGGTTGGATGGGACCTTAAAGATCATTTAGTTCCCCCCCCCTGCCATGGGCAGGGACACCTTGCACTAGACTAGGTTGCTCAAAGCCCCATCCAACCTGGCCTTGAACAATTCCAGGGATTCCAGTCATTTCAAATCTGGAAAGATATATAGAAGAGTGGTATTTTCTTTGTAACTGCTTTAGCAATTTGTAAGAATTTGCCCTGTTCTGATCCATTCTGAAACAAAATCCACATTCTCTTTACAAAGCCAGTAAGACCAAGAATTACTGTCCTTCTGGAGCTACTATAGAAGAGCTAGTCATTTTCCAGCTTCCAAAAATTTTTGAATTGTAATGTCTACACACACAATAATTGGTAACAATGCAGGTGACCAATGACAATTTCAGTATTACAATAAACAACTATTTATCAAGATCTTTTGAATTTGATTAATTGTTTGGTTTTTACAACAAGGTACTTTGTCAATTTGGTACGTTACATGTAAACACCTGAGCTCCTCTGACATGTCTAAAAACAATTGCCCAAATGCCACGTAAAACAGACTTAATTACTCTAGAGGAGCTCAAGAAATACCTACCTAACCAAGCTAGAAAATACATCATACATTACTGTGAAGATTTTTCATTTATAGAGAGTGGAGGCTGAGACTTGCTTCACAGTATGCATACATTCCTACTCTTTCTTCCACGCCTCCTGTATGAAGCGGGACAGCATTTTGGCATTTTGTATCTCCTCAAACCACTCTGAGCACTTCACTGTGGCACAACACCCAGGTTTGATTTTTGTAAAATGAAATAGGAATTTTAAATTGTGAAACATCACAAACAGAGATGATTGCTTCACTGAACTCATGAGCATGAGCAGATTTTTCAAGATTTCATTAGCACAGCATTCATTTGTAAAGGCAGGGGAAATTTTTCTACTGAGCCTCCTAGAGAATGGCTTCCAATCAAACATGAGATTTAATTATCATTAGGCCTGCATAACTGCCAGAATTATTAACGGTCATAAAATAATGTTTATGCAGCATGTCAAAATTTCAGAATGCCATGTAAGCTAATCTCATTTTCTACTACTTCTTTCAAATTTAGTAGCCATTAATTTCAAGGTCTCTCCTTTGGTTCTTGCATCTTGGCACAGGATTAAAAAAAAATATATATATAGGGCACAAAATGCTTTAGTCTTGCTGTACTGTGAGTACCAGATTCATCAGATACAAACACTAGATAAGGAAGTCTTAACACTTTCATTTGTTTGTACAGTTCCTAACATCAAATAGTAACTGAAGGACTTCCATTCTAAACTGGTAACAAAAGGAAAGGGGGGTGTGGGGGAGAACAAGCTGAAAGAATGTGACTTACAAGAAAAGTATGTCAACAGTAAGAGTTTTATTCCACTCACTTTTGAAGGGCATTTATACTACAGAGTCACTGTAGTAAAACATGGAAGAGTTACTCATTCCAGTACAACTGCTACAAAAAGTGAAGAGTGCTAAGTCAGTATGAATAATGTTTAGTCTAAAAACAAAGCACAGAGAAAGTTCAATGCTACTCAACATTGGGAACGTTCCACAGAAGCTGGTTTATTAATAAATAGGTAATTAAAACCATCCCACTCGGCATGAATTTCAATTCATTCACTTTGTAATGCCTTCCCTGAACCTCACTCCTTTTGCCCAAAAGATAGCTCTTAAATTTGAGTTGGAGACCAACACTGCCTGCCACAATTTATCAAAAATAATTAGCTGCAGGTCCCTGAAGACTTTCAATGCATAATAAAGAGACAACATTCCTGCTACTCTAGTAGAAGTCTCCTTTCAAAACAGCGTGCAGTTAAAAGCTGTAATTGAAAAACCTTCCAACTTGCTCAGAATTTGAGCTGAAATAATTGCTAGAAATTATTTCAGGAAGAAGTTGAGAAGACCTTACGAACCAGGCTATAAGCACTACTGTTCCACCAGCTGATCAACCAGAATTTTATTATGAACAACAGGTTTAAAAAACAACCATAACTCAACCTTCAAAGCTTATTCTGACAGGGTCTGATACACATTGAAGCATCCTGAAAAATCACGACATTCAGAATGCCCCGATTTTATCTTAAGATTAACAGCCTACTTTTAAACACTAGTTAATTAGACCATTTTAAAAACACCTACTTAACTGGCATAGTAGAGGAATGAGACAAACCAGACTTGCCTTGTTAAAACAAAAAACAAACCAAAATACATCAGAAACCACCTGCGACATCTAGATTCTCCCAGACTAGCACATTTCAGTTACTTCAGCTACTCCATACACTGTTTCTTTAGTTGTCTTGCAGCTGAAGCACAGTCCTATTACAAAAGTCTCAAATTAACAAAAAATGCACCCCCCAGACTCCAAATATTTGTACGATTGAGAAATAATATTTTATGTGAAGGATTTGAAAAAAAGTGGGTTTGCAAGAAATCAGTAGCAAGAGAGATCTATACAGCAAGAAGAACATGTCACTTATGGCTATTTTAGTCACTTCAAGGTTGTAATGAATAATGTCAATAAACCCTCCAGCTTTTGTAACGCTGAACTCAAGACTCGCCTTACCACAGTATTACCCATCTGACACAAATACACTCTTCCGTGTCTCAAATTACATAGCAACCTGTGCCACAATCTATGTGAAACAAATGAAAGATCGGTTCGTTCCTTCAGTCACACTTGCACTACTTCTCAGTTTAACTGCACATCTTCCATTTCTTATGTTGCAAAACAGGAAAAATTGAATTCTTTTGTCTGTCAAAACAATACTCTTCCCTTGCCTCCTCTCTCCTCCTCCCAACCATCTCTCATATGAAGATTGTTCTCCATGTTCCTAAGAATTCCTCTTTTTTAACAGTGTAGCTAACACTGTACAAAAAAAAAGACACACAATCAAGTGATAGAGATATTTTCTGTATTATTCTACATGTGGTCCTTATGCTTCCTGGAATCCTTTCTTCCCCTCCACCCCTTTTAAAAAAAAACAAACAAAAAACCCCCAACAAAAACCCCAAACCCAACAACTACAACAACAACAAAAAACCAAACCCCAGCATGCTGAGCAGGAGCTTTTATGCAGAAGTCTGCAAAGGGTGTCAAGTTCCTTTTCTTCCTGTGTGAATTAACATTAAAGTCTTTAGATTTTCCAAATGTCAATGGCTGGTGCTCAGGAGATGCTGCTACTTAGACATCATGACATTTTTCATCTGCATAATGCAACAGTATCTCACTCACACCAAGTTCAAGCTTGAGCCAGAGCCAAGAGCTACCTTCTCAAATGTAAGAGTAATACCTACTCGTGGATATTCTGCCAGTCTTACTGCAAACTATTTAAAGTCTGCCTACAATATGTTTCTGATGTATATAATAAGAGATCTCTACCTGCTGAAAGTTGCCCTAGATCACACGTAGCTGCCTTCCTTTTCATTGTATTAGAAAGAAATCTCAAAGCAGGGACACCCATCACACTTGCATGAAACACACTCCTCTACAAATTCCAACAGAGCAGTGTGCAACTGGTACTGCTTCTGACAACATAAATTTGCAACAAATGATTTAGAAATCTTGATATTTCTATCACAAAAGTCCCGTCCTTCTCCAGCTAGTAGCACACAACATGTTGCTATCACACAGTAACAGGAACGCTATTTCCTCAAGCACTCTAACCAGAAAGTCAGAAAAATCTATTTACAATAAGCTGACAAGACTTTTGCACGTTCTTGCCCGTTACACATTTCCACAAATAAAAAAACCCAACACCTCATTAGAAACCAGTTAGCCCTTAAAATCTAATACCATTTCAACTTTTACTGTACTGGCAATGAAGAAAATGAAACTGATGTAAAAGATAACCATCAAGAGACACACTTCTTGAGAAAAACAAGTGGTCAAATTAAGTGATGGGAACTGCAACTAATTTAGCATGCACTGTGGAATATCTCTGTACAGAAAGGAAAGTAACACAACATAGGTAAATATTTGTGGTTTTTTTTTCTCAGTTATCATGAGTCCATAGACTGCATTACTGTAAGATAGCCTACACAGAATCTTGAAGGTCACACTGAAATTTCAGCTGGTGCAGGATGTTTATATAATGATCTTTCACAACAGAAGCATATTACATCTTTATTCCTGTATGATAATGGTTTCATATTCATTACCAAGTGCAGTCCTAGGCATTAACCTCAAACTACAAATTCCCCTGTGGCTTATCTATCATGTACTTTGAGTCAGATTTTTTTTTTTTGGCCTAACAGCCAATTATTACTTGGGATGCTCCAGCAAACCACCACCTGATTTACTGGGTGTAGGAAGAACCACCACAAAACCACACAGAATTTCATCTGCAAAATGATTCAGTGAATCCACTGGGAAAAGAATTTTAAACAATGAGCAGGCTTTGCAAAAAATTAAAGCTTTATAAAGGGTCATCTGCTTAAGAAGTACCTTACAGTGGCTGCTGCATAGCTGTTTTGAGATGCTCAGGATGTTTGGGAGCCTAAATGCAGGCGAGTTCTTTCCTTCTAGTTCAGCTTTACACTTCATACTGTTTGAAACCTATGATTCTACAAGTTCTTTCACATGGATGAAACATTTTTTCCAGGTATCCAGCATGTAAACTATTTGATTTCTTGGGTGGAATAAAAAAAAGTAATTATCCTTCATATTATTACATATTACAGAATGGGAAAAGTCAATTCCCTAAGTATCATGACACACCCTTTTACAGCACTGGTTAGTCATGAGATATAGACCCTAAATAAAATGGGATGTCAGTCTTTGCCACCGTTATCAAAGTGACCACCATCAGCATCACCCAAGGCATCTGAACCACGTATAAAGAAATTAAGTCAATATTTTAATACACACACTCACTGAATCTCAGGTTCTGCAATGTTTAATTCAAGAAGATTGATAATGGTTTCCACCCAGATTGCTGGTAAATCACTTGCAACATAGCAGAAGTTTCCAAAAGCAATCCTGCTGACTTCTGTTCATCTGGTTTAGCATCACCACTTTTACATAATAATATACATGTCCTAAGATGCCTGTAAATTAAACCCTGACATATTAATGTATGCAATTTCTGGATTCATACATTCATCTGTTCAGTGGAACATTAGTTTTTAGAATCATTATTGGCATACAATAATCTCATCATAAATTTCTAAAATATTTTGCTTTAAACTAAGGTAGTTTGGATACAAAGCTGGCAAAAAAAAAACCCCCAAAGCCACTAGAAAACATACAAGTAACTTCCCACTCATCTCCATTAAGGTTACTGCTGCTCAAAAGTGATTGACAAGTGCACCGCTCAAGTCTCTGGTTGTCAAAACAGACTGCACTGATGGTACTTGTGTTTCTAAATTTCCCTCAAAGCAGCCCGTCAAGCTGTCTGCTTTGACAGAATCTTTTCTAGGACAGAAAGGTAAAGCAGTAAGCTATAGCAGGGAAAAGAAAAGGTCCGTTAACTGATAACGCCTGCTTCTATTTATGTTAGTGGAAACCGTAATTTCCTATCAACATTGTGTATTAATGAAGAAAGCCATGGTGCTACTGGTGAAGCTTTGAAATCATCAACAAGGTACACGCTCCTCCTAGGAACACTGGGTTATTTATACAACTATGAAGTCTCTTATTAGCTTTGTTGACTTCAAATGCAGAAATACAGGCATTTATAATTGATAAAATTAATGCTCTCCACATCCTTATAAGTCTCAAGAGCGTAAAAAAGGTAAGTTTAGGAACACATTAATTTCTGCTTCATAGAACTGCTGTGTTATCCAATAACTCTATAGCTATATGACATGAATAGAGTATAAATGCTGAATTTAACAACTGCATTTCTCTTCCAGAGTCATTAGAAGATAGCATTGCTAAACCAGTTACAATGATTAAAGCAGCTCAACAACAGCCCAGGTTACTTTGAACCTTTTAATCATTTTTGCAAAATTTTTTTTTTTCCACTTCGGCCATTTTCAATATAGTAAAAACACACAGCAAACAGTAGCTACCACCGAAGGGACAGAAGACTTTTCATTCATACTTGACTGAAATTTAAAAAAGAAATGAGAGCTACTCTGAGGAAAAAGGCATACACGCATGTGGACAAAATTAAACATTCCCAGTTCCTAGGAAAAAAACACACATCAGTTCTACGCTTTAAAGCAGCACAGGCCTCACAAAGGCTTTTGAGGACAAAAACTGACACCAGGGCATTCCCGACCACCAAAGCACGTTAAAATGCAGCCATAACAACACCGCAGTCCCGGCAAGAAACCTTACCCATCCTCGCCCTGTTAATCCAACAGCTAAAACAACGCCAGGGTGAAAAACTAGTGAAAGTCAGCGGAGTTTCTGTTTGGTTTTATCACGGTTTCTTCCCTGGCAGAGGGAGGCTGAGGACCACCTCGCTCTTCCCTCAGGCGCCACAGACAAAAGAGCGACAGCCGGGGGGGGGGGGGGGGGGGGCCGGCTCTGGCCTTATTTCCACCCCACCTCCCACCTCCCACCCCCCACCGTTGTTCGTTTAACTGTGCCGAGTGCGACACGGGCATGACTTTTCTTTCTAGGCGCGCAGAGCCCCTGGAAAAACAACAGCAGACGCAGGCCACACACAAAAGCCGCCTGTCCCTTCGCCACCGCAGCCTGAGGCAATACCTCCTCTCCCCACCCCCCAGGCCGGACCCAACCGCTGGGCCCTCCCCGCCCCTCGCCGCCTCCCCGCACCGGGGACGGCGGCCTCCGCAGCTCCCTGCCTCCCTGCCCAGGGCGCTCGGTAATCGAGCCCGGCAGAAGCCTGAGGCCTAGTGAAGCAGAGAGCGGCACCGGACCCGCAAGCAAGCGCGGCGCCCGCCCCTCCGTCTCCCTTCCCTGGGAGGGGGGAGGGACAGAGCCCTCCCGCCCCACCAGCGCCCCCGAGGCCAGCCCCATTGTTCCCCGCACCCCAGGCTCTCTGCTCCCCGCAGAGCGGGTGGTAGAGGAGACAGCATACTCACCACACGGGCCGGGCTCCCCGCAGCGACCACCGGCCCCCTCAGCTACGGCACACGGGCGCGGCCGCAGCGCCCTGCTTCTCCAACACCCGCAAGCCCCCGGGCCCCCCCACCGCCGTCGCCTGCCACCCCTCCACCTCCGCCGCTGCAGCAGCGGCGGCCATCTTGTGCGTCGGCTGCCTCTCCTCCTCCTCCTCCCCCTCCTCCCCCCCCTCCCCCCCGCCCGCCCCTTCCTGCGCCCGGCCCCCCGAGCAGGCGGAGCGGCCCTGGGAGAAAAAGCCGAGTCACGGGCTGTGGCGCTGAGCAGAGTGAAGGGCAGTGTTGTTAGGCGGGGGTGTTGTTGTCGCTCTCTGCCGTGGGTGTTGTCGCTTTCAGCCGTGGGGAGGGTGTCGTGAGTTCCTGTTAGTGATGGTGCGTGTTCCCCGCTGCCCTCCCTTGTCTTTTGGGTGGGTTTTTCGTTCTTCCACCTCGTCTTGTCCCCGCCAGCGATGACTGCGGGCGCGGCGAGGCTACGAGGTCGAGGTTGTGGTTCTTCGGACGCTGAGTGTAGCTTGAGGAGCTCTCTGCGTGCTCGGAGCCTCCCAAAGCCCCTAGCCCGCCATTTTCTCTAGCTCAGCGCCCACAGCAGGGCGGGAGGGTGCTTCCCCTGTTCGGGGTGCACTGCAGTTCCGTCTTCTTCCCTGCTGTGATTGCCTCATGCCATCAAACCTTAGAGCTTGGAGGTTGGTTTATTTTCTTACTCGGAGGAAAAAAAAATCATGAATGCTGTTCCCAGTCCAGGCACACTTAGGTGGCTGTGCAGGTCAAAGACCATGTTGCTTTGGCCGCGAGGCCCATGGGGAGCCGGGCTTGTTGCTGGAGACGGTTCTGCAGTAGCTTTCTTTTGGCAGGGCACGTTTAATTAATCCTCAGCTTCAACCAACACCACAGGTACGATGTGTTGGGGCCCCACCAAGCCTTCCTGTATCACACAGTAACTGAACTAGAGTTTGGCTACTGAAAAAAATTTTAAAATTAAGTTATATCTTACAATTATTCATAGTGACTTGCTGCATTTAGTTAGCATATACCGATAGTTTTAAAATGCTGTGAGAAGTAATTACTTAACATCTGGATGTTTCAAGGTAGCATCGAACTGATTCCCATTTTATACAAACATGAACTGTGGTGTAAAATGCTAAGGATTTTGTCCAAATTTATTTCCAAATGTAACAAAAAGATGAGGTTCAGTGGTCCCATCCTGTTCCCCAGATATTTTATCATGTATATGCCCAGCTGGAGGTTCTGTGGGATCTATGCTGGTGTGCGGTCATTGTGCAGGATGCTGCATATGGAATCACTGCATTTCTAAAGGCTTCATAACACTGTAGGGAGCATGCACTGTATTATCAGTTCAACGTCTGAACTGCAGAGGACTACATGACCTTGGCATACATTAAAACAGCACAATGTCAGGTCAGAAGTAACCAGGCCCGGAGCCAGGGGCTTGAGACAGCAACCTGCAAAAGGAAGCTGGGTCATGACATGTAGACAGAAATACGGAAACAAATTACAGAGCTGAGCTCCTGGATGTGAGAGAAAGTCTACATAGGGAGAGTTTAATCTTCAGCTCCTCTTCCTGACTCTCATATGGATTGCGGATATTATCATGTTAACTTTACAAGAAGTGTGGTGACAGTAGCTAGATGTATTATTTCTCTCATTTTTACTAAAGAAATTGTCTCTATTATTTAGTCTTTTCCAGCAAAACAATTAAGCTTAATGCTTATCAATGATTAGTGCTTGAATAAAATAAGAACAGCTATTAATTTCTGAAAACAGGGTTTTCTTGGTATATTCACAGGCATTTGGGATCTTATGAACTCAGAAGGCTAAGATCTTTACAAAGATCACATTTAACTTACTACGAGTAACAAGTGTAAATCAGGAAGTTTAACATGGAAGTGTGAATCTTAAGCATTAAGGCTGTTTTATTGTTGTTTCAAGAAGATTAACAGGAAAGATTTAGAAGTCTACAAACAGAAGTCTAAAACAATCAATGTTTGTAAGCATCAGAATCCTTAGTACCATCATTACACAATAAAATATCTGAATGAATGATTTAATCAAGAATACCGTAGTTAGCCAGATTTGGAAGTCAGGGATGATCACAGATTAGTACATTATTGTATTCTTATAATTATATTGGCATTGTAAAACTTCCTGCAATGCCCCAATGCAACACTAATACCACTTGTTCTTAATGACTGTATAAATTATGTAAGAGTCTTTGTCCTGAAGCACAAGCTTTCATATAACCAATTGGCAAATTGCAGCATAGTTTGTTAAAAAAAAAAAAAAAATCAAATCTGAATCATTATACTCCTATCTAATTACTCCTCCCTCTTGGAAATGAACTACTAAGTAGTATCTCTGCACGTTATTCTTGATCAATTTAATTATCGTCTTCGCCCTATTATTCTAATTTAAAACTGTGCATACCACAGAAAATTTTCAATCAGCAATTGCCATCTTTTGCAGACTCCTCTCCTAAACGTTGTGCTAGAAATGTGAACCTTATTGAAGTTACTAGTATCCTGTTCAGACGCAAATGCTAGCACTAGGAGATAAAATGGTAGGTGTTCTCTGCAACCGTTGTTTAAAGACGCAGAAACTAGAAGTGGTCAAGGCCTGAGGCCATCCTCTTACTTCCTGGTTTATAGCAGGTGGTTGCATGCAGTACATCATTCTGGTGTTTTGTTCAGTCTGGTTTTTAATACTCTAATCTGAAGACTTCTACTACTTCCTATACTTGGTTCCTATGTACGGTTCCTATATTGCTGAAAGGTTTTCATTTTCAGCTTGCTTATATTTTCCCTCAGCATTTAATTCTGTTACCATTTAGTAAATTCTATTACCAATATGTACTTGCTAACAACAATTTTCAGTATTAAAACGTAGCTTTACCACAGTACTGCATTGTTTAAATTTTAAGAAGTGGGATCTGAAATGACCTATGGTTCTCATTAAGTAACATTGCAAGGATGAGTAAACTAAATCTTAAAACCCATTTTAGACCTCTGTTAGAGTAAAACTTTCCTAATGACTGTTCTTTATTCTGGATTTTAAAAGTTCACAAGTTTGCAGATGAGCTTTTTCTCTCTTTGGGAACTGATCCCACTAGATACCTAGGTTACTTTTAATGTCTGCTTTCTCCAGTTATCCAGCATTTCTTCCTGCATGACATACTGCTTTAGCATATGAAACGCAGAACAGTATTCGCTTTTAGGGTTACTGTTGTCATATCTCATTTAAGCTTATTATTATATCTGCTGTAATATATCTCCAGTTATTCACATTGTTCTTTCTTTTATGTCCTTAAAAACCCCCAGGAATTAGTTTTGATTTTACAACATATCGTGTCAATTTTCCATTCCTTCTTTTTCTTTTTTTCCTTCCCAAAGGGGATAATGTATAGGCATGGTTCTAGGATTTTACATTTGTGGCCAACCTAGTAATGTTCTTCAGATTATACATTAGAAATTAATCCCTATATTAGCCTGCATAACCGAGAAAAAATAGGTAAAATATCAGTGTAACTGTAAAATGGTATCATCTGATGATTCAATTTTTATATTACTCTTTCTATATAAAACTCATGTAAAACTGGTAACAGAATAGCTGTTTTTGTAAAAAGAAAGATTTTTTTAATGTGCTGGCAATGTTTCATTTTGCTATTTTAGTTATCTATGTGACCCGTAATGCTGACAATAATGGAAAATTTCTCATTTTGAAACCTGTGATATCAGAATGAAAGGCAAGAATTAAATATTTTTCCAACTGGCTGCAAGCATTTAAAAAAATGTCGTTGTTTTTTCACACAGCCAAGATTCTTGCATACATCATATAAATCAAAGATAACAAAAAAGTAAATCTTTAGGACTTTTGTGTGCTTGACCATCATGTTAACAAAACCTACAATTCCTGCACTTCTATAAAATTCCACTGACAAAAGCAGAAGACTGAAGCATATCTGCACAGTGTAATCATTACCAAAAACCCCAATACTCATTAAAGAGTATGCTGAATGTCATCCAAGCCCATGTAATTCAGATGCAATTTTTAGAACTAGTTATGTATGCTTAATTTAGAATAATAAGAGGATGATAGCAAAATAAAGCCTTCCACTGTGGAAGGACATGCTCAGTATCTTGACCATAACATATAAGATTTAGATTTCCTTTATACAACAGAAGCCTGAATGATGTAAAGGAATGTGAAGGGCATAAGTGTAAAATCAATATTCCTCTATGAATGGTTCTCTCTCAACCATTCAATTTGCACAAGCAAATAATACTATATAACCCACCAAACATTATCAGATTTGTTTAAAAATTTGTAAAACTTTTTGCAGTTCTTTGATGCTATACATAATAGATTTGCAGAATATCAGTGCAGTTATTAACATTTGTGCTTAGGCTACTAGGAATGCAAAAAATCTATTTAAGTATACCCTGTGGCTTCAGTTGCTGTGAAAAAAGAAGGAATGATAAGGAAGGTAAGAAACTTCTCTTTGATGATTTCTCATTAGAAGTTTCACTTAACTGTCCCATCTTATTATCCTCCTTGTCCCACTGACATTTAGAGATGCAATATGCTGACTTAGTAGTACATGCCACATATTCCCATGGTACTCCTTACTGCCTTTCTGCTTACATATAATTGCCTGGTTTGCTTTAATCCCAGAGCTTTCAGTGTCATTTGGCAACATCTCTCTCTAAGCGTGACAAAATTTTGAAGCGTTATATAGTACAAGAATTTGCAGCATAACAAGAATGCAGACCCACTTGGAGGCTGTGAGGATACCAGGCATTTAATAATGTTCATTGGGCAGAGCAAGTCAAAGTCTCTACCATATAGTTGTTGTTCTGGTGCCCTCTGCTGAAATAACCATCTGTTTGGCTTCTGAATCCCACACCCGCCCCCTACCCCGGGAGGGTCAAGAGCCTCTGCCAAGTGGCATATGCTGCCACCTCTTTATCTTGCACTTTAGTTCCTTGATTTATTTCCTCTTCTATTCTGTCTCAACAAAAAGCAGAAGTACAACCCTTTATTTCCTTTCCTTCCTCTAGTGGTTCCTATGTTGAAATTTGTTCTTTTCCTTCATAACATTGTTGCATCGCATTTTACAACAGCCTTTTATTCAGCTTAGGAAAGTAACATATGAATTGAGAAGATAAAGAATTAAGAAAATTACATTTTATGAGAATTCCAGCTCGTGTGTGTGTATAAAACAGAGAGCCACCTTGTGCCTCTCTGGCAGACTTCCTTTATGTACTTTAAAACTGGGGGAAAATGAAAGACAGGTAGGGCAATAAAATCAGCACAGGTTTTCTACGGCAAGTCAGTACCTTTGTTTAGCTGCATGTAAAACCACAGCCTTACTCTTGTTTTGCAGGGGAAGCTAAATAGTAGAGGTTAAGCAACTTTTCAGGTTCACATAGCAAGCAGTGGCAGGATAAGGAATAAACCCCATGGTCTGGTCTTGGGTTCCGACCACTAGACCTTATGTATCCTCCACACTTATGCAAGTTACAGTAATTACATTATGACTAAACTGCTATTTGAGTAATTTTTCCAATCACGTTTCCCAGGTAGAGCACTCTTAATACAAGTAAAAAGTGGGACTGACATCTCTGTCGTCACATCACATTTCTGCAGCAAGTGAAAACATGTTGACTGTTTCCTGCAGTTATCCCTGCTTGGTATCAAACATAAAGATCCAAAGTTTTGTGCTGGTCTGGTTTGAGAACACCTGATACAAGACTCCCCCAGTGCACCTTCCAACAAATGGGACTAGCAATTCCCACAGGAAAATAAAAGTAAAGGACCAACCTTATCTAATCCTAATGTATGAATAACTGCATAAAGCAATTTTAGGTGTTTTTATATTAGTGTGGATCTCAAGTAGCTGCTGCTTATTCAGATCTCAATTCTAGCAGTTTTTTAATAGTATATTATTCAGGTAATTGCGGAGGGTCATTTTTTACATTTTACCCCTCAGTGGTTTTTGAGAAGAGACCTATAAACAAAAAACAATTTTATAACAGGTAGCTACAGTACATGCTTGATAAGCACTTTACAAAAAGATTATTTTCAGTGGAAACACGTTGAATTTGTTTAGGTAGGCTGAGATTATTTTTCAGAGATCATAGCTGTATGGTAATTTCCTTTATTCTTTTACCAGATTCTACATATCATGTCTACTTTGACAGGCAAATTCTCACACACTCAAAACCCTACCTTTTTGGTAAGAATTTCCTCCTCCACTTTTAAATTTCTTTTCAGCACAGTATTCTAGGTTTCCTGTCGCTCATTACTCTACTGGTAAAAAGCTGTTACACAGCATTCCAGCAATTCAATTTCAGCAGGAAAGAAAGACATTTCTGAATTGTAAATGTACAGTATAATTTGTTCCTGTTGTGTATGTTCATCTGGTTTTGGTAAATTTTCATCAAGAATTACATCATTAATCCTAACCTTGAAAGATTTTTTTTTTTTTAATATAACATTCCAACTATTAAATTTCTTTTTTAACTTGGTTAAAAAGAGCACAGGTTTTGTAAAAAGAAGTTGCTATCTTTTATTGTTAATGAAATAAGATTTTTCAAACTTGATGATTTGTTTGTTGAAGTCTATAGTAATCTGACATGTCATGTGATGCTGCCTGTTCTTTGATTCCAGCAGGTGAAGGAGGCAGCATTTACAGAAGAAGAAAAAGGAAATTCACTAAAGGGAATCAGTAAGTTGAATGAAAAATAGTTACTAATAGTGGAACTAGCTCTCATTACAAGACAGGAAGAGGTAGTATTTGTGGTTTGGCTAGTTAACTACTTTTGATGTTATTTTTCTCCATAAACTACTGATAGAGTTGCTAAAGAAACAACAGTGTGAAAGGATCAGAACATACTGTGAGCATAGATGGAGCTTACCTTGTGTATACGTTTTTAAGACATTCAATTAGTTTCTTTTTAGCAAGAGTGACATCAGTTTCTCGGAGATTAATGGACATTTGTTACATACTCATTGAGGCACATGGAAGGCTATGGTATGGGCAAACCATGGGTATGGTATGGTATGGTATGGTATTTTAGCCTGTTAACAAAACCAAAATATTTTGAGAAGCACACTTTCTGTTCTCTTAGGGAAGTTTCTCATTCTCATAGATAAGGCCACAGTATCTCCAGTTTATTTGTCCTCAATGCTTTTGGTGTTCTGGTGGCTCTGCTAGGCAGACACATGCTACCTGCACATAAAAACAGCAGTCAAAGTAAGTTATTGATCTTACTCGTAAAGTCCTCAGATTTTACAAATTGACTGTAGTTGAACTTAAGTTCAGCAATTTGATATTGGAAGGTTGTTTATGTTGCAGTTTATCACTGTCTCTCCCAGGCAGCAACTTTTCTTATCAATGTTTCCATTAACATGCAGTGCTCTGCAAAAAAAGAGAGAAAAAAAAAAAAAGGAGTGTCCTCTATTTTCATACACAAACCCCACCTTCTCCTTAGATTTCCTTCCACAGGAAACACAAATGCATATATACACTTATTTGCATATTAAATAGACAAGATAAAATGGTTTCTACCCTATGTAGTTAAGCCAAATATTGAAAACCAGTTGGGAGCAAACACAGTCATTCACTGATCTCTCAGGTGTAACAGCTACAACTCACAAGTGTCAGGAGGCAAAGACTGAAACAATCTGGCTTTGTCTTGCACTTCTCAAGCTCACAAATCTAAAGGAGAATCCTGGGAATGCAATATTAAAATTCTAAAAAATCTGAACCTCATTCTACCTTCCAATGTTACCCTGAGGGGATAACAGTGGTTGACAAGCAGTTGTAGCCAGGCCCTGTGGGGCCAGTGTCCCTGTAGGTCCCTGCTGATGGCGCCTGTGCTGGGGTGACTGTGGGGCTGGGGGCAGATGGGGGCCATGGGGCAGATCAGGGGCTTTGGGGGGCAAATGTGTGGGCAGGAAGGAGGGGTGATGCCCCTCCCCCACGGGCAAGTAATCCCCCCCGAGGGCTAAATTGCCCCCCAGGGGTAGATATGTCCCCAAAGGGCAAATCTTCTCCCCAGGAGCAATGCCCTGTCCGGGGGCAGATATCCCCCCTAGGGGCAGATACCCCCTCCCCATGTGTAGATCCCCCACACAGGGGCAGATATTCCCCCTCCAGGGGCAGATACCCACCCTGACCTCTGTGTGGGGCAGCTGAGGGGGGTAGATGCCTCCTTCCCAGCCTGGGGGTAGGAAATCCTGCCTGGTGGGCAGGAGTCAGGGGCAGAACCGGGAGCCATGGGGTGAATTGTCACTGCAGGGCTCAGGATCTGAAGAGAGAAATTTAGAATAAATGGCGACTGTCAATAAGTCAATTTGTAATAAACATAGAATAATTTTCTAATACTGTTTAATAATTTACAAATACATTTATAACAGTTTATAAAAATAAGCAATTTCTAACAATATATAACAATTTATAATACACTAGGGGAGGGGCTAGGAGGTGTTAGGACTCCTGGTTCCCCTCTAGTTTTCCTGGAAGAGTCTCAGGTTTACTGGTTTATGTGAGATCTTCGGGCAGTAAATGAGTGGGGCGTAGTTCCGTACCTGGGGGTACCAGACACTTCTACAACTACTACAGTAATTCCAGCAAATGCTAAATGGTACTTTGTAATCGACTTAGGTGCTGCATTTTTCAATATACCTGTCCATCCAGACCCTCCGTACCTTTTTGCATTTACTTGAGGAAAAATACAGCGGACATGGGCAAGATTTCCTCATGGCTTCCCTGGGTCCCCACTATTTTTTCTAGAATTTTAGTTAAAGATTTGCAGGATATTGTGTTTAAAAAATGGATCCATTTTGATACCATATGCTGATGATTTGTTAATAGCCAGTATCTCTAAGGGATCTTGTATAGCTGAAACCCAGACCTTCGTGTTTGTATCTAACAGAGGTGCCATTCCTAGATCCTGATCTGGAACTACGTGTAGATGGGTCCTCGTATTATCTGAACAGCAACCAGGCTACAGGTCATTCTGTAACTCCTGTGAATGAAGCGGTGGGGGCTTCACCACTCAGTCTGAAGCTGAGCGCACAGGCAGTAGAATGGATTGCATTAACAAAGACTTGCCAGCCATCCAAAGAAAAGGCTGTAAATATTTACAGTGATTCTCAGTATGGATTTGGAGCGTGCCATGCCACTGGACAGTTATGGAAGCAGTGTGGGTGTATAACTTTTATTGTGAGTGAAGTACTGAACTGCTAAAAGCCATACAGTTGCCAAAGAAACTAGCTATCATTCCTCAGCCAGCCCACACTGGTGAAAGGACAAAAGAAGAAATAGTAAATGGTCTGGTGGATGCTGCAGCTAAAGCCCAGCATGACTGCTGTACAAACCACAAAGCAGTGCAGCGGTCCAACCTGGTGTTGCCTGCTCCTGAAGAGATATATTTGATTGTTCCTGCTGAAGATGCTGACTGTTGGAAAGGGAATGAAGTGACCAAAGACTCCCAGGGAATATGGAGAGCAGGTATGCAAACCCTTCCTATTTTACCGAAGCAATACCTGATTCCCATAGCAGAAATGCATCACCATCCAGGGCATTTTGGGACTGCTGCACTAGCCCAGACAGTGCTGAAGAATTGGTTTGCACCAGGAATTTATGCCACAGCCAAATAAATAACTGTGTCTTGCATGCACTACCTTTAGCCTTAATAAATCTTGGCAAAGACCTCAACAAACCACAGAACTGTCTTCCTATGAAATACTATTCAGAAGACTGATGCAACTCCCTGGAACTGATGTATCTGCCTATGTAAGTTTATTAGCAGGAGATAAAAACATAACCTAGTGTATTTTACAAGATCATAGATTATTAAAATACAGTTGGGCCCAGGCACAGCTTGTACAACCAGTACGTCTAGAAGGGGCTTTGCACCCCTTCAGTCTAGGGAATTACATTTGGGTAAAAGTACACGAAAAGATAACTTACCTCCTTGGTGGGAGGGACCGTTTTTGGTATCGCTAACATTTCTCAGCAGTAAAGGTGGAAAGAAAATTGAGTTGGATCCACCACTCTCACCTGAAATCTGCAACTGGTCCTTGTAATTCTATATGATTATTAAATACAGAGCTACAGCATAGCATAGTAAATTATTGCTTCTCAAGTTTTTGGAAGTTCTCTGTCACAGGAATCCACTGTTTCATCAGACTAGAACCGCTTGGTTGCTCTTCATTTTTCACCTTTTCTCTGAAGCCTGAAAGAGATCCATGCTCTGTTAACCTTGAATCTCATAGCCATTGCTGCTCAGCTGTCTGTTTAGGTATCAGATTTTCTAACAGCCAAACGATGGATATTTTCCTTAGAAAACAGTTTCTCACACAAGTTCCAATTTTCTTATTCTTCAGAACTTGCAGATGAAGGGGTTGCTTCAAAGGTCAGCGGTTCTCACAATAGATATACACACTGTTGAGTAGAGAAATGCTGACAATAGGGAAGGCTTTATTCCCCCCTGCCTTTTGCACCATGTAAAGACAGACTTCCCTTAGTCCTTACACTTTTGTAGGGCTTCCTTAATGAAGCCTACCAACTGCAGTTTACCACAGAAGGGCCTAAAGTTACAGAAGCTTTGTTGATGTTAAGATTCAGAAGCAGGGTTTTAAGGCAGCTTTTGGGCACATCTTGCATTTTTTAAGGAGTTCAACACATTTGGATTTATGGACACTTGGCTTTAAAGGCAGAAGAGTATAGATGTAGCAACAGAAGAGTCCTAGATTCCTAGATCAGAGAATGTGTGCAATACACACAGTGTTTACGTGGGCATGGCTGTATGCTTATATATATATATATGAATATGTATAGAGATACTTAGCCTATGTATATGAACATCAAAGCAATTGGTGATGGGATGGTAGCATTTCCTGTTACACATTTTGGACTTGTCTAATTTTGTTTCATATAGCTAAAACAAGATAAAGATCTTCTAACTCAGAAGCATGAAAGGTAAGCATTGGAACTACATAAGTACTAAGAAAAAATTATTGTTGACCCTATAAAAGATTTAGCTTTTTTTTTTTTTTTTTGATAGAGAGCTATAATCACCTGAGCAACTCAAGGAAAGCGCAATTACAGTCTACATTTAAGTGACTGATACATAATTGGCTGCAGCATGTGAGGGAGCACCTCTGATACGAAGTTGTGCACCATGTGTAACGCATACAAGTTATGCAAAATATATAAGGAAAATTGATCTGACTTCCCCACATTCTGTTTAATGGTTTGGTAATTTTGACACAGATTTAGACCCAATTGTTGCTTTTTCATAATGAAAGAGAAAGAAAGATTAAAAGTCAGTGATCGGGCCTCTGTAAAACATACATTGTCAAGTGAATTTGTATTACATACACAGTGAAGTGATAGCTTATGTGGCACAGCAGGTCTACAGAAGATCAATATAATCCTTATCAGCTCTTGCATGAAATGATGTAATTTTTCCAGTCCTATTTAATATAAAGATTTTACCCTGAGATACCTAAAAGTGTAAAAATCACCCTTTCTCTCAGATTCTGCCATCAAATACTCAATACTAATTAAATCATCAGACATTTCTCAGAAGGAGGCAGCTTCCTTGGTACCTATTCTTTCCACTCCCCACCCCAAAAAAGGAGAAGGGATGCTTCTTTCATTCTACTGACCATTTACTGAGCTGAGCCCCCCAATTTAGCAATGCCATTTGAGGCCTGGCACTCAATTCAGAGGTTACAGAGCAAGGCCAAGGTGGCCACAAACAGCCCAGTCATTCTTTCCTGACACACAGAAAGGACAAGCACAATGCCTTTGCATGCTTGCAGTCCTATGTGTAGTCATACATAGTTATAATTGGCTGAAAGACAGTAAAAAAATTAAAGAACCTAACAGCTAGAAAAGTCTTCTGCTGAGCCTAGTGAGAGACAGGGTCATTGTTTCTCATCACACAGGCACAGGACATGTTGATGGGTAGCAAAAGGATTTTATATGTTCATGGTGTTTGTGGTGGGTTTTCCCTGGGTGGACGCCAGGTGCCCACCAAAGCCATTCTATCACTCCCCCTCCTCAGCTGGACAGGGGAGAGAAAATATAACAAAGAGGTTGTGGGTCAAGATAAGGACAGGAGAGATCACTCACCAATTACCGTCATGGGCAAAACAGACTCAGCTTGGGGAAAATTAACTCAATTTATTACAAATCAACCAGAGTAGGGTAATGAGAAATAAAACCATATCTCAGAACACCTTCCCTCCACCCCTCCCTTCTTCCCAGGCACAACTTCGCTCCTGGATTCTCTACCAACCACCCCAGTGGCACAGGGGGACAGGGAATGGGGTTTACGGTAAGTTCATCACACGTTATTTTCTGCCGCTTCATCCTCCTCAGGGGCAGGACTCATCACACTCTTCCCCTGCTCCAGCGTGGGGTCCCTCCCACGGGAGGCGGTCCTCCACAAACTTCTCCAACGTGGGTCCTTCCCACGGGCTGCAGTTCTTCACGAACTGCTCCAGCATGGGTCCTTTCCACGGTGTACAGTCCTTCAGGAGCACACTGCTCCAGCGTGGGTCCCCCATGGGGTCACAAGTCCTGCCAGAAAACCTGCTCCATGGGCTCCTCTCCACAGATCCACAGGTCCTGCCAGGAGCCTGCTCCAGCGCGAGGTTCCCACGGGGTCACAGCCTCCTTTGGGAATCCACCTGCTCCGGTGTGGGGTCCTCCCCGGGCTGCAGGTAGATATCTGCTCCACCGTGGACCTCCATGGACTGCAGGGGGACAGCCTGCCTCACCATGGTCTTCCTGAGGGGCTGCAGGGGAATCTCTGCTCCGGCACCTGGAGCATCTCCTCCCCCTCCTTCTTCACTGACCTTGGTGTCTGCAGGGTTGTTTCTCTTACATGTTCTCACTCCTCTCTCCAGCTGCCGTTTCCCTCTGTCCCAACTTTTTTTCCTTCTTAAAAATGTTATCCCAGAGGCGTTACCACTATCGCTGATTGGCTCGACCTTGGCCGGCGGTGGGTCCATCTCAGAGCTGGCTGGTATGGGCTCTCTCTCCAACACAGGGGAAGCTTCCAGCAGCTTCTTACAGAAGCCACCCCTGTAACCCCCCCCGCTACCAAAACCTTGCCACACAAAGCCAATACAGTTATGCAGATGTCTTCCGCTATGTCTTGCGAACTACAGATCACAGCTCTAAAAAGTGTGTAGCTACAGAAGGGTTGCCGCTCTTTTTTAATGTTTAGAATCTCAGCGGAAATGATTTTGCACTTGTAATTAAAATTATATTACAGAGTAACACATTTGTATACTACAGGAGTCCTTCTGGATGTAGTTTTCAATGGTTCAGTAATTCATCATAGGCCTTTATATTTCTGTTCTGCAAGGTATTACTATTCTAAATAGTAACTGTACTGCTAAATGAATAATGCAAAAGTAACATGGAAATTAAACCCTAAATTGGTACATCTGCAACATACAAAAAGATCATACCAAACCTCATTAAAATATAGCATTAATATGTAAGAATAACAAATAATTGGTTTCTGCAAAAAGAATGTTGTTAATTTTTTAAATTTCAGTAGACATGATCTCACTGTTAATGAAAATTTATTTGTATGGTCATGGATTTATACACTATCATCTCATTAAAATGTCAAAATGCTTTATAGTTGTTCATTAGGAATCCAGGACTAAATTCCATTCCATCTCAGTTCTGAGTGACTATGGGTAGTGTAGATCTCAATTTATTCTCTGTAAAATAGAAGAATACTGGGTTTTGAGGCAGCTAAAGGTGAAAGAATTTGGAAATTCAGTCTGTAGCTGCAACCTAACACAAAGGCCACATTTTCATCTTAAAAACTAGAAACAACATTTTCTGTGTGTTTCCTCCCACTTGATACTGCTGAAAATAAGCTATTGCTTCAGTTGCAACCGTTGTCAGATTCGTATCGATTTGTTCTGTCAGAAATAACTTGTAAACTCATTTCTGTACTATTGAACCACCAAATATGGGAAACTAACCACCACATTATAAAATAGATTATCTATATTCTGTTCTTGATTATGTGGACAATGTGTTTATTTAGGGCTGTGTCACTGTTTAATTAGAATATTTGAAATGTGCTGAACATCTTTAATGCATCAAACTTAACTTCTCCATGGTTTGTATCTAGAAAGTCTCAATAAGTATTCAAAAAGTGAAAGGCTTTCCATAAAGTTCAAATATTGATTAATTACCTGTTGAAGGGAATTTGACTCCATTTTACTTCTGGCACACGATATTTGGCACCAGCCAGTGATTTTAAGGGTATCAAACCTTCCTAGAGAAAAGTCATTGCATGAGCTATTCCTAAGTATTTCCATTCAATGCTATTTAGTTCTTAAGCTGCAAGAAGTCCCTCGCTCTTCTGGGTTTTAAAGCTTACTCCAGCAGTAAGATCAATATATTAGGCTAGTGTGCTCAAACATACTGTAAAGACCTGAGGTAAGGTCCCTCAGATAATGTTAGTGCCTGAGCTCTAGGAGAAACAGACCACAGCAGGATCAGTTATAAACACTCATTAAAGTTTCATTTTTATTTCAGAAATTCTGATTTAACAAGGATGATACAAACATACAAGAATTTGCTGGGACCATTCCATCCATACAAGTCGCACAGTAGTATATTCTAGAATAGATGTGTAGATATGTTTTCCCAGCATTCCTGCCCCGAAATTTTGGTGCTTTTATCCTGAACTATATACTTCCTTCCTATTATTTATGGGGATAGGCTTAATTACCTCCTAAATAGGAATTCTTCTTCAAGCCTGTTTTCAGACCTCCCCAGACAGACCCAGTAGTTCCCTGGTTTGTGATCCAGACAGGTCTCTGGCAGCGGCAGAAGGACTGGTTGTGGGAGATGCCCATTCTGAGTACAGGCTGGACAACCTTGGCTTTCCATTATCCTTCAGAGAAGGTTAAATGGAATTCCCTCTATCAAGACAAATATTTATATGTGAGCTCTGTAGAGGTCAGGTTATGGAAATTAATGCACATAGACTTTATAGCTCCAATTAAGTGTGCAACTGGATTCCTTTATCACCATCTGTCCAGCAATATTACGCTTCAGCTCCCCATAGTGGATAATACAGGAGAGGCCTGGCATGGACTTTTTTTCTTGGTGGATTTTAAAATAAGTTTTTTTTTTCCCAATGTATGGATGCTCGACATCTTCAGGATTTTTATCACACCTCAGGATATTAAGGATATGAGGATTTAAGTATACTAAAAAAAATAGTCTCATTAAGTGTTTTAGCTTGAGAGATCATTATGCAGCAAAAAAATTATTGCTATTATCAAACAGATGGGCTGGTATGTGTATTCACTTCTCTTGTATACATACAGACCGCTTTCTTCACACAAATTCTCATGCTTTTCTAGGCTATACATTCACATGTCTTTGACTTTTCAGATGTCCAGCTGAACTTCTTTCAGTCATACTTGCGTATGACTCAAGGTCAAGTTGCCCAGACTTCTGGTAGTTCTGTACATTCTGCACAGAGATCTAATTAAAAGGAGGTGCCCAAAACTGAGAACTGTTCTTCACTGAAAGCCTTTTTGAGCTCAGTGGAGTGGAAGAATTATTTTGCTCTTCTTGTGTTTGACAGTCTTTTTCTACATTTCAGTAAAGCCATTGCATTTTTTGTAACACTAAATCACCGTTGACTCATTTTCCATTTGTGAACTGCTATGAACTAAGACTTTTTTTCTGTAAAGTAACTGCTTAGCCAGTTTGTCTCCAGCTTGCATTTTTCCAGTCAATTATTCCCAGCTATCCGTAAGTTTCTTGCCTTATTGGATTACATCCTGTTTACTTCAGGTCTTTGTTCCAACTCGTCATGATTTGTTCAATTCTAATTACATCTTCCAAAATGCTTGCAGCTCTCACCTCAACAGGATATCCTCCACAAATGTGATAAGAATATTCTCTATCCTATTGCATCACAGAAGCAGTTCAGGACTGAGGATGTAAAGCATCTGAAGATCTCACTTGCTATAAACTTCTTATTTGGTGGTGAATCACTTGACACCACTTCTGAATGCCATATTCTAACCATTTCATGTAAGTTTTGTGTAGCCAATGCTCCTGTATCCTTCTTGTGAGAGTAGTAGATGATACATTGGCAGAAGCCTTGCTGAAGTCAAGATTCCATGATCTGGTTTTGAGATGTTACTGTTGATTATTATTAATCTTATAATCCAAGGCCTTACAAATAATTTGCTTATTAATTTGTTCAAGCCCATTGGTTTGCTTTTCCTTGCTTCCCTTTTGAAGAGTCATTAACTTACTTAATGACCACCATCACCCATATTGTCTCCCAAATTCCTTTCTGAGTAGGTATCTTGCTATTCCAAGTCTCATTATCACCAGTTCCTATGCTTCTGGATGATTTTCTTCAAATTAAAGTACCATGCACTTGATCTTTTTCATTTGTGGGTTGCTAATGGGTCTTTGCTGTGACACTATTCTTTTCCCTTCCTTTTTGCCATTATCTAAATATTTTCACTAGCTCTGTACTTTATGTTCCTTTTTTCCTATCTATGCTTCCTGAACAAAGTCTACATTTCTGTTACAATAACCAGTTATGACAATTTATTCATCATTTTGGTTATGAATTTAATCACTTTCAGGTCCTCCTTTTTATTACCCATATTCTTAAATAAGCATGCAGCATCTGAGTACAATGCCAGGGAAACTTTTTTCTTATTTTTCCTCTATTGTAATATTCAGTAAAATTGTTCCTCTCTTCCCCCTTAATTTTTCTTCTTTTGCCACGCTTTTGTGGTTTACCTGAACCCTGTGGTGCGATAAAAATAATCTGAAGGTAATTTAATTTACACCAGCTGCAGACAACTAGGAAAGATACAGAATAGTTAACAGCAACAAAGTGGGGGACTGGCATAGTGTACCACTGGCCAAGTAGTCCTGCTTTGCTTTTCTCTGGGAAACGCTCTCCTTTGTCTGCTTGCCTTGCCAGCTTTGAGACTGGTTTGTTACAGCACTACAATGGAAAAAGACTGCGTACCAAATAAACCATCTCTCTGTCCATTTGCATATTCAGAATTTGCTTTGCTTTTCCTACAGCATACCAATGAGCATCAAGGAGAATCAAACGCTTGGACGGATCAACTTTCAGTAGCTCTGCTCTTACAGTGCATTAAAAAGATCTCCAAAATCAGACTTCTGTGGTTTTGCCGCTGCAAGCAATTGCGCTTTGACCTTTACCCCAAGGTTTCCCAGCAGCACACCTCTGTAGCAGGCAGCAATGATGGGAGAGGGAGGCCAGAAGCGCTGTGGCCAGCCTCCTGCCATTTTGACACCCGTGTCCCTTAGACACAAGCTGTCATCTTGCTGTCGTTGCGAGGAGCGCAGCATTCCCAGCTCTCGACCCCAGTGATGGGAAAACAACGTACAAACAGCGCTTGAGCGGGGAATCTGGCTGTCCCAGGGTGACTGGGCACAGCCCGCTGGCTTTCACACGACAAAGTTACTTTAATATTTAAAGCTGTGGTCTGACATTCCTTAAGGTTTTGCTGATCCACATCTTAAATGGAAAGAACACAGACAAGCTGTATAAATTCTGTGGTTAATTTAAATGTAATTTGTTTCATGTGCAAGAGAAAAAAAAAGAGAAAAGGAACCAACAGGACAACCTTTCGTTATTTAAACATATTTTATTTCAGCATAAACAATGCTGGTATTTATTTAAACAAATGCATATATTTACTATTCAAATATTAAAATATTTGTTTAACCATACAACACCACGTGATAAGCAAACAGAATCTACCGCTTAGGGAGACCGGGCTACAAAATTAGAAGGCAAACTTAAAAACGAGTCATTTTTTTAAAGACCACCGCGACCTGCGGGTCACTTCCACTGTTCCTCAGTTGTGGTCAAGAATTTTGACGCGTTCAGGCGTCAGCCCTTCTGCGAGCTGGGTCGTTTCCGACGGGCCGCAGACAACGCTCTCCCAAGCCGGCACTCCCACCGCTGAACCCGAAGACCGACCCCCAGCCCCCTCAGGCCGGCAGCGGTCCCGGCGCAGGCGGCCGAGCTCGGGGCAGCTCGCGCCCGCAGCCGCTCGCACGCCGAGTTCCTCTCGGCCGTCAGATCCGCTCCCCCCTCATCCCAGCGGCGGCCGCCGCCTCGCCCGAGCAGACAGACGGACCGACCG
>NW_010973166.1:2420459-2432412 GCF_000737465.1 Haliaeetus leucocephalus | reverse complement strand
GGCGGGCCCCCGCCTCCGGGCCGCTGCCTGCCCCGGCCCCCCTCACGGCGGTGGAGGAAGGAGGAGGCACGAGGTGCGTGGCCGTTCGGGGGATGGTGCTGCTTCTTCGTGTTTTCTGGCGTTTGTGTGGGTGCGGGGGGAGTTCCCTGTGCGCGGCTGGGCGCTGGGGTAGTGCCGCTTGGGAGGACCAGAGCTGGAGGAAAGTGGGGGATTTAAAAAATAAAGTTGTTTTCGTGGTGAGGGAAGGGAGAGGGAAGTGTTCATCACCCTTCCTCCTCCTTCTTAGGAAAAGTGAAGTCACTTCCGAAGAGCCCAAACTAGCAGAGTACTGTCCTAAATCTGTGCCGTCGACATGGATCAGGTGCATGCACGTTTTGGTTTTTTGTTGGTTTGTTGTTCGCTATCTTCTCTTTTTCCCTTTTTTAATTTTTTTTTTCCAAGCCTCCTTCCACAGTTAGGCCCTCCCTAAGTGTGATCCGGTACAAAAATCCTCATCTTTAGATAGAGTACTTCAAAACCTGCTGAAACCAGCTGAAATGGGTATGGCACTCTGAATGAAATGGACTTGGCAACTCTGCTCGTTTGTAAGTTTCTGAAGTGTGGCATGTACTTTGCTCTCTCTGTCACTCTTTCAAAGCTGTGTTGTTAAGATTGCTTGGTTTTGATAGTGTTGTAAATAAATCATAACTTACCACATTTCATAGCTGCATGCATGTATGCATCTGTTCTTTTGTGTGAAAGGGAAAAACAAAAATTTAAAGTGTCAACTCTTCTTCAAAACCAGCCACAAAAAAGAAAGAGCTTACTTAGGTAAGCATTGCTTTTCTCTTTCGCTGTCAAGCTGTAGTCTCACAACGGTGACTTTTCAAATAAAACTTTGGAGGAGGGCAACTGTCCTTTCTCTCTCCAAGGAGAGATCTTGGTGATGTTATAGGCAACGTTTTCATATGCCTTTAAATTCAGGAAAGGTACCATGGCTTTATTTGACCAGATCTCTGTGACATAGGCCAAAATCCTGAGTGCCTGTCAGACCGAAGAATGCTCCAGATCTTATGAAGATCTACTGGGAGCATAGGATTAGTTCTGCAAGATATGCCTGTGTCTAGGTTTTAAGTAGGACTGTAGCCAGTACTGTTTGTTTATATGGGTTATAGGGTATTAATGATACTAATTAAGAGGTTAGTTTGCAGTTTAAATTTGAAGGGACTATAAACATAGTTATGCACAGTAAGCCCAAATTGACTCCAGTGTTGTAAGAACTGAAGCTAAATTGGAACATTATTGGAAGTACTCTGCAGTGGTTTTTTTTAGGATGGTTACAGTGAAATGTACTGCTTGGTTAAAAATAGCATTCAGTCCTTTAAAAAGTGATTCGCAGATTAAGGTTTGGTAATGTCAGTAAGGGAAGTGCAAAAAGGGCATAATGTGGCCTTCTGTGGAAACCAAGCTCCCGGTGTGTACTCCCTAGCATTTGAAGACAATCCAAGTTGGCACTGCTCCTTCCCTCGTGTCATCAATGGGACTTCCACAGCCAGGAAGTGAGTTAAGAGAACTAATCTGGTCAAAAAGTAGTACTTTTATTTCTTTTTTTTCCCTTCCCGAGCTACTTTTTGGTTAGAACAACTTCCTGAACCAGCTCACTTGCCTGGTCATATGGACATTGTCTCAATCCAGGGGAGAAAGAAGTGTGTTGGTAGGGAGGAGGGCATAACTGCAGTCCTGATATGGTCACGTAAGTTGCGATGGGTGATGCGCTTACCTGGGTCATGGTTTTCTGGTCAGTAAGTTAATATAAGAAGGCACTACTGCTGAAAGAAGCTAACCTGTGTTTTTGATTGGCTTATGCCACTTGTGGTGAAGGTAGCAAATGACAATAAGGGTGGTAGGAGTTCTTCTTTTTCTATCAGTACTGGCTTACATTGATTATGAAGCCGTGGTGTCATTTGTCTTTTTTATTTACTTTCGGCAACATTAAAGGGACTAGTGCTTTTTAAGAGCCACCTCTATGTCTCTGTTTTTCTTCCATGTGTCCACAGAAGTACCTGTGGTTTTCTTCTACTCTCTCCTTTGCATATGCTTTCTTCTCTCTAAAATTTTTGTTGATTTATTAATTTCAAGGAATAATCTGGGCATTGTTAGATAGGGGCTTTTGTAAATTTATTCAGATCTAACTTAAAAATAATCAGTTGTATATTGTAATTACCTCTGCTATAATTGGAAGAATTTCAAACTTGACCGACCTTAGTAATTACACACCTTCTGATTTCCAGTCTAGGTTAAGTTGTCATTGGATTATACCCATTTTATGTACCCAATGGACTGATATGTCATATTGGCACTTTTGATCTTGGTATCAAAAGCAGCAGCACTCTTAAATGGACGAAAAAATGTGTCGAAGTGCAACACTGAACGTTTCTTTTGTCTTTTGACCACTAGCTATACTAATCTTTCCTGTAATAGCTCTCAGTTTCTCCCCATGAATTTTAATTTTGACCTTCTAAGTGAAAATTAAAATGCACGTTTCAAGTATTAGCACTGAGCTTCATAGAGGTGTCGTTTTAATGGAGATGTTTTCAAGTATAATTTCATAAGAGGTGTTTTTTGAAATTCATACCTTTGGCAGTTTGTTCCACCCTCAATCTTACTCTGTTATACTGGTACAGCTGTTGGAGGAGTCATTATTGTAACCCAGATTGCTGAAGGGATTCTTTCTTCCTTGACAGAGTCCTGGTTCATAAGCAAAGCCTGACATATTTGAAAAGAGTTTGAAATTGACTTATTTCACCTTTTTCCGTATTTTTAATTTAAAAAAGAAACAAAACCAATGTGTAGATTATTAGAAAATACCGCTGTGGCTTTTAAGGTGTTTACTTAATTTTGATATCAGAAATATTCCAAGAGGGGACTTTGTGAAGCTGAGAGAAAAAGTGGTTAGTTGGTTGGGTGTGACTGTTTGTAAACAGTATGTAAATAAGTAAATCGGTTTCCAAAACCTGCTTAGTTAAATAGGTTACTCTGAAAGATGAGTAAGGCCCTTGTGGAAAACCTTTACTATATTGTTTATTTGGTGGAACGTTTCTTATTCTTTGGAAAGAATAACAGGGACAAAGGTCTTTCTAATGCTTTTAAGTGGATGGAGGAAAAATTAGTTTTTGCCACAAAGTGAGATGGGTCACAGCCCTCTGCTTTCCTCTCTTGTCATCACTGAAACACAAATGAGGATATTAAAGAAGTTGTGGCTTTTTTTTAGATCAAGTAAGCTTAAAAGTGTGAAATTGCTCTGAGACTGAAGACTTATGTTCCTTAGTTATGGGGAAAGCACAGTGGTACAAAGGGAAGAAGTTCTAAGGGCAAGTAGATAAGAGATGTTTACATTTTTGTGTACCACATCGGGTGCATGCTTACTGTAGGTACAGGACAACTGAAAATTTTTAATATACGATTAGAAGTAATAAACATGATGCAAAAATAGCTGAATGAAAGTTTATGAACTAGAATCATAGGCAGATGAAATAATAAATTCATGAAAAAGAATCATTTAGGTTGGAGGGAACTTCTGGAGGTCATCTAATCCAGCTCCCTGCTTAAATTAAAGCAAGAGCAATTTAGATAAGGTTGTTCCAGCCCTTAACACCTTTCTGGGTAATCTATTTCCATGTTTGACTACCCTCATAGTGATTTCCATGCCCCCACCCTCCTTTAAGCTACTTGGAATTTACTTTCAAGCTTAAGTCTTTTGCCTCTTGTCCTATCACTGTGCACTACCCAGAAGAATCCAATTCTGTCTTTTTGGCACCCTTCCATTAGATAGTTGACAGCAATAAGGATTCCTCTGAGCTTTTTCTTTTCAAGGCTGAGCAACCCAGTTCCCTTAACACCTCATTGTTCCTCATATGCTCCTGCCATCTGGCCAGCTTGGTAGCCTCCACTGGACTTGCTCCAGTGTGTCAATGTCTGGCCGGTACTGGGGAGCCCAAAACTGGACCCAGTACTCCAAACGCAGTCTCGCAGGTGCTGAATAGAGGGGATGGATCCCTTCCCTGGACCTGCTGGCTAGACTTCTGCTAATACAACCCAGGGTGTGCTTGGCCTTCTTTGCTGTGACGGTACGTTGCCGACTCATCTTCAGCTTTTTGCCTGCTGGGATCTTCAGGTACTTTTCTGCAAAAGTCACTTTGTATCTGGTTAGTGTCCAGCCTGTCTTGTCACATGGGGTTATTCTATCGCGGACACAGGACTTGGCACTTGCCTTTGTTGAACTTCATAAGGTCTTGCCAGTGCATTTCTCCAGCCTGTCCAGGTCCCTCTGGGTAGGAATCCTGCCCTCCAGAGCAGTGACCACATTGCCCAATTTGGTGTCATTGGCAAACTTGCTGAGGGTGCACTCAGTCCCATTATGCAGGTTATCGATAAAGACATCAGATGGTGCTGGTTTCAGTGGTAATCCCTGAGGGATGCGACTGTAACCACTTGTTATTGGACTTGGTACTGCTGATTGCTGTTCTTTCAGCCCAGCAGTCCGATGAATTTCCCAAGCACCTCATTGCTTGCTTACCCAGTGCCTGTCTCACCAGTTTGGCTGTAAGGATGCTGTGGGAGACTGTTGTTAATGGCCACCTGTATTCAATGCTCTTCCATCATCTGCTAAGCCAGTTATCTCCTTGCTGTAAGCTATTGTGTTTATCAGGCATCACTTGCCCTTGGTAAATCTATGCCAGCTATTCCTTATCACCTTCTTGTTCGTCTTGGGCATAGGAATAGCTTCCAGGAGGATTTGCTCCATAATCCCCTCATGGACTTAGGTTAGGCTGGCTGATCTGTAGTTGCCTGGATCCTCCTTCTTGCTCTTCTTGAAGTTGGGTGTGATGTTTGCCTTTTTTCCAGTCATGAGGAACCTCCCCCAATCTCATGGCCTTTCAAAAAGTGGTATAGAGTTTGGTATCTTGGTGACATTGGCCAGCTCTCTCGGGACTCTTGAATGTATCATGTCTGATCCTACGGACTTGTGTGTTTCCAATTTCCTGAAGTGCTTCCAAACTCCATCTTCCTCTTTTGGAGGTAATTCTTTACTCCAGCAGACTCTGCTACCAGGCTCAGGGGTCTGGGATGCTTGAGGGCAGACCTTACCAGTGAAGACTGGGGCAAAAGAGATATTGAGTATGTCAGCCTTTTCCATGTACTTTGTTACCAGGTCACCTGTCCCACAGAGCAGAGAGCACTTCTTCCTTAGCGTTCCTTTTGCTCCTGATGCAGAAGTTCATCCTTGTTGCCCTTCATCCCTTGTCAGTTTTAGCTCCAGCTAGATGTTGATTTTTCATAATGCCATCCTTGCATGCACAGGCTGCGTCTCTGTGTTCCTCTTGGGTAGCCTCTCTCTGCATCTGCCTTCTGTGTGCTTCTGAAGCAGAGATCAAAACTGTTTCATTTTACCCTTTTATATCTAGAAATGTGTAAAACCTTCAAAAGAAATTTTTTGAAGTCTTGGTTAATAAATGATTCTAACCTCAGCATGAAATGTTTGAATGAAAGATGTCAGTTCCTCCTAAGCAAGCGGTAAGGACTGTCAGGCCCTTGTGATAAGGGAGTAAGTCCTGCCTAAAATGTAGAGTGCAACTTGTACTGTGGTGCCAAGGAGACAAAACAATGAGAAAAATGAACCACACCTCTTCCCCCCCCCCAACTAAAATAATTAACTCCAAGTAGAAATTTACAGCTTCAGTGTACGCCCTTCCCTTTTTTGTGCATTGTAGATGAAAAGGAGATGTTGGTATTTAGCAGCAAGATGGTTGGATAAATATTTAACTTAATGCAGTCTGTACATAAGTGCTTTCAATTGGAATTAATTTTATGTTTTTCTGTTGATGCATAAATCCATTTTAGAAGTCATTGGAATAAACCAAAATTTTGGAAATGGAACGATTTTCAACGAGTAGTGGGGCAATGTGGTGGGTTGACCCTAGCTGGACGCCAGGTGCCCACCAAAGCCGCTCTATCACTCCCCTCCTCAGCTGGACAGGGGAGAGAAAATATAACGAAAGGCTCGTGGGTTGAGATAAGGACAGGGAGAGATCGTTCACCAATTACTGTCACAGGCAAAACAGACTTGACTTGGGGAAAATTAGTTTAATTTATTACCAGTCAAATCAGAGTAGGATAATGAGAAATAATACCAAATCTTCAAACATGTTGCCCCCACCCCTTCGTCCTTCCTGGGCACAGCTCCATTCCTGATTTCTCTACCTCCTCCCCGCCAGCAGCACAGGGGGACGGGGGTTGGGGTTTGGGGTCAGTTCATCACACATTGTCTCTTGCTGCTCCTTCCTCCTCAGCGGGAGGACTCCTCACTCGTCCCCTGCTCCAGTGTGGGGTCCCTCCCACGACAGACAGTCCTTCATGAACTTCTCCAAGATGAGTCCAACATGAGTCCATTGCCTGCAGTTTCTTAACTGGTATAAATTTCTGATTTCTGCTGATGTACTTTTATTGACTTAGCAGTACCAAGATAAAGCCTTGGTTATAGGCTCAGGTATGTCAGTTACTGGTCTAACTTTTCTGTCTGAATAGGTCTTTGGTATCCGTATGGACTAGAAATGTTTAGCAGGGTTGGGAGTTCTGAGTTGATTTCTAATATAGTAGAAAGGTATTTGAGTGGAGCTACATTTCTATGCAAAACAATGCTTAGTAACTACAGTAGTTAATGGTAAAATTGCAGTCTGCACATTTGCCTTTCAAATGTGATCTTTCATTTTACAGCAGGCTACTGGCACACTCTTAAATAGTGAAGCTCATTACTAGTGATGGTGGAGAACTCCCTGGCTTAATTGCTCAATCTCCCATATGATTTCTAAATAGGAAAGAAAAGGTCAAAGGGCAGAAAAAAGAAAAGCGAAAGGTATTTTTAATAACCAGTAAATTGTCAGTTAGAACAGGATTTCAGTCAGTGACTGAATCTAAGAGTGGATCTTGAAGGCCATTTGCTAAGTGGCTGAGGATAATTTCTGTGTTACTCTTGAGCTTAGAAGGGAAGTAACTTGCTTGATGTTATATAGTAAGTCAGTGACACGAGTGAGGAATGAAATGGATGTGAATGTAATTGGCAACAAAGTCCTTTCTCAGTACTTCCTATAAAACTCATGTAGTAGTAATCCTTTTAATGTAAGGAATCAGTTTTGAGTAACTTACTATTCATGACCAATGCCTGGTCTTTTCTTGCAGGCAAATACAGTTGTCAGAATGTCTCTTACATTATATATATATATATATATTTATTCTTTCCTCACCATAACTTCTATATGGCAAGTTTGTATTGCAGGATGTGAGGGTATAAGTTTTCAGAGGACAGTTACTTAGTGGTTATGGAACAATCTTGAAGATGCATTTCTTTTCAGTGATAAGTGATTTGTAAACCTCTGTACTTTCAGGGTGCTGAGCTAATATAAGTAGCTGTACTTTCAGTTGAAGTATAGTTGACCTTTCTGATTAGATCATGTCTGTTGTATGTACCTTAAGACACACAATGAGATTTTTTTGGGGTAGGAAGCATATTGGAGATGCTGATCTGTTGCAGCTGTCCATGCATTTGATAGGCTAACCTTATTTTTTCTTATTGGAAGGAAAAAGAGTGAGAGTTAAGGCTTTGTCCAAGAATCCTATCCTAAGGATTGACTTGTAGTGTCAACTAATTGTTCAGTTAATTTTGATAATCTCTACTACTATTTAGGGAAATAGATCCTTTTATTGTAAGTTGGTTTCTATCTTAACTAGAAATGCGTCTCCGCCCACCCCCCGCAATGTTTTATTTAAAAAGTAGTTACATTGAAATATGGTGCTTTTGTATTCAGTATGATTACTCATGTAGTGTTATGGCCTTACAGTGGTATAACAGTGGCATGTCTCCAGGTATTTTTGAATGTTTTGATTATAAATTCTATAGCAATATGCCCTTTATGAAACTTTTCCAGTGGAAAACAGTTCAAAGTAATCCAATTTAGATACAGTGACTTGGTTACTGCACTTCGCAGAGAACTAGAGTCTTGTTATCTACTATTTCAGCATAGTAAGTAAGATGGTTCAAATTTGTGCTTTTGTTGTGTATGCAGACTATTACTGTGTTTTTTCTGAAATTAGGCAAAGTGATTTTGCTGAGGTCCACCGATTTGTTCCAATACACATATTTGTGTATTATGTACACCTATTGCATACACATATTTGTATTTATAGCAAATATGTTACAATTAAAAAAAGTATGTTACTTTTTTCTCTTTGTTGTCTAACTCTTTATTCCCCTCCCAGAATTTTAACTTAGGATGAAGGCTCTGCTATGTCTTTTCAGTTCTCAGGCCTTTGCAGGCAAATCAGTGTGGAAATAAAATGCAAATAATCTTAATCTAATGCATTGTCTTTGTGTGTGTGTATTTAGATACAAAATACAAGATACAGAATTTTCATTTGGAAGTAGGTGGAGAAATTCAGTAACTGTCTAAACTTTTAAAATAAGCTTGCAAAAATAATTTGGAGCTTTTTTCTTTGTACTTAAATAAGGTACTGGTGTATTTCCCCTTATTAAGAGTTTGAATGCTGTAAACTCATACTTTTTTCACAGGAGCCTGATTTTTTTTTTTTCCCCAGATGTTACTGAGAAACAAATACTAGATTATATGATTTAGACTGAGCCATCTGAAATGCATATGGGAGAAAAAGGATTTTTTTTTTCCAATTCTGTGAATCGTTTGTTTTATTTTGTTCCACTGATGTATACTTTCATTATTTCCTGTTATTTTGAAAAGAACTCTTACAAGTAACTTCTTGGTGGCAGTGCTGCATAAGCAATAGCTGTCCCCAGTCCTAGTTGCTTGTTTTTGTCTGTATTCTATGCATTTATTGTGCTAACATAGGTGCTTGTGTAGTCAAGTGTTGAACTGGCTGAAGAAATGCTCTAATCCTCCTTTCTTTCTCTGGGGTTAGATGTCAGTCGCTTAAGCTGTCCAGTCTCTTTCAGTGTGTGACTGCCTGGATGCTTGTACAATCTTAGCAGAGAAGGTGGGAAGAATTGCAGCTTTTTTAGGCAGCTCTTCACCTCCTGCATCTTGAAGGTATTACTGAAATATCTGTAGCTTGTAAGTATAAATATTTTCAGCTTCGATTTAAGTGTTTGTGAGCATTGGAGTGCTAAACAGCAATGGAGTTGAAAAAGAACTTTTTGTGTGTGCCAGCAGTTGGTCTGGGAGTAAAACTTGAATTGGAACTCAGATCAGGTGGTGCAGCAAAGGCTAGCCCTTGGAGATATTAGTCCTTTCAGTTCATGTAGAAAGAGTTTGTGTTTGCTCATAGATGTACACTTCTATCATAAAAAGGTATTTTTCTTCCTATTATACTTGATCCTAGTTGTTAATAGTTAATGATGATAATATAAACTTCCAAGAATTTGGGAACTGCTAGCTAGACTTCTTGGAGAAACTGTTCAATGATTTCGAGGAAACAAGTAAGGAGTGAAAATGACTTAAGGGCACTGTAGAAAGGTCTTTAACTGATTTTTACATTGTTCTGAATGTTATTGTTTATTGCTATAGGGATGTATAAAAACTGTGAGGGAAGAGGGGAAAGAGCTGATTAAAATGTCCAAGAAAATACTTTGTCAAGCCCCAGAAGTGTAATGTGAAGTTGGAAGTTCCTGATAGTTGTTGTGAGTGCTAATTTGCCTTTGACCCTTATAGCTTTCCTTTTCTGATTCTTCTTTTCGTTCATCATTTTGAGACATCAGAAAGTGAGACTGACTATAAAGGCGTCAGACTGAAGTGTAGTTTAGTATCTATCTAGCTTTTGATGGTAGCCGGAGAAATCAAAGGGTATAAGATGACAAATAAAAGAGATCCTTGTTCCAGCAGACTCTCCCAGTTTCCCTCCCTGACCTCTGTGATTCTCCTTTTTGTTCTTTCTGGTTGTAAGTGAACTCCTGGAATCTTACTGTGGAGTATGGCAAGAGTAGTTGCATTATTCTGTACATTTCCCACAAAATTCATGTGAGGTGCCATAATAAGGTTACATTCTTACACTGTGTAGGTATGCAGTTAGTATCTGTTTTGCTGGGGCTTCTGAACAGCTGACTCTTGATTTTGCACGGCTGGGGCTTGGGTGCTTTGTTGGGCTTGTTGAAGACTCAGCTTTGACCTGGATGTGTGGTGGAGTGCTGGTGCTCATCTAGGTTGTACTTCATATTTTGGGTTTGGATTCCTTGTATTCTAAATGGTTTACTTATTCCATAGGTTTGTCCATGGTGGTGCCAGTTTTAGCCAGTCTAACACTTTGGCTCTGAGCTTGTTTGGAGTAGTCCACCTTTGGTAGCTGCAATCTCTCAACTGTGTGTTTGTCATTTTGGTAGCTTGTACTGTGTTTAGGGACTTCATAACTTAACACTCTCCCTTAATGGAGGCCCAGGTAGTATGCTCAAAATACTGTTGTGGAAAGGGTATGCTTATGTAACTACTTAATAGAACATGACCTTTCATACTTCTTCACATTTCTCTGAATTTTTTATTTTAGATTAGTTGCCTGTAACTTCCTCCCTTTACTTCCAGAAGCAAAAATGTTTTGTGGAAGTATTTACTTTGTAAACATCGATAGTAAGCTTTCATATCTGCATTTAATGACAACCATGTATCACTTGTGTTGAAACCAATAGTAAAGCATGCTTGTATTTGGGAAGCTATCTTAAACTTTGAGAAGCAGAGACTGTGATTTAAAAAAATAAGAAAAGAAAAGAAAAAAGGTATAGCAATTGCAGATACAGCTTTTTGGCTTCTCAGGATTTTTTGTTTTACGCAAGCAGGTGAATTTATCAAATTAGAAATATGATATAACACTTAATTCAAGCTACTCTGGATAGCCTGTCTCAACAGGCAAATACTGGTTTTGTTTATGGCTGTTGGGTAATGTTAGAAAAGGTGATTGCTTTTTGCAAGATTCTTGCAGTTACACTTGGTGTTGATATGAGCAACTATATTGGATATTTTAAATACCTTTTCCCCAGCAAGAGTTTATTCTATGATTTTGTAGACTGGCCTAAATTAGCCTGAGGCTTACACCAAATATAATCAATGAGAGTCATTCAATTTAATAAACAAGGTGCATAAGATCTAGATAATGGTGATCTGGCCAAGAGGCTAAGTTATTAAAAAAAAAAAAATTTTTTGAGCTGGTTTTCTTTGAGTCCAGTGATAGTTTCATCATAAGAAGGATCTAAAAAGTCTTTTTGTCATGATGTTTTTAACATAGAATTTATTCTTTAAAGCGATTCTACTTGCCAGATTTGATTACTGGAAAAAAGCTGCAAAAACAAACCAAAAACTTTCTTTGGCATGTGCAGATTAATTTACCTATTGAAAACTTTTCTTTCTTGTAATCATTGGTTAAAGGTGGCTTTTTATGAGTGGCTTTTCTATAATACCTTGAGATGTACTTGTTAGCTGTTTCAAGGAATTTTTAAATTAAGAATGTAAAATAGTTATCAAAAGATCATACCTGTCTTTTGATTACATGGGGTTTAATATTTTTTTTAAAGTTATTTTTCCTCCTAAAGGATTAAAGAAAAAAGTAAATTCTGATCATTATGGATGCCTGGGATGAAAAGAAGAGAAATTGTGTCTTAGAAAAAGGGCACGTGTGTCCTTTCTATTTCCCATTTTCCTTTTCAAGCAGTGTGTGGAGGAAATACTGAGCTTAAGAAATTCTTAAGCTTTCCAGGGCTTGGTATGAAAAATGTTTTGGAAGGGAACATTATGCATAGCATCTTCTGAAGATTAAGGTTGTATGCAATCTGCCAGTGTGAGATTATATATACACATACACGTGCACACACCATTCTTGGGTTAGAATTTGAAGGTAACTTCAAGTAATGCAACAGAAATGTCTGTGTGATTCCACCCCCCCACCCCCCCCCCCCCCCACCCCCCCCTAC
>NW_010973166.1:2400781-2420449 GCF_000737465.1 Haliaeetus leucocephalus | reverse complement strand
GAAAAAGGTAACAAGGTTTTTTCTCACCCCCCCCCCCCCCCCCCCCGGTACTTGATCATACAGCTTTGAAGGATACTTCCTTTAGGTCAAGTAATTTTTTTGTCAGAATTATAAAATATTCTTAATAGTTTATTAACTGAATGAACAGGCTTTTGTATAGGGGTTAGCTGATTTTTTTTTTTTCCATACTACTTTTCCAAGCAGTAGTTCTTCCTTGAATTACAGAATAGATTTGGAATAATTTGATTAGTGAAGTTGATCACACAGAGGAGTCTTCTCAAAGAACACACTGTCATTAAAAAAAAAAAAAAAAAAAGTTCTGTTTCAGTTAAAGAAGATACGCATTATTCCTTGGTATGTGTCTTTCAAAACTTTCATATACACATCTCATACCAGTTCCTAGAAGAGTTTAGGTGCTTTCAAAAACTTTAACAGTGATCTGTGTGTTGAGGCCAAACCTTGTTTTTTTCTTTTGATCAATGACATGAGTAAATTGTTTTTATTCTTCATACTTTAAATGGAAAAAACAGAAAGTGAAGGAAAGCCTTCTTTTATTTTTTATTCTGTTGTGATTAGGGAGGATAGAGTGGTGTATTAGTACCAGGTATATCTGATTGCATACTGACCTGTTCTTACCAATGGAAGATCATTTTTCTGTTAAGGAAACAGTATTATTGTCTTTTATGAATTTCCATTCTCCTTTTTCTAAAACCTATCAAGGCCTTTGAAATTAGCAATAAAGCTGCATCACAGAATATATTTATAAAAACTTGCCCTAGGAATGTGGAATGCTGGCAGATTAGCTCTGGCATGCAGAGGACATTAAGAATTTACTGGTCAAATAAAAATCAGAATGCTAGTTGAACCACTACACTTCATCATGCATAGGACTAAGAGAGGCAATAGTTACAAAGAGGGTAATTTGGTGTGGCTTTTAATTGTCATGTACGCTTTTCTATATTTCTCAGTTTCAAGCAGTTAACTTTCAGGAGATTTCACTTTCAGTTAATCTTGGTCTTTAAAATAACTGTGATTTCTCTCTCCATCTTTTCATGTTATAGCTAAATACTTAAATTTTCAAGTGACAATTTAAGATCTTAGCTTGCATCCTAAAGGATTTTAAGTGTATAATGTATGTGGAAGTATTTATTTTTAACAAGAAGCTTGGTTTTGTTTCATATTATAAAGGAAATGTTCTTCCTTATAGAGTATTGGATGCACTGTTGAAACTGTACAGTTTTGATAGAAAAGCAGTAGAAGTCTAGATGGCTATCAAATCAAAACTCAGTCCTTGTGATTTTGGAAAAATCTCTTAACTGAATAATACAAAAAAAAAGTAATTTACAATTCATGACTGCCTTTGACAACTACTAGAATGAAAGACTTCAGATTAAGAAAAATATCTAAAGAAAATGAGATTAGAAGAGAGCATGAAACATCCTCTAGTCCATCCCACAGTGCAGTGCTGGACTGACTATAGTTTAACAGTTTTTGAGAAATACGTGAAATAGCAATCTCATTGTCTGTGGTTGGCAGTATAAAGGTAGTTTCTGTGGTTCAGAACAAAACATTGTGATTTCAGGTGAAATCTGCAAACCCTAATATTCCCCAAATGCATGTTGCAAATCTCAAGATAACAATTGTCATAACTTACAATGCTGGCTTAGAGGAACAACTCTGAAGGTAGTCGGGGCTAGGCAATGAATCAGGATTTCTTGTGTGTTTCACTGATGTCGGAAGTGATACTTCTTAAGGTATTTGTTTGGCAAGGAGAAAGATTGGCACTCAGGATCACTACTGCATTGTAGCATACTGCTGTTCCATATGGTCTCTTTTGCTTTACTTCATGTAATTCTTACTGGAAATAATAGCTTGTGGAGGAAACACCTGGTTGAAATATTCAATATATTTAATGGAGAGAGGTTGTTCCATTGGCTAAATTAGAGCAACATTTATTTTCACTATGAAGGAATAAACCATGAAATAATCTCTTTAAAACAATGATTGTCTTATGCTACTGCTTTACTCTGGAATATAGGTCATTATATTTTTGCGTGAGTGGCTATACAGTTCAGTAAATCGGCTGGTGCTCAGTTTCAATTTGAATGCTGCCTGCAGGCATCATGTAGCAATGAAAAAAGATAGGTAAACCCAAGTTTGTCAAACTCCAGCTATGAAAAATTGGATACTCTTTGTTGCTACTTTGTATTTTCCAAAGTTAAAAATTAATTGCTGGCTTGGGAACCTGAAGTGTTAGTGTTTAGTTGATGACAGGGAAAGAGTGTGAACGTGTACTAGGGTTGCGTTATTTGCATTGTTCGCTTTATCCTTGAGGCAGAATGAGCTACTGCACTTAAGCTACTTGTTTGAAATTCTGGTAGACTACTGAATAAACCTGTTTGCCAGAACTTGATGTATAAGTGTGATTTTTTTTTTTTTTTTTTTTTAATTTTTTTTTTTTTCTTCCATAAAATACACATGAAGACTGGTATCTTCCAGTATCCAGAGATACACATCTCTGGAGTAGCAGAAGTTGTCTTATTTACGCTTACTTCTAGGTTGTACTTTTTGGAAGGGGATAGAGAGAAGAGAGATTTTTCTTTTACTTGGCAGAAAATAAAATGTATTTCCTTAAATTGGTTAAACATCAAGTGGATTAGCTAGCGTTGATTATAGTTGTAAACAACATAAATGAATATGTGTCAGCAACAGGTATGCACGCTAGCGTAATCTGTTCTTCAATTGATGTCTCTTATGCCACTAACTTCTGTGTATGGACAAATCTTAGGCCTGAATAATTTTTTAAATAATTGTTAAAAAGAATCCCCCCAAGCCTTACTTTTAATTCTGTTTTGTCTTGTGTAATTGGTGTGTCAAGTGTAACTTGTCCTCCATGACTCTTGTTTGCTCAAACAGCACAAATAAAAACAGGAAGTACCCAACTTGATGGGAGGCTACCTTTGTAGCTGGGAGCTTACCTGATCTGGACTGATACTTCGTCTAGAGTTCATGATGCTTCTTCCACCCGATATGTAAATTTTAGGGGTTCAGATCAGTGGGTTTGTTTTTAAATTTGCTTTGCATCTTCCTTCATGCCTTTGACTTGCAGTGATTGATGATCTCTGCTGAAGAGGAGAGATGGCGCTTCTCTGTTTGGCTGTAAATGTCAGCCACTTCCTTGCCTGAGTCATGCTCCAGTTAAGTACCAACCACATGCCTACCGTTCCTCTAGAAGTGTTCTTCACCCTGATGATCTTAAAGTTAAGATAAATAAAAATATTTTCCCCCAAGCAACTCCAAACTATGAATCTTTGTAATGTTTAAGTGGTTCAATGGCTTATGCGTAATCCAGATTCAATTCAGGAAAGCTATTTCTCTCCTTTATAATGAATGTCTCAGTGTTCATAATGTGATGTGTTTAAAAAGTGCTGGTTAGAATTTGAGATGTGCATGTAGTATGTTTTTGAAGGAGAGCAAACATTTTGTTGTTTATGTAGTCTCTTTTGATTCTGTTTTCCTTAAATTGTTATTCCTTGGCTATAAGATTGACGTGTAAAACCAGTCTGCAAAAAACCTCTGTATCTAGGCACCTGGTACAACAATTAAAAACAGTTTGCTGTCCATGAACAGACTAGTTATTTGCTGTTGCCTACGCAGTAGATGTTTGCTCTTACTGAGGAGACTGTTGCCAAAATAAGCTATGTGGTTACTTTCTAGTTGTGGAGCTTTTTTTTGTTTGGTTGTTTTTTGGTTTTTTTGGATGTTGGGTTTGTTTGTTTGTTTTGATTTGTTTGTTTTCTTTGGAAAGACTCTTGTTCTTAACATTGCTTTCCTGGAAATTAGAAGAATTTTTATAAACATATACATATATTTATTTTAAAATATAGTAGTACAGCAGTCATCTCTCTGTATTAGGTTGATTTTAATCTTGGGAAACAGTATCAGTAAGCCAAGTAAATGCTTGCTTGTTTGTTTTTTTTTTTTCCCTTATGTGCTTTACATTGTCTTTCACTGCCAGAGATAAGACACTGGGAAACAATTTATGGGTAATAAAACAATAGTTAGTATGAACATAGAGACTTAGCTTCCTATATAAAGATTACTCAAAGAGAAGTTGAGATTAAGGATAAAACTGTAGTGCTGTTGTTGTCAGTGAGATTTAAACAAATTGATTTTATGACACCTAGGGTTTTCTTCTGCATATGTGTCCGCTCAATAGAGAAAAGAGTTTTGGGGAAGGTGGTTAGCTATACTGTGTCAATGTACAATATAATAAGAAATTTTACAACGTTGTTTAGTCTTTCAGTGAAAAGGTGTCAAAAAGGTAAAGCTTCATGTATTTGAAGCATTTGTTAGCTTTCTGGGGAAGGTATGCCTCTCATTAATGTTAGCAAGCACGTAGGGGTGAGAGCTGTATGCCTCATTAAAGTTAGCAAGCTCATGGAATGAGAGCTATGGTAACATGTAGTTCTGACACATTTCTTGAAAGTAAAATGCTGTGGTGGAAACAGTTCTGTGTTTGTGCGTGTATAACTGCCAGTGTCTGTCCAGTTTCCAGTTCCCTAAGCAACAAGTTAGAATGTAACCACATCACTTCAGTAAACTAGAAATCTGAGATGCGTAGCATCTGTGATTTCAAGTACAGTTAGCTTAATGCTGTTTTGCTGTCATGCATTGTATTGTGTAGCTCAAAAAAAGGGAATAAACCATGCTTTTCAGTGTACATTTGTACTGCAGACATCTGTTAGCAGAAGGTGAATCTCTGCATAGCTGTACTGGACCTTCCTCTTCAGAAAGGTCTCAGAGATTCTCTTGAGGAACCTTAGTTCTGAAAATAGGTAGAACTTATTTACCAGTATCTTATTTGGGGTTTGAAATAATCAGAAAAACTATAGGGCTTTGAAAGCCTATCTTTAATACAGGACTCGATTTTGTTTGCCTGATAAAAGAAATATGAATTAGCCTGCTCTTGATTGCCTTCTTTAAGAAGGCAAGAAGCTTCCTTTTAAAAAATGTTTTTTGTTGCTTACTGAAAATAGATAGATCAACATTTGTATTGCTTGTTTGTTGTCTTTTCATAGCTCTACATTTTATAAATTTTTTTGGTGGTGGTGGTTATAATGCTGAAATAAAATGAAAAAAAAAAATTTATTTTTTTTCCAAACCAACAGTGAACTTGAGCAATAACTTTGAAATGCACACAAGCTGGAAGTAAATCCAAAAATGTCTGGTAACTGCTTCAGAAGACTGGTTCATGTAAAAATTGGAATTTACTTTTAGGGACCAGTTTGATGAGGACATTTTTGAATCTAAGCAGGTCTGCAAAGCAGCTCCCTTCTGGAAAGTCAGTGACTCTACCTTTGATTCTTTTTCTGCTGTGATAGTGACTGTGTTGCCAGCAGTGCCCTGTCCTGAGCTACTCTGCCCAGCAATCGCGTGGACATACATCACTACCTAGGTATTTTTGTTTCAGTTCATGATGTGTTTTAGCAACTCTGGATATAATACGAAATACATGGAAGAGTTAGGGAGGGAAGGAATTAGGAGCATTTCCGTCCTGTGTCCCTTACTCTGATTCAGTGCTGAATCCACCTGGGTCTTCCAGGATTGCTTTCTTCTCCTGCTCTTCAGCCACTTAGGCTACTTTATAAAGGGAGCTGCAGTGAACCTGGGATGCCTTTTTGGAATGAAGTGGGGAAGCTGCTGGGTTTGGGCCTCCTAAAGCTTAGTACTCTACATATGTTTAGTAAGTTCTGGTCTCTGGCCCCAAAACACCTATATTCCAAGTATTATGGCTTAGTTAGCTTTTATCCAGGACTTTGTATAAGCAAAACACTGGGAACTGAAGTACAGCAGAGAGATTAAGTGACTTGACCAAAACTACACAATAAAGTTTACAGAGAAAAGCAATAGCTTTTCTTCAGTCATTGTGGTATCCCTATAGCTTAAAATATTTTTCAGTGCAAGATCCGCGCCCCACCCCCCCTTTTAAAACTAGGTAAGTCTGATTAATTTACTTTTTATCTCCAAAATCCTTTGGTCTGAGAATCTCTTTGTCAGAAAGCCTTTTCTGAAATTGTTACTTTAAAACATTTTAATCCTTTTATCATAGTAGGCTTTATTTAGCTGAGTTTAGAAAAATTTCCTCCTGTGTATTTGTTGCTGGGTTTCTGATTTTCTTTTTTTGGTGTGGTATTGTTAATCAAAGTGTGGAGGAAAAATTATCTTCTCTATAGGAAAGAGCATGACTGTTCAAGATACTGGGAAGTATGTACTACTACCACAAGGAAGTAATTTCTACAAAAGAAGTATTTCTTACTGTGAAGAGAAGTCTCAAAGCACAATTTGTTGTCGTCTTTCTGAAGGCATTGTTGGAAGAGCAGTTCTGACTCTTGGCTCTGGTGGTTTAGGAAGTTACCATCTGGTCTGAGGTGTCAGCCCTTGGAGCAGTGTTGGCAGAACAGAAGGTATATTCACACCTTGACCACATTTGTTCATTTGGAACTAAACTGCACTAGCAGCTTAAACTAAGCTGCTGGACTTCATGCAGAAGTAGCTGAGGTGCATTATGTTTGCTGACTTTCCTGTCCCTGACTGTCAACCCCTCTCTGCTGGTTACTGCTCTCCCAGTAACTTTAAACTGATAAAGCAGATGCTAAACCTCTTTCATCAGTATTCTGAGACAGCATTCAGCTCCAGGATTGTCTGCTGCTAACTTCAGGGAATAAACTTAACATGATTGTAGACTGTACAACTGTCTATATGTGCTGACTAATGCAATCAAGAATAAATTCTTACATTCTTAACTTTCAGCTTTTCATCAGGAAGGATGATCAAAAAAATGAGACTTATTTGAGTTTAGTAGTAGGGATCTGTTCTTAGATTTTGTACATGTCTAATAGGTGACACTGTCATTTGTTCTTTAGCTTTTGTAGGAAAAAGGGGAGTTCGAGCGTATAAATCGGTAACAAGTAAAAAAGGAGTAAGTCCTCAACAGGACTAAAGCTAACAACAAAAGGGGAATGACATAACCATCTACTGACTGGAGGTGACTGGAAAGTCCAGAATGCATGTCTCTCTTGTTACTACAGACCAAAAAAAAACCCCTTCAGATGTTCTACTCCTTCCCTTCCCCAAATAACCTTATTGCATGATTCTTTCAGAGACGTTTTTATTCTTTTTACTGCTTTTCCTCAAAAGTGCTTAGCTGAAGTATTAGATCATATGCCTTTATAAGGTAAAAATAGAAACTTTCCCTCTAAGTAGCTTACTACTTAAGATGGTATAAATCGTGGTAATCTTCATGAGACTAAGTCATAGTCTTAAACTCTGACATGAGCTTTACTCAAGATTTTAAATTTGAAAAATGACTTGATCATGATTTTTGGTACTTAGTTTGTCTCTGGCATTAAAAACTTTTTCATCAAAGACTGATCATAAAATACTATGTCTAAAGCTTTTGGTTTCTAAATAGCATGTGACTAGAATGGGGGAGGAAATGAATAGTCTGTTCACTCTGAGATTTTCATTTTTAGTACACACATTTTCCATGAAGGATCTAGAGCACTGTTCTTAATTTGGTTATATGGCAAGTTCTCTAGCATGGACAACAAGAGACTGTCTTAGCAGAAGACCTGAGCGGTTTGTAGACTTGTTCTTGTAACTTTACCTATGTGAGCTGAAGAGTGTAGAACTGCATTCTTCTGTTTGAGGTATTCACTTCCTGAATGTCTGCCCTGTTTGTGTTTTAGTACTAAACTGAAACTAATGTGGCTTTGTTTTGAACTGTAATGGGATAGAGGGCATTCACTTGAATAACACTGATGGCAGGTTGGAGTAGGTGATAATGAAGGGCTGGAATTAAGGATTCTGGGGTGGTAATTTATTCAGCTAACAGTGTTGTGTATGGAAAAAGGTATGTGTCTGCACTGGATATGGTGGTTTAAGCTGATTGTAAAGACAAGCTTGGAGCACACTCTTAGGGACATTAAAGGCCTTGCAACTCAAATGTATTTGCAAGAATGTGTATGGTATGCTTTTAAGTATCTGATCTGAATGAGAAGCTCCGTGCAGTCATCTAATGCTTATAATATTTCCTTTGTCTTTCAGATCAAAATTTAGGAAGTAGGAATTCTCTTAAGCTGCCTTTATCCACATAGGGCAAGAACAAATACTTTGTACATCAGTATGCTTCTCTAGTTGCATGACAGTAATTTTCTTTGGCTTCACAAATGTAACTTTCCCCCTGGTTTTATTATTAAAATACTGCTACAAAAAACTTTTCCTAGTTCACAGTGTGCCTGTCAGTTCTTTGCTGCAGAAAGAACTGGTGATACACTAATGTTAGCAGCTTGCATTTGTCTTTTGGTAATTCATATAGTAGAACCATCTATATTGGAGTTCTGTGTTACTCTCCTGTAAGTAAGCACAAAAAAATAAACTAAATAGACTAAACCACAAAAAATTGTCAAAATAGCATATCTTGTGATCCCTCCTTTCTGCAGATGTGCTAGAAGTAGTGGTGGGGCTTCATCTTTGTCATCTTCAGTAAGTCCAGCAATAGGTATGAGGTGGGAGGGAGAAAGGCTTCTGGTAGAGGAGGTCTTTGGTCCTGATGTGACTGATGGTCATCCTCTGCTGTTTTCTCTGATGGTGGTGTAACTGCAGAGCTAATGATTGCTCAGGATATGCTGTATTTGGGGAACATAATTTTATGTCCTTTCATTGCCTTCAAAGAGTGCTATAACAGTGGACCGTCACTTTTATATTGAGAATTTACTTTGAAATGAATATTCATTTTGAGCTAGACTTGCTGTTTATTGCAAATAATACACAAGCTCTTCAGCAACATTTTTACAACATGACATTTGTTAAAAAATACATGGAGTTAATGAAACTTTATAACATACTTAAAATCTTGTGTATTAAAACTTTGTCTTTCTTTTGCCAGGAAGATCTTTAAAGCAAAGATACTTTAAAAAAAACTGAAACAAAACTTATTCCTGTGGTGAATCCACTACCTAGGCTTGGGTGGAGCTCAGGTTACGTCATCTGTCTGAAAAATGTTCATGCTTAGTCTGGCGATGTGAAAGACGACAGAGAGCGCTAAACTGCTAATCCAAATTTGTAATCACTCTGAATATTATAGTTGTTCTTCAGTGGCTTTTTTATAATGTGAATCTTCTAACAAGTTTTTATGCTATACAAGTCAGTTATCTGAAGAACTTGAGTTCTTTAGTTATTCCTGGATTTCTACATATAATGGCCTCATTGGGTTGATGGGTAAAATTGTGGCTAGGTTAGGGAGAGGGAATATCTTTTTGTAGAGTTGCATGTATAAATGGTTATGACAAAGCCAAATCTTTGAAAAAGCAGAAGTGTGTTGACTGTAGTTTCCAAAGTGATACAAAATATTTTTGTTTTGAAAGTAGTCTAGTTCCCACACTTGGTTTTTGGTCCAAAGTTGCTAAACTGCCTCTTGTGGCTAGCATGCTAAGTGTAATGCCTGTTAATACCTGTTCAGAGTGGTGGTGAACATGTACGTCTTTGTTGTTTTTAAGTGCTGTTTTTGTGGTTCCCTATAGCTAGAGCTAAATTTGCATTCATTTGTTGATCACTTGGTGTTTTGGAACTGTAACTGAGAAGAAAGCGTGGCACAGTTCTGCACCTTGGTATGGGCTGCGAAAGGCAATGTGAAGCTAAACCTGCCCTTGTTCACCAGTCACAGAAGACATTTGGTTGAGCTACCTCTCTTTGGGCACTGTCCAGCTGTGCAAAGGTGACAATAGCAGTTTTTCCCCCGTGCTATATGTGATTCTTCTGAACTCTGAGTCTTAAGCACAATAAATTCCAGCACTTATTTTTCAGGAAACTGAAATGGAAATAGACTGTATCTGGAAGTGCATGCTATTTATAAAGTCTATCTGAAAATATATTTTCTCATTTTTAACACAGAAAATATAAAAACATAGATCCATTTAAAATACAAAAATACTAATATACAGTGTTCTTCATTCTAGCTCTTCATTCCCTAAGGAATCAGGGAAGACATTCTGAATTAACATAGGTGCTACTGTCTTTATTTGGTGGATACCTACAATAGCTGTCCTCATTCTGAAGTGCTAGGAATGGTTTTGGTTCTGTATTTGTATATGAGCTTGTAATGTATAGACTGACCATTGTTTTGCCCTTTTTTTTTTTTGTTTCTAGATTTATTTTTTGCTGTGCAGACAAGGGAAAACTTGTTCTCTATTTCCATAATATTTATAGTTGGTTGTGGTGATTTTGTTTGTTTGTTTATAGTGGTATGGTTAATTTTAACTCTGTTGCAGGTGGTTTCAGAAAAATTTGCTGAGAAGGATGTGATTGTGGTTTAGAATCATCTTTGGCTTCATCACCTGTAGATATAAAGAATAATAAAAACTAACATAATAGATTGGTAAATATGTTTTCAGGTGGAGAGCATACACTTTGATATGCAGTTTTTCGAAAATTAGTCTTCAGGTAACCTGTATTGTCACACAACCTGCATGACACTCTGCATAAGAAATATACCTGTATGAGGGACAACAAAGGGCAGGAATTAGGGAAGTAGTGGGAGCAGACTGGAAGATTAAAAACAGGGGAAGTGGAAGCTCTGAGGTGAACTTCCTTATGTGTTATCTATACACATAGATAACAGCCACTGCTATTAAGTCATAGGATTTTTAAACATGCCCTAAAAATCATACTTGCTATTTAGAAAAAGATTCCTTATACCAATGAAATCGGAGCTTGAGGAATATAGTATAATGCATTCATATAACTTTAAGTATTATATTATTCCACAATAACTTCATATTATACCTATTGACATATTGGTTACAGCTTCAAAACTAATTATTTAATATTTTTCCTTCTTTATTAGGTTCTTGTGGCAGGAGGAGAACACTGACCTAAGATGGAAGTCAAAACATCATTTAGCAAAGCCAGTACGATTCCTGAAACTGTATCCACATTCATTAATGAAGACTTCGTTCTGGTTCATCAGCAGTCTGAGGACACCTCTGGAAAAGATGAAAAACCTCAGCTAAAGGTTTACTATTACTTTATTTTAAATGTGTAGTAGGATTTGTATTGATCAAAAGATTGCAACTTTTGAATATTTAATTAAAGACACCTGTGTGTGCTTGAGGAGACTCTTAGACTGTAATTTTTGTTGTTGCTTATTACCAGTGAAATTAACAGCTCAGATTAAGCAAATCCGTTTAAAAGTGGTAGTTCAGTTTTTCTCTTAATAACTTCTTTGGGGGTCAGCTTTGTTAGTATTCTGTGGATTTATACATTAGTAAAGGACTAAAAAGTTCTTCTCAAAAAATGAGCTTCACATTAAAGCTTGGGAAATACTCTTTATTTAGGGATCAGAGACTCTGAATGTTACCTTAAAAGCACATAATTAGGCTGCATAGAAATAGACCAGAGAGGGTCTCGGGTTTTAGTTTTTAATTTAGTTTTCCTGCTTAGTGCTACTTTAGGCATGACTAAGACCTTTTCTAAAAGCTTTTTACCTCTAAATAGCAGAATATTTTAGCATTTGGGTATCAGCTGATTGGTTAATTACCAATTTCCCCACTTGAGTTGCAGTAGCTGATTTACTGGTTTTGGTCTGCTTGGAACAATAGGAATTTGTTCCCCTTGAAATGACAATAAGTACTTAGTCTGCAGTTGCATAACTGTTTGGCAGTTATTTACAACCCATGATTTTGGTCGGTATTAAACACTAGTTGCTGCTTTAGTAATTGTGTCTGAAAAGAGGCAGGTAAACTGGAGGTAGAATCCATGATGCAGCTTTATTATTGGCCATGGGGTTTTTTTGGTCTGAAAAACTAGTACTTGTGAAAGGCTGTCGTTTTGGGTTTTATTTTGTTTTTTTCCCTGGAGAATGTGTCTCACTGTTTTCTTGCCATTTCCTTTGACTTGCATCCCTCCTATGTGTGGGACAATTGGTGAAACAACTGAAATGGATTGGATATGACTAAAAGTAAAATTTTCTTTAAGATTAATCTGTAACAAAGTCTGTTGATCTTTGTTCTGAATGGAGGATCAAAACACACAAACATGTTTTAAGAGATATCTGTAGTTTAGATGGATAGTTGTTGGATTAGCAGTGAGAATATGTGCATTATATGTAATGGGATGGGACACTGGACTATATTTGATTTAATTTTGTTAATTCTTCGTGTGTTGTCTTGTTCAGCAAAGTTTCTTAACTTCTGCAACAAGTAAGACTATATGTTTGAAAAATAATAGTGAAAGCAAAACTACAAGTACATTTAAAAAATGTAATCTCCTTCTTCTTACAGGTGTTTTCAAATGGAGATGATCAGCTGGAGAAGGCAATGGAAGAGATACTGAGGGATTCTGAAAAAGACCAGAACAATTTCACTGCTCTCCAAGAAAGTTTCAGTGATGCAAGCAGCCAGGCAGCTGGAGATGGGTCAGCAGGTCAAACAAATCAGCCATCTTTGCACCTTGTTTTAGACCCTTCTACTACAGGTATCGCTAAAGTGCTTCCCCCCTCAATCATATATGGCAGTTTCAAGTTAACCTTAAAATGAACATAAAGCTTTCTGGAGCTTCATTCCAAAACTATACTGGAGAATACCCTGGGGCCTCCTCTCCTTTTCTGATTAGTTGAAGATTATAGACAGGAATAGATTATCGTCAGATTGATACACTGTGCTGCTCTTAGTCAAGATAATTTTCGTTTTGTCTTCAGCTGAAGATGAGTTAGGACTAAGTATTGTGTAACTTGCTGAATGGACTGTATAGTTGAGGTGGAGATGCTACTGATGGAGTACGAGAAGTTTCAGGGCAGTGTTCATTGACGTTACTAACTGCAAATGAAATATACCCTGAGCAAGCTGATAAACTTTTCAGCTCTGGTTCTATCACCAGGTATCAGTAAAGACAGCTTTAGATTTGATATTTGCTAGAAATGATTGTTGGACTTATCTGGCATTTGAAGTTTTGGTGAAAAAGGGAGGACAGAAAGCTTTTTATGTAAACTATATTGTATATATTTTGTGTAAAATATATTGTAGCTTTTATATATATATATATGGAATGCAAGGCTTTGTCCATCTCTGTGGGCTCTGAATTAGCATTCTTTTTTCCTCAGTAGTATGCAGAGGACTTCTGTGTCATTGTGTCAGATAATTCCCATAGTATCTGTTTGGGAAGTGGAAAAAAAAAAGTTTTTTGTGGTAGAGTAGGATAGAGAGTTTATGCATAATGGAAACACTCTTCTCTTAATTACATGTATGCTGTATTTTTGAGAAACTTGCCTTACTGGCTCCCTGTTTCACGTGCTTCAAACAGAACACAACCATTAGTATGAACGAACAAAGAAATACTTGTAGATACATTCTGCCCCCCCCCCCCCGGAATAATGCAATTTTGCAACCTTTATGATGTGTTATGGAAATATTAGGTATAGTAATAAGAAATAGAAATAATAGGGCAGATTGCTTAGAGAGGTTTGGAATGTCTGTCTTTTGGAGATACCAAAACTCAGCTGGACAGGGCCCTGAGTAACCGGATCCAGTTTTGAAACTAGCCCTAATCTAACCTGATCTGTCCTTGAGCAGGAGTTAAAGCTAGATGACCTCTAGAGGTCTTTTTTCCAGCCTAGATTACTCTGGTTCCATACTTAACGAGTTTTTCTTCTACCTCTCTTCTTGTTTCTCAAGTGTCAAAATGCTTTAAAAAAGCCCACCAGAAAACAACAGTAACAGCAAAGCTCCCTCAAGGTCGCCCCTGTCCATAGTAGTGTGATGGTGGAAAAAGAATGCTTCTTTTCTGCTGAGTAGAGGAACAAACAGATAGCCTTTTTCTTTTCTCCAGCTCCCTGATGGTTTCATGCTGTTAATACAGCTATCCCAGGAATGTGAACCACATTTGGTAGTTCTACACAAGCTGCAAAGACATGGGAGAAAAGAGAATTAGAGGCATCTTTATGCAAAATGATGAGTAGGAATTAGAAGGAGGTATAAGCAAACTAAAGAAAAGAATATCTGGGGAATGGAACTTAAAGAAAAATTGTGTTCTAGCACTGCTAAAAAGAATCAAAAGGCAGTTTGTCCCTGTGCCATACTTGGAAACATGCATTAAAATAGGATAGACTTAACGTTAATATTAAGCTGTCAAATGGATTTCTTACCATTGGAGCTGGACTTCTGACTCCCATGTCCATTCTCAGAAAAAGTGGGAGATTTTGATATGGAAATTATTCAGAAAACAATGTGTAAAAATAAAAGCAAATGGTTAAAGAAGTGGTTTCTTCATTTTCAGAAATCTCTGCACCAAGGCCATCTTCTCCCAGTGAACCCCTGGAAGAGGACAGCGTATTGTTTAACAAACTGACTTATTTAGGTTGCACAAAGGTGTCTGCCCCTCGAAATGAACTGGAAGCTCTACATGCCATGGCAAACATGAAATCCTCAAGTCAAGCCCCTTTACCTGTAACGCTTTATGTTCCAAACGTTCCAGAAGGGTCTGTAAGGTAACATACAAATGTTTCTTTTGTTACTTGCACAGACACATAAAAGGTGGATTCTGACTTTGTTACTCACACAGGGAAGTAGAATTGCTGGATTTGTGCCTCATGTTCTTGCAGAAGACAAGTTATTTTTGAGAAATTCCTCTGAAGCAACAAAATGCATGCTTAAATCTAATATGCAGTACACAGTTGGTGGTAGCAGTTGCCATACAGTGTCAACAAAAGCATGTCTTTCTACCTGCATCTGTGTTCAAATATGGTAGTAAGAGATATACTGGAAAGGGAGAGCTGATAATACCTGATTTCTCCCAACTTCCCCAGTCTGTCATCACCTCCAAGGTAAATATGTTGAGACAGTAGTAGTCCTGCTGGCCTTGGGTTAGCTGAAGTTTTAGATTCTTCCAGATATGTTGAGGACTGGAGATGCTAGTCTCTATTTCCAGACATTGCTGTGCTAAAGCCAAGTCTCACCTGTGACTGCCTCATGATGCATATGTGATGATAGTCTCCAGATACCAGCAAACATTTACTTGTGCCATGTGAGAAGAGTCTTCTAATTAGTGGTGAGAGAGTCAAGGGTTGTTAATCAGGGTGCACTAAAGGCATACCTGTAGCAGTCTTGCATCTAGAAGTAGGGAGCATCTCAGTATTCAAGATTTTTATTTTTAAACTCTGATACCAAGATATCTGAAGAGGGTTAGATTTCCTTCCTTTCCTGTGCTCTGCCTATGTATTGACTATCATCTTGCACAGAAAGACAGGAGGACCTTCAAGCATATATATTATTTTCTTCCATTTTTCTTTCTGAACCCAATTTAAGATTGCATTTGACATTATGGCAATATTTCATTTTAGTTAGGAAATTATACTGCATACTTTTATGATGGCACCTGTCACATAGACACGAGGTATTAGGTGTGCTGTACCTATTTTTGTAGCCATTGTGGCCATTCAAGAAGGTTGTTTTGCAAGTGAAATTGCAGAGGACATCATTAAGCACAAGGACTGCCAGAGAATGTGTACAGAACTGTAGAGGTGAATCCATGTGTGATATAATATACATTTAAGTGACATCAGTGTCATCTTTGAGGAGTGTTTCCATTCCTGGTATCTGAACACTTGTCACGTGGGGTTCCATTTAACATGTCCCACCATGTTATGCTGTGTTGCATAACATGTATGTGTATGCATGTGTATGCATGTTATACCAAGAGTATGCTGAATCCTCTTGGCTTTTCTTGCCTGTAGAAGATTAGTCCTTTATTTTTATTGTTACAGACTTGGGATTCTATTCCTGGTAACTAATGTTTATTCACCCTTGATGTGAATGTGCATATGGATAAGTAGCGAAAAGACAGAGGAGAACTGTGTAGCTCTATTATTCTTTAAAACTCACTGTCTAGTAGTCCATTCTGAGACCACCCCCCCTGTTATCGTCTTTAAAGTTTCTGAAATATTCTTTGGGTTCTGAGTGTGAGAAGAATTTAAAATTTTGTATGAGCCCTTAGATCTGCAATTAATATTCACTTGAACATGACAGCAAGCATTTGCTAAGCTATATAGTCCTGTAGATTCTGAATGAATAATTTTTTCTTAAACAGATTTAAAATCTTTTCTAATGTTGAATTTTCTTTGATCTTTGTATGCAAATTGCATTTTTACAGTTTCTGTGGTTTCTACATTTCTACTCTTGTGTTTTTCATGAACAATTGCAGAGCAGTGATGGTAATTTTTATTGAATGATATAGAGGTACTATATTTGTCTATATTATGGAGTATAAAAGAAATTAAGCCAATGTTAGAAGCAGAAACATTTACATCTTAAATTTGGAAAGCCTGACATTTCTGTTCTTACTGCCTACCTTGTGTACTTGAATTTAGTAGTAATTACAGTTTAGATATTGGTTTAGCTAATTGCAGAAAAGCCTTTTAGGTAGTCCTGTTTGTTTTACTGACCTTTTTCTTTGATCTTCCCTGTTCCTTTCCTTGACAGAATAATAGATCAATCAAGCAATGTGGAGATAGCCTCTTTTCCAATCTATAAGGTGTTGTTTTGTGTCCGTGGACAAAATGGGACTTCAGAGAGTGACTGTTTTGCATTTACTGAAAGCAGCTGTGGAACAGAAGAGTTCCAGATTCATGTTTTCTCCTGTGAGATTAAAGAGGCAGTAAGTATTAAAAGTTGTACAGTGACTGGTAAAAAGGATACAAGCAGCATTTTAAGTTATTCCAGATGTGGAAATGGTATATAGTGACTTGAAAAATATGTTAACACATATATAATGAGTTTCATAGAATGTGCAGCTAGTCATACATGAATATTATTATAATTGAATTTTTTTTTCTTTTAGTATTTCAATAAAATTCCAAAGTGCACTGTAATGGGAGGATTTAGCCTAAGACAAGTGTTCTGTTTTTCAGACCTCATCTGGGTAGGTTTCAGGCTAAAGTTGCAGTGTAGACCTCGTGAGTTACAAAGAATCATTTTGCAGTACTCTGCCCTAGATATTTTAGGAAGAACTACATGATAGTTTGGGAGAAAAGGATTTTCTAGGGTGGAAAAATAGAGATTAAAAAAGAAGAAATCTCCTTGTTTTTTGACATCTGCAAGAGCAAGCTGTAAGTTGTGTTGTTAAATACACAACCTGAAAAGTACATTATTCAGGTCCTCTAATGAGTTGCATTCCTAATCTTGTAATACATATATCTTAACTTACTGAGCATTACATAAGCAGTGAACGTGACATGAATGGAAATAGGAGATGATGTTACTGAATTTGCTTGGTTATTCAACACCTGACCTGAATGTTTTGTGTTATATGAGGCATGCTTTGTGTTCAATATAAGAGGCAAGTGACTGTAATTCCGTGACCTTCAAAACCACATCACGATACCCCATTAAAAATACTCTTTTATTTTTTTTTTTTAAACTATTAATTCTTTTGCTTTTCTGCAGGTCAGCCGAATTTTATATAGTTTCTCAACAGCATTCAAACGTTCTTCCAAACAAGCATCTGATCATGTGAAGGACTTTGTTCTTCCTACTCCAGATAGTGATGTGTACACTTTCAGTGTTTCCTTAGAAGTCAAAGAAGATGATGGAAAAGGAAATTTTAGGTAATCTGAATGGAAAGGGAAAAGTAGAAATCTCTTTGAAAAAGTATATAGCTGCTTGCAGAATGCACAGCTACTATGTTGCAGTAAAATTGATTTGGCCTCTTTTCATAAGTAGACTTGTTATAAAAAGGAAGCTATTGCTTTGCTTTTACAGTTTTCTTCTCTGTATCTTTTCTGTAAAAAGATGAAAAATCAGGATGTTAGTTTATTTTAAATATGTGATTTCTAGTAGGGATGCTCAAGATAGGCCTGTGTAAATGGAAAAGATAGTAGGAAGCTTGTTAAAAACTTGATCCAAACCAATTTTCTTGAGTAAATACCATCTAGTAGTCATTCTTTTTTTTTTTTTTTTCAAATTCAAAATAAGCTAATGAATTCCAAATTTATTGAAGATTTAGAGAAGTTTACATTTTCTAAGCATTACAGGGGAGCAAAGTATTTTTTGCCTAACAGTTAATTACAAGATTTTTTGGAATGGAAGAAAGAGTTGATCCTGAGTTAATTCTGTGAAAATGTCCTATTTATTTTTTGCTTCATAGCCAATATATAGCATATTTTCTATAATTTTAAAACCCCAAATACCCCATGCTTTTTTGTATATGTTTGTCTGATAAATCCCCCAGACCGCATACTAAGTGTGTGTATTGGCTTTGTGTGGCAAGGTTTTGGTAGCGGGGGAGGTTACAGGGGTGGCTTCTGTAAGAAGCTGCTGGAAGCTTCCCCTGTGTGCGTCAGAGCCCATACCAGCCGGCTCTGAGATGGACCCGCCGCCGGCCAAGGCCGAGCCAATCAGCAATAGTGGTAACACCTCTGGGATAACATTTTTAAGAAGGAAAAAAAAAGTTGGGACAGATGGAAAATGGCAGCCAGAGAGAGGAGTGAGAACATGTAAGAGAAACAACCCTGCAGACACCAAGGTCAGTGAAGAAGGAGGGGGAGGAGGTGCTCCAGGTGCCGGAGCAGAGATTCCCCTGCAGCCCGTGGTGAAGACCATGGTGAGGCAGGCTGTCCCCCTGTAGTCCATGGAGGTCCACGGTGGAGCAGATATCTACCTGCAGCCTGGGGAGGACCCCACACCAGAGCAGGTGGATTCCCAAAGGAGGCTGTGACCCCATGGGAAGCCTGCGTTGGAGCAGGCTCCTGGCAGGACCTGTGGATCTGTGGAGAGGAGCCCATGGAGCAGGTTTTCTGGCAGGACTTGTGACCCCATGGGGGACCCACGCTGGAGCAGTGTGCTCCTGAAGGACTGTACACCGTGGAAAGGACCCATGCTGGAGCAGTTCGTGAAGAACTGCAGCCCGTGGGAAGGACCCACGTTGGAGAAGTTCGTGGAGGACTGTCTCCCGTGGGAGGGACCCCACGCTGGAGCAGGGGAAGAGTGTGATGAGTCCTGCCCCTGAGGAGGATGAAGCGGCAGAAAATAACGTGTGATGAACTGACTGTAAACCCTATTCCCCATCCCCCGTGCTGCTGGGGGGGGCTGGCAGAGAATCCGGGAGTGAAGTTGTGCCTGGGAAGAAGGGAGGGGTGGAGGGAAGGTGTTCTGAGATTTGGTTTTATTTCTCATTACCCTACTCTGGTTGATTTGTAATAAATTGAGTTAATTTTCCCCAAGCTGAGTCTGTTTTGCCCATGATGGTAATTGGTGAGTGATCTCTCCTGTCCTTATCTTGACCCACAACCTCTTTGTTATATTTTCTCTCCCCTGTCCAGCTGAGGAGGGGGAGTGATAGAATGGCTTTGGTGGGCACCTGGCATCCACGAGGTGCCACCTGGCCTGCAAAAGGTAGCGGGATCGATGCCCGCATTCTCCACCAAAAAGACTGTGGTGGGTTGACCCTGGCTGGATGGACTTCACGAACTGCTCCAGCATGGGTCCTTTCCACGGTGTACAGTCCTTCAGGAGCACACTGCTCCAGCGTGGGTCCCCCATGGGGTCACAAGTCCTGCCAGAAAACCTGCTCCATGGGCTCCTCTCCACAGATCCACAGGTCCTGCCAGGAGCCTGCTCC
>NW_010973166.1:2387456-2400551 GCF_000737465.1 Haliaeetus leucocephalus | reverse complement strand
AGTGTGAGCCTATGGTCTGTTTTTCTTCAGTGCTGGTTTATTAACTTGTGAATAGAGGAAGAGGACCTCTCTCAAATGAGTTGAGCCATTAACAGTGTAAGTGGGCTGCTACTCTCTTTTCTGTATTTCATAGTTAATATTCTATATCTGTGCTAAAGAAACTTGTTTTTTTATTCTTTTAGCCCTGTGCCAAAGGATAGAGAGAAATTGTATTTCAAGCTTAAACAGGGAATTGAGAAGAAAGTGGTGATTACAGTTCAGCAGCTCTCAAACAAAGAACTGGCCATTGAAAGGTAAGATTCTTATAAAAATAATGCAGGTTAAGGTTTTGAGAGAACAGTATTTAATGTATTTTTCCTTGGCTGTGCAAGTTATGTGACAGAAAAAAAATAACAATAACACAGAAAGTATTATTGCACAATGTAATTAATTTGTAGGTGCGCAGTTCAGTTTTAAATTTCTTTTGAAGTATTTTGTGATTTTTAGGTGAAAACAAGAAACATAGCCTGTAATACTCAACCATCCTTGGTTTTTTGCCTTTTAATTGTCTTTTTGAAGTGGTGTTAGGATACTTATGACATTCAAATACTTTTGACTTTGCTTTCTGTTTTTTTTAAGTAGTGCAAACACATGCATTTATTGTAATCCTGCATTACCAGCATCTCACTGTTTAGTAAAAGTAACTGAGCTATGTTAGACCTTGGAGCATATTAATCTGTTAGATCAATGTACTGGGACACTACAAGTTTGGATTCAACCTGCTGGTTAGAAGCAGCAATCTTCTGGTGGAGTCTTCAAGACTCCCTAACTCTAAGCTAGGATTCCTTTGTAGTTTTGTTGATAATATGATTCTAATGTTTATCTTCAAGTGATGGTGAAGAGCTTGGGAATGGTTCATGATTTGAGTTTTATTTCCTGGAAATTAAATGAGGGGGATCCCTTTTGGACAGTATAATCTGACCTTTTGTGCGAAGCATTTGCACAATAGGTGGACCATGCATGTGAAGAATAACTGTTAGTTAATGTGTTCATTAGCAGTAGACTCTTGTTACTGCAGTACTAGTAGGTATTGTATTAGTTGAAATTAGGAAATTCCTTCTCAATAGCTCAATTTTTAAGAATAGCAAACGCCACCAGATGGCAATCTTATCAAAAGAGTAACAATAGGAGAATTCAATTTTAGTGAAAAGGGAATTCAAGATAACAGGCGAAGCAAGAAAAAAGCCCCACCACCCTCCCAAAACCTAAGATTGATCTCTTGACTTGCTTTCAAGCTCTTATTTAAAAAATGAAACTAAAATTTTAGACAAGGAATGTATAGCAGAATTTTTTATCATCATTCTGTTGTGTTATAAAATTGTGCTTTTGCTACTCACTGGCTTAAAAAAACCCCGCCCTATTTTCAATATATTTTTAATTTAAATAATTTTGGCTTCAGAATTCAATGAATGATGAAGTTTTTAAGCATTTCTGAATACCATTTGATTGTTGGTGTCGTTCCCCCCCCAAAGTAAAGCTACCTTTCTTAGAAATCAGCTTTTATTTTGATGTTGTTTAAGCTATTCAGTTAGGATGTTATTTTTACCACCCCAAGCTTTGCTGATTAAAAAATTATTTAATTGACATGACACACAGGCTTGTAAGTAATTTTATGTACTTACCCTGCATAATAACCAGTATAAAAGATCAATAGCTAGAAGCTCAGACAGTGAGCTTCTAAGCAATGTAATGTGTCTTCAAAAGTATTTCTAAGTGGAAATTATAATGAAAAAAATGTTGTTCCTAAATAAATTTGGTCTCTGGTCTAAAGAGTTCAAGAATCTTTCTTCATGGTCTCAGAAGAGTAAACCTGGTATCATTTGGAGAAACTTGCCACCTCCTGGTGTACAGATAGGGCCTATGGCTGGTTTAGGTTGATAGAGTAGGTTACTCTCAGTTGAGTTACTTTTGCCCTTCCTACCTTTTGTGGCCTGATTGACCTGGGTTTTGCCTGTTTTTATCTAGGTCAAAGCAGGTAAAAAAATTATGTTCATTCTTGTCTGCCAGGTTTGAGTCATGTGTGGCACTACATAGATTCAGTCCCACAGTGTGGGATTGTAGCGTTCGCCACATATCAAGGTGCTGCGATTAGATCACTGGTCGGCCCGGACCAGGGAAAGAGACAGATAACACACACAGTGTGAGCGCCAACTTCCGCCTTTTATTGCGCAGTTAATTCCTTTTATACTAACAAGGGTAGGCGGGATTACAGACACATCATAAGGCTGTGACTAACCCTCTAACTTTCCGTGACATCGCGAGATCTTCCGAACGCCGAACCCTACATCTCTCCCCTCCCTATGACGAGTTGGCTTCTATTGTTATGAACAATTCCACACCAAGAAATAACTATGTAAAGTACTATGAGTATAAACATATCTCTACAACTAAGTTGAAACACTATCTTAAACACCCGTAAATGTCCCATTTACCCTGCAGAACAAAAAGCTCCTTTACAGAAATTCACACAAGAGGTAGATTGAAAGTTAAGGCTTGGAAAGAATTACTTCTATTACTCTATAAAGTTTATCGTTGGTGTGCTGATGTTAAGGCTTAATGTCTGAGGCACCTGGATTTCTGGCTGCGAGCTCTGACAGCCGGATCCCATAAAGGCACGTATTGATGGACTCTGAGAGGGATGTCGTCCAGATACACATCAGGGTCCCCCAGTTGGCTTTGCATCCACCGCCAGAAATTTGTAGCAGATACCCAAGGTGTCACAAGCCAGGAAAGGATGACAGCAACCTGTAGGAAAAACACTCAAACACTACGAGGTTAGGGCAGGACGAATCATACGACTAGGAACCCATTTCAGTAGCCCTTCAGGTGTCTGTACACAGGCATACCCTCGCCCGAGACAACGCAACTCAAATGGCCCATCCCATTGGCGTGTCTGAAGGTCACGCACGCGGACCAACGGGTAAGGACCTTTCTCTTCCGTGTTCGTAAAGTGTTGTTGCGCCGCCGTCTCTTCCAAGTCCCCTCGAACTGTCTGATTTAATGAAGTTAACGCAGTCAACAGAAGAAGCTGTGTACGGAGAGCAGGTGTGTTATCTTGTAACCAGGAGGGCTCCTCCTGCTCCCCCTCCCTAAGCCGATCGAGTAAGGTCTTTAAAGTTCGATGTGCTCGTTCTACAATGGCCTGGTCGGTGCTATTATAAGGGATGCCATTTTTACTTATACAATACTCTAACTGGTACAATACCCCGTTTCACGCGACACTATCTTATTCTCTATTGGCTGCGCAAACTCCTTCACGAGGTGTCCAGCAGTTACTGATCTCATTCTTCAGCATCCAGGTGTTGTTTGTCAGGCTCTTCTTATCTTCCTTTTTCCCAGCGTACAAGGACACAGCGTCCTTGTCTGCTCCAGTATTTTGTAAAGTTATGCTTCGTTCCCACATAACGGCTGGATTGCTCACATGCCTTCGCCCAGCCAAGAAATCCTCAACATGGGATATCAAGTCTCAGTTGTTTACAGAATTCCAGAAGAAAATTCTGGTTAATGATTGGGGTCTTTAAGAAAGTTGTTCTGAAGAGTGAAATAGTCTTTCATTCTGACAAATGAGAGGATTGACTCTGTTCCTAATAGAGTAGTGTTTAAATACAGTATGCTACCAGTTGTACAGCAGAGTTAATACCAAGTTATGTAGGTATAGTTTAGGTTAAAGTCTAGATGGTGTCCTTAGAACTGATTTACAGAATATTGGTTGGTTGCTCAGTAGTACTGGAAACTCTTAAAGATCATGTTATCATGTTAACTTAATACCATCAGCCTTATCCATGGGTACCATTTGTATTTATATAAATGGAAATATATATTAGTGAACAATAATTTCAGGTCTTCTTCTGCAGGTCTAGAAACCAGCTGAATTTAAACAGAGTAGTGCACTTGCACATAGCCACTTGGTAGCCAGCTGTAAGTGCAGAAAACCCGTGTCAGAAGTGGCAAGACTGGGGCCCACGGCCTGTGCAGGTCATTTTGAATCCTGTGTGTGTGGTTCAGCCTCCTCAAATTGGAGGCTGAATGTGTTGACAACTGTTTGTGTAAAATCTAGCTCCTCTGCAAATGAGGGTCCTGAACTCATCTGAACTCATTTTGTTCTTTGAACTTAGTGGGAAGAGAAGCCCTGATTCTTCTAGTAGCAGGATGCTGCCAGTCATCATAAGTATCTGCTTCTGTGAGAGGCAGGGGTTACTTGTTCCAGACGCCCACTCTTTGGAAGCATACTTCCCAAAAATTTTGGCTGGCACACATCAGAGCTTGTGTACATCTGAGAGATGCACAGCAAGATCTAGGATCTGTGAGCTGTTGTCTTTGAAAAGCACAGATATTTTGCCTGCCTCTGAATCTTAGCCTTACAGTTTTCTTTAGCAGATGTACCAGAAGCTAGTGACCGCTCTACTATTATAAATTATAGCCCTCACAGCTATTTCTACCCCAGGAACAAAAAGCACTAAGTTGGTCTACTGTAACATTCTGCCTGGTCTAATTAGTCTTGCAGAGAAACCTGCTTGTATGGTTAAATATAAGTCCTAGCATCCTAGCTACCTTGGTTGCTTTACGTGGCACTGCGTTATGTTGTATGGATGAATCAAAATTGTTGTCTACTGTTTTATTTCCCACTTTGATATTTAAGATTCTAGTAGCAAAGAGTACGGAGAAGGAAAAATACAATTGTGAATGTAAGTTACTGTTTAAGTCTAATGAGGCGGAAAATGAAAATCATATACCCAAACATAATAGGGGCAAACTTACTAGATGGTGTAGTAATTGCATATCTTAAGACTTTTATGGTTAATAGCATTATTGAAATGATAGTTGCTATTATATATCTGTTCATGATAGAGTGTGCTTGCCTGAAAGCTGTGAAACTAGTCTATCTTCATTGCTAACCTGTGAATGTTCAAATAATCTCTTACAATTTATGTTTGCTGAAAAATCTAGATTTTCGTTTGGATAAGTGGGTTGCCCAGATGACAGACATTTGTTCAGAGTTAAGGAGGGGAATGGGGGGCTCCTCCTGGTGCATTCAAATAGCTGGTGGAAGGGTATGGGGGAGATGGAGCCAGACTCTTCTTGGAGGTGTAAAGTGGTAGGATTAGAGTCAATGGACACAAGTTCCAATTTCACTGGAAATGCCACTGTTGAATTAGGCCAGTTGTTGTCAATACAAAGGGTGTTGCGCATTGGAACAGGTTGCCAAAAGAGATCATTAATTCTCTGTCCTTGGAGATGCTCAGAGCTTGACTTAACAAAGCCCTGGGCAACCTAATTCAAGTTGGTCCTCTTTTGAGTAGAGCTTTGGGTCAGATTGCCTGTAGAGACTGCTTCTGGTTTACATTGTTCTGAGAGTCAGCAATAAAAAGTGGTATGTCTGATTATCAGAGAATTGAGCTGTACACAATAAAAATTCTCAAAACAAAACCCTCTGAAATATGACCCGTTTTCTGTAACATTTCATGATGCAATAGCTTTCAAGGGTGGTTGGTTGTTTTGGGTTTTTTTTTGTTTTTTTTTCTTCATTTGACATCTAATAATTTTAAAAGTCTGTGGAAAACGGCTTGTGGCTTATGTTACAAATACATAGTTCTGTTGGGTATTTTTTTATTCATAATGGAGTATGTTCGAAGGAGAGAAAGATAAAGATGATTTGCAGAAACTTCAGACCTGGATTTGTGCCTTCAATATTCAGCAAGTTTGAAAGTATGAATGTTTTAAGAATTTCTTTTTTTTTTTTTCTCTTAAAAAATATCAAGAACATTTTCTTGTTAAGTGATTCGATGAAAATTCTGGAATTCAAGGCCCTGTATAATATAGAAATTAAGTTTAAAAAAAATTAAAGAATGAAAGTCTAAAAATTGAGCAAACTGTTTGGTTTTTTTAAGAGCCCATGATACTACATGCTGTTTTACACCAGTGACATTATGGGTGATAGAATGGGTGAATTTGTAACTTTTCGTGTGATTGTATGAAAACAATTTTTAAAGCGGACTGGGGAGAGGGTGAATTTCTTCTTGTCAATCTCCATCACTAATGTGTAGGGATTGTTGGTATCTTTAAGCTCGATATTCTAAGTTGTCTTTAAGAATAATGGATTGTTCGCAGGTCAGACACTAATTTCTGTCATCTTCATTCTGGAAAATAATTTCATTGTCATTTCTACGATATATATTTTGATGTCTCCTGAGCGTTGCCATAACACTAACAAAAATTGCTAAGAAAGGTTTTCTTTAAATTAGAAGCAGTAGGTGGCTGTGCCATTATGTTCAAGAAAATAGTGTTGTATTTTGAAAAGCTAATATCTACTTATCTTTTTTTCTTTTCTTTTTTTTTTTTTCTTTTCTTTTTTTTTTTTTTTAAATGAACTTCACAGATGCTTTGGGATGCTACTAAGCCCTGGACGAAATGTGAAGAACAGTGACATGCATTTGCTAGACATGGTAATACTTAGCTCTAATAACTTTAAGTTTAGTAAGATAGAGGTGATTTAAAAAAAAGCAAACAAAATCCAACAAATCAAACCTCTCATCTGTTTGGTTTTGTTTGTTTGTTGTTTCTTAAATTCTGGGGTTTATATCTTCAAACTAGAAACAAACTTGTTACATACAATGGACAAAACATTTCAATTAATGTCAAAATATGTGGCATCTGTATTTTGTTCAACTGGTGAAGCACCGATTAGGTCAGCTGACAACTGGTTGTTAAAAAAAACTAAGCTTTCTGTATTGTGTTAAGCATCTTGCCTAAAAATTTAGAGCAAATAATTATTTTTATATTTGGGTGGTGTTGAAGTGGTCTTATTTTTCCAAGGCACTGAAAACTTTGCCTTTATTTGCTTCATGTGAATTTAAATTCTTGCTCAGAGTTTTAAGTATTCACTTGTCTTCTACAATCTTTTCTTATGACTTGCTTTTAAGAGAACTACAAAATAGTATGATACTTTCTGTGATAATATCAATTTACTTTCACACTGTGGATAAGAATACAACCATTTTCCAAGTCAAGAAGTGCTTGAGTTAAACCAATCAGACATTTTTTGTCTATACAGTTATCCCAGTTTTGCCTAGTCCATTTCTTTACTCAGGTTGATGATTCTAGCTATCAGTATTTAGTTCTCGTGTCAGACTCTTTTATTTGCCTGTTTGTATCTTCTAGCTCATTTTTTCTGGTTTTATTTGCTGACATTAGTTCCACTTTTCCATTTTTATTATTTGATTAGAAAATTGAATAAATTACAGTCAGTTATAGAGCCTAACGAATTGGCTTCTATTAATCTGCATGACACCTTTTGGCTGTATGGACTATATACTTGAATTCCTGTCTTTAGTCCACCTGTAATTCCGTTTACATTTATGTTCCAAGTACATTTAACTGCTGGATGTAATGACTTATTAGTTCATTTCTTGGCTATAGGATATACGTAGGAATTTGTGTTTTCCTTTCAACCCCCTTTCTCCCTGTTTAAATCTGGAGAACTTGGTCACTCTTATTGCTCTACCACAAATTGGATTGCAGAGTAGGAATGTCAGTCTCCTGTCATCTATAAAGAGGCTACCATACAGGCCTGTTGGATCCATAGGAACTGTCCCAGAAAACTTCAGGAAACATGTACTTGCCTCATTCTAGTAATAGCTTGTACGTGCAGGTCATGTACTCTGATTATTCCTAGTAGGTCTATAAGAAATATTTGTAGAAGTAACAGATGTATAGCATGAGATTATTTTAAGCAGATATAGAGGTATTGCTGTTAGTATTAACTTTATCATATGTGGCTGTTTTGACTTTATTTGCGTAGTATCCTGAAATGTGTCTCTTTAATTCTCAAGTTCCTACGGACTGGAATTCCAGTTCATTGACATACTTACAAATGTAAGTCCATGCCTGAGCAACTCAGGGAAAAATCTGGCAGAGGTGTAATTATGGATTGGGAAAAAAATTGGACTGACCTTTGGGTTGAAGTTGTTAAGGTCTTACTCTGTTAAGATGTTTTTGCTTGTTCGTTTGTTTGTTTTTGTGGATCATTTCTGTGTATGCTGTGGGGCTAGTTTAATTTTATGAAGTCTTTTGTAACTCATCCTCTCCTAACAATCATCTCAGCTGCTCAGAAAGTAGAGTGGCAGACCTCTCACCATGCTTGCATGCTTGTAATAAGCATTAAAAAAATATGTTGATAAACTATCTTGTCTTTGGTTTCTTGTATAATGTTTCTCTTCTAATGTTTCTTCTTTCTCTCCCATTTCCCTATAGCCTTTCTCAATCCATTATTTCATATTCTTTATTTAGACTGTGTTCTCTAGAGCAAACACAGTCTTATTCTGAAGTTCCTAGAACTATTCTCCCCTCCCCCCCACTTAATTTCTTTGATCTCAAACCATGACTCTGATAGAATCCTGTATGTTTTTATTTTTAGGAATCCATGGGAAAGAGTTCTGATGGGAAGGCTTATGTAATTACTGGAATGTGGAATCCTAACGCACCCATGTTTCTAGTACTTAATGAGGAAACTCCGAAAGGTAATTTAGTCTAATTTGTAAGTTTGTTTTACCTGATGTGGGTTTGGTGCATGTGTTTTCTCCTGCGAATCATGGTGCATCTGTCTCAGTACATATACCATTATGTTCCAAGAGTCTGTGGCTAGGAACTTTTCTGTATAAGCATATGCAACATAGAAATGTGAATAATTGTTCCTAGAACTGTGTGTTGCTTATTTGGAGATATTAAATTGGGGCTTAAGTGCCTGTTTCCTGGTTATTGGGACTTTCTGGTCCTAAGCATGCATAAGTTGTTTTCCCCCTTCTGTACTCAGCAAAGCAGTGTAAATAGTAGGCATTGCTATTCTCTCTTTTAGTTCTGAGGTGAGTTGATTAGAAATAGCGTTACATCCCCTTCATCTTGGGGCAGCTGGAAGTGATGCACTGAAGCGCTTGATAATATAGCACAGTTTCTCGTTGCTAGAGTTTGTGTTCTCTGATGTGATGTAAAAGGTTTGAATGCAAAACTGGAGTTTGTTTCCTGTCACAAGGCAGAGCTCACATCAGTTGCTTAAAGGCACATCCAAGTATGTACAGCCAGTGTCACTGTTTTTGCTAATGGATTTTCAAACCACATTATTTGTAGTAAAATGTAGGCAAAACTTTTGCTTTGGAGCTTGACAAAGTTTCCGTTTTACGATATGACTTCATGTGTGTGTGGTGTGGTTTGGTTTTGTGGTATGGGGGGTTTTTGTGTTTTGTTTTGTTTTGTTTTTAAATGCCCACTTGGCTCTTTGGTCTGATAAGGCAAGGGAACCTAGGGATGCATAATGTCTGATTCTAAATGTTATTTTAAAAATCTGTGCTTCCTGCAAGAAAGATATCAGTTGTGATGCAACGCGATGGTTACTACCTCTCTCTGTGATGAATGTTTCCAGAAGCAGCAAACCTTTTCTTGCACTGTAAACCTGCAAGATACACTTGCGCTATTTCAGTCTCATCCTCTGGTCAGTTGATCCTGCATTCTCCTCTACTTGGAAAAGTTGGAGTTATGCTTCAGTATCAGGAAGATGGAGCTATTACAGTTTAAGATTACTGATCCATGCTTTGCTTTAAAAATATGTTTTGCTGCTGTGAGGACTGTCTGACCCGGAGAGTGGAACAGGGAGGGGTAAAATGTTTTGAGTCCTTTTAACTGACAGAGTATGAGCATGGACATAAAAAATGATCTGAAGTGTTCCTTAGTGTTATGAGAAGATTTAGGACAAACAATGCTGTAGGAGATCCTTGACACTGATTTGCTAATACATGCATACATTCCCTCAGCAATAAGTTTACACTTTAAAATGTGACCTTATCCTGTGCATGTTCCTTTTGTATGAATGGAGATCACATATCTTAATGCTGTTTTCTTTGTGTGACGTTTTGCTCCTGTCTTTAAAACAATGACATACTGTCTTTGTACTAAAAAGTTAATCAGAGTTGCTTGGTACGCTGTTTAATGCATACTCTCATTCCATGCAGCGGACATGTAGGGTGTAGAACTCAGATAAACAAAATGGGTACAATAGAATAAATAATTATATAGAAAGAGTTTCCAGTTTGAACAACAGTTTACTTCTGTCATTTATTGTTTTGAGAAATTTGAACTTTGACTAATTTTTCTGTATGTGACTTATTTTTGTGTTTTAGATAAGCGTGTATTCATGACTGTGGCAGTGGATATGGTTGTTACTGAAGTAGTAGAGCCAGTCCGTTTTTTGCTGGAGACTGTTGTGCGCGTGTATCCTGCCAATGAACGCTTCTGGTACTTCAGCAGAAAAACCTTCACAGAAACTTTTTACATGAAGCTAAAACAGGTAATGCATGTTTGGTTTTGTTTTTGTTTTTGTTTTTTTTTAAAGAAAACGTGATGCTGGGAGCATTTGTTTTGTCTGTCTTAATTTGGCCTTTATAAAAGTTAGCATGGCACCTGCACCTCAGTAGTTTGTTTCTTTTAACTATTTATTTCTGAGGTGGTTAAACGCATAATGGTTAAGTAGCATATATAAATGTTCAATGCCTTTGTAAACTGAATTGTAATGAGTCATAAGTCATTGGCTTTGTGGGCTTAAACAATTTTGAACCTGCCTATTGAATTCTCTGTAATTTCATACAATCTGACCTGTGCGCAGACATCTAAAGCAAGTCCATTTGACTGGTAAAATTGGGAAATGACTCTTTAATTGTTCACTGTAAAATCAACTAATATGTAACAAAGGGAGATTCTGGCTATTGAGGTTCATAATGTGAAGGTAGGTGGCTGTAAGAATATAATCCATTAAAGGAAAAGGAACTTAATCCAGAGGTTTAAAAGAGTTAGGCTATTACTATTGTTTTTTCAAAGTATCTGAGAAGGTAGGTTTCTCCATGTTTTCAAAAAGAAAAGTTTGGAAGAAGATTATCTGCAAGAGTAAGTTCTGCTGCATGGAGAAGTTGCTGCATTTTCACCCTCGTGGTTGCTGATGAGGGTATAAAAAGAACTAAGTTCTTGTCCTTCACTGCCTCAGGACTTTATGAATTGTGAAGCTAAAGGCATTATTGTTGCAATGATTTATTAAATTAGCATTGTTCGTGTGATTTCTTGCTGGTGATTGTAACCTTATGAAATGTTCAAATAGCAGTAAAGAAATAACCATTTTTAGCAAACACTCTTCTCAAGTATTTCAGTTTGTCAGTCCCTTGGAGTTTGGCTTTTAAGTCAAGTTGTACAAACACCGCTTGATTCTGTAGAGGGCGGGAAGTGGCTAAGATGAAGCTGAATGCATAGTTGTGTATTACCTCTATGTTAGCTTTCCCAGTCCTGTGCTTGTGTGATTAATATGCATTTATTTCTTCCTCAAGCACTGAGAGATGATATATCCATCTCATCTGGTAATGTTTGTTGAATAGTTACCTATTGATTAGAATGCTAAAGTCTCTTCTGTTTTTGGCGTTGGGTGAGGTACATAAAGTATGTATGTCTGCCCATTATCATGTAGGATGATGCTCAGCTGCATCCTCCTGCAGCAACTGTTAACCTGCTTTCTCCAAAGACTTATGTTGTGGTGTTGGTTCAAAAAGTGAACAGCAGAGGCTAACTGTACCATTTGCATTGGAACATCCATCATCTTTGGGTAATGAAACCAAAGAGCAGTAATTTAATTTTACTGAGCTTAATGTGAATATTTGAGTTGTCATCTTCCTGTGGGGTACAGTAATAGGTCTGAAAAAACAAGCTATGTTGATATTACATGGCAAAAGTGCCACTGTGTTTAATACTTAGCGAGTAAATAAATCTCATGCAATTCTGTTTCTGTATTTCTTCTAGAGATTAGCATAGCAACTTAGAACTTAAGAAAATCTGAGAAAACCAACTCTTATGTGCAAATGTTGAGAATATCTACATTTGAAATTTAAAGAAAAGACATTTGAAAATATTACATACTCAGCTGTTTGATACTTCTCTATAAGTAGTTAAGCTTTCCTTTTAAATCACTTATATGGATGCTTTCTTTTTTCCTTTCTCACCCCTTACAATGTGACAAACATACATGTGCCTCCCTTCCCTGAAGAAGCACGTGCATGCATTTCTTCCTGCTGTAAAATTCTGAGGAGCTGTTCTGCAGATTTTTGGGAAAGGAATGCTTTTAATCTTTTTAATCTTTCTACAAGATTAGGTCCTGATTATGAATGACAGGATCTCTCTGGTTGATCTCTAGCAAGTCTTTATTTAGCCAATCATCAGCTGGACAGTTTGTATTGCAATAGCTGTTCCTGCCGATACCTCTGAAAGACACTGTACCTCGGGGCGTTCTTCCTCCTTGGAAAATAACTTTGCAGATGGCATTGGGATCAGCCATTTGTGAACTTTTTGGGAAAGCAGTTGAGCATAAGTAGATTCTAGGGAACGTAGCAGTGGATTAATATCAAAAGCCTCAGGCTCCAAGATAGGTTCTCTGTGCAGGACAATGAATCCTTCAGTATAATTTCCTGCTGATGTAAAATCATGACAATGATGCCATCGGTCATTGTACGAATGTAGTGTGTTTGACTGTGGGTGAGAAATTCATGTATGCAGTCTGCCCAGTTCTAAGTTCTAGCATGCAGAGCGCTTGGCAAGAAACTTTAGACTTGGGCTGTCTCAGCAAGGTGCCCATTCCAGTAAGGAAGCATCCATTACTGATGTTCCAAAAGGCAGCAAGCAATGAAATGGCATTTTCCTGCAAGGGGTAAATGGGACCTGTCTGTATTGGCAGAGAAAAATCAGAACTCTTCTGAGGAAGGATTCAGCTAGATTTAATAGTCTGAACCAAGATTGGTGAGGCGCAGTCAGATATGAGGAATGACATAAATGCAGGTTGCTGTGTGATTTAGGATTGTTTTATCTGTCTGTCTGTCTATCTCACTGTGTTACTCATGCACATTTTCATTGTTAGAACATGATCCTTGTAAAGGTGTGTCATGGTTTAAGCCCAGCCGGTAACAAAGCACTACGCAGCCGCTTGCTCATCCCCCCCCCCCCCCCCCCCCCCCCCCCCCGCGGGGGGGGGCAGACAAAAAG
>NW_010973166.1:2361236-2387446 GCF_000737465.1 Haliaeetus leucocephalus | reverse complement strand
CAAACCCCGCCGCCCCCGGTCTCCCCCCCCCCCCCCCCCCGCCCCGGCCACAGTGGGATGAGGAGAAAATATAAAGGCGGGCTCATGGGTCGAGATAAGGACTGGGAGGGATCACTCACCACTTATGGTCACAGGCAAAAGACAGGCGCAACTTGGGGAAGAAACCAAACCAATTTAATTTACTACAAGTCAAAACAAAACAAGGATATTGGGAAGCAAAACCAAACCTGAGAACACCTTCCCCCACTCCTCCCTCCTTCCCGCCTCAACCCCACTCCCGGTTCTCTCTCCCTCCTCGCAGGGGAACAGGGGATGGGGGTCGGGGTCAGCTCCCCACACCTTGTCTGTGCCGCTCCTTCCTCCTCAGGGGGAGGAGGACTCCTCACTCGGCCCCTGCTCCGCCGCGGGGTCCCTCCCACAGGAGACAGTCCTTCACAAACTTCTCCAGTGTGAGTCCTTTTCCGTGGGCTTCAGCTCTTCCCGAACTTCCCCGGCGTGGGTCCTTTCCACGGGCCGATCTTCAGTCACAGCCTGCTCCAGCGCGGGCTCTCCCATGGAGTCACGGCCATCTTTGGGGGCATCTGCTCCCCCACTCCCCTCCATGGGCTGGGGGGGACAGCCTGCCATCTCACCATGGGCTGTGGGGGCATCCCCTCCTCTGGCACACCTCCTGCCCCTCCTTCCTCACGGACCTCGGTATCTGCAGAGGGGTTCCTCTCGCATTCCAGTCCCCCTCCTCACTGCAGGCTCCCCTTCTCAAATCTGCTCTCCCAGAGGCGCTACCGCCGTCGCTGACGGGGTCGGCCTGGGCCAGAGGCGGGTCCGCCTGGGAGCCGGGGAAGCTTCCAGCAGCTTCTCACAGGAGCCACCCCTGCGGCCCCTCCCTGCTACCAAAAAAACCCATGCCACACAAACCCATAACAAGGTGGATTCCTGTAGATAGCAAATTCGTGCTTGAGAAAAAACAAATAACCAAATTATTTGCATTTTATAGAGGTGGGTCTTTAGAGAACACATGCAAATTGCTGAAGACTTGAAATTCTTGTAACATACAACAAAATCCATACTATCTCATGCCTTACTCCCTCAAAAATGAAAGCTATAGATAGTGATGGTTAATAATATTAGTGGCATCGATACTTGACTGATTTAACCAAGTACTTTGTAATTACTTGATAATGGTGTTCTGTGAGAATTAAACAGGGATAATGGCTCTAATATCATCCTGCTAAATGTTATAAAATGCAGAGTATTTATGCCTACACCCAAAAGTTCATTAAGCTGACCTCATGAGAAGTTCTGTCAGCAAAACTTGCTGATAATTGGAGCTACTGCTTCCAGGGAATATCAGCTTTAAAGGAAGCAGAATTGAATGATAATCTAAAATACAGTAGGAAAGTTTTCTCAGTATAAAATTGTTTATATTGTGTCAGTCCAAGCAGTCCCTATTTGAATTACCCATCTGCATAATTTCACCATCTTGTTGAAACTGCAAGTGCTGGTTAGCAGTTCATGTGTATCTCCAGTGAAGGTGTTACGGGGTCTTCCACCTTTATCAGAATTTTGTTTTTTAAACAAATTGAATATTATTTAACTGAAATTGTGTTCTTTTTCTTTTTCATGGGTAATTTGATGTTTTTAATATGTTCAAAAAATAACTTTATTTTAACTGATTAGGCAAGATGCACAAAGAACAAAATAGCGCAACATTTTGGGCTGGTTCATTTAATACAATCATTATTTTGCAATTTTATACAATTCTTTGCAAATATATTAATCACTGCATGTCACTGAATAATAATTGTGTTCAGACCTGTAACTCAGAGGAGAAACTAATACTCCTTTTATTTTAAAGCTTGTAACCTTGTATCCAGTGCTTAAAGTATAGGTAACTAACTTCTTTTTCATGTGAAAGTCCATTGAACATGAAAGACTTAGATTAAACTCTGAACTTTTGAAGCTTGAAGTAAAAAGGAAAAAAAAACTTCCCCTTGTCCTCCAACCTTTGAGGTAGTTTGCCTTGGAAGTTGCCAAATTCCTGGTGAGACAGATTTGGAAGAAAAGCTGCTTTTACAGAACAAAATTATTTCCACTGAAAATAGTCTGACCTCAAAAACATATAGTTACAGATACCACACTCAAATTTTCAAGTTAATGTAACTGTTAGATTGACAGATATTCATGAGTTGTGCATGTGCGCACACACAGACACACACACACATATATAAAAGTCAGAAGTAAATAAAACTTAGGCTACAAACACAAATTTTATAGCTAGGTACAGCCAATACATTTCCCCATTGAAAGGAGTATATTACGAATTATACTCAGTGGAAGAAAGATTAATTTTTCTGGTTTTGTAATGCCTAAAACACTACAAAGAGCTTTTTACAATTTATGGCTTTCAAAAAGCATAGGGTTTTGTTTCTTTAGTCTTGTCTTTACCTACTAAAAACTCTTACCATTAATTTTTTTTTTCCTCCTCAGGCATTCAATTCCTATTTCTGTGATGTCAGTTACTCCAATATTTTTCTTGCTTGTTCTTTCCTCTTTTCTTTTGCTGTGGTTTCTCTTTGACCTCATCTCATTATAGCTATTTAAATTGGGAAGATTTTTTTATCATTGTTCTGAACAATACTTAAAATGGTTGTTAAGAGGCAGCTTTGAAATAATGCAGTTTTATTTGTATGTTCTACCTATAAAACTTAAAGAGAAACAGAGCTGTCAATTACTGCCAGTCTGTGTGTACCACTGCAAAGAGGGAGTCTTGCCCAAACTATTGTTTAGCCTTGATAGGAGATTCGCTTGTATGTGTTTGAGTTTGGCATACTATTGGAACTGTATTTTATCAACAGTGGGGGCCTGATAAATACACTTATTTTGTTTCAGTCTGAAGGAAAAAACCACACAAGTGCTGGGGACGCAATTTATGAAGTTGTCAGTCTACAAAGAGAATCTGCAAGAGAGGAAGAATTGGTCAGCCCAACAAGTGGAGGAGGGCCTGTGTCATCCCAAGATGATGAGGCAGAAGAAGGTAAGAACAAATGAGAAATGAGCCCTTATGGTTCTCATAGATATTCCCGTAGATAGTACTATTATATTTCTGCTGTTAATTTACTTATTTAATTCTTCCTATTTGTGTCTATTAGAAATACAACTGTTTTGGACAAAAAGATCACACGTAACTTTCTACTAGCAGCAGTTCTTTAGTAATGGCATTTTTACTAACCCATTATTTCAAGTTCTTCCAGTAGCAGCAGCAGCAGACAACGCATGTCCTTTTTTCTGTTTGCTTCAGAATGTGTTACTGGTGCACTTGTGCTCTGCTTACAAGATAGAAAACCTTTGCTAGGGGGATTTTCTTCTGATCAGAAGCCATTTGCCTTGAATGTGCTGCTAAAGGACAGCATTGAAATGGGCTTTGAAATGGAGGGCTTTAAATGCCTGTTTGTAAAGAAAACCAAAAAATATCCCAGACAGACTCATATGGAGAATTCCCCCACCCCCAAACTGTCTGCTTAGCATGTGATTCGTTCTCCCTCATTTATAACTAGGGTTTATCAAAATATCTCCTGGTTCAATCGGGGATCATGTTGGGGATTGCTGCTGTTCATGGACCCAGTGTATTTGCCTACCCCTTTCAAAGCTAACAGTACCTCAGTGTCTTTCCCATTGGTGTTTTGTTTGTTTGGGGTTTTTTTTTGTTTTCTTGAAGGCCCTTGGCCTATTGTTGTCTCATTGTACTCTGAGGGTTAGCCCATAGCATTCAGAATAGGCTTTCTACGTGCCATTTTTCATCTGGATATCTGACCTACCAGAACTCATGATAGTTTTACAAAGTTATTCTTCAGATTTCTGGCACTGTTCTGTCACTACTATAAAAAGTCTCACTTACTACAGCAGGAAAATTCCTTCTTGATTCTTACTTGTAGGTAAGTAGTTGGATATTAGTTTATACAATACAGATCAGAACCCTGTGATTAACACAGTCAGGAGCAGACAGGTATGGTTACGTGGTTACTCTCTTCCAGTTACAAACAAAAACCCCCACATATCCCAAGTGATACCAGCCTTACAAAACCCACAGCCAGGTGCTCTTTGGTGAATTGAAAACCTCCCAATTCCTGGGAGAGAGCGGGATGGGCATTGACTATCACTGTTACTCCCTCTTTTGCATCAAGCGCCACTTCTGAATAGTAAAAATACTATTTTCTCTAAAGGACCTTTTATATTTAGTTGGTATTTGGGATTGCTTTAGTGTTCATAGTAAGGATTATTTCAGATTTGACCTTTGGGTCTTGTGGCTCAGTGTAGCACATTTCAACATCTGTGGGTGTTCTTTTCCTTGCTGGATGTTTGAGTTGTATAGTCAGAATGTTTTCTGGAGCTTGCTTGATAGGATAGGGTTTAAGTAATTACTTGAATACTTTTTTTAATATTGCTTCTTACTGGGAAGAGTAAAGCGCTGTTCCAGAATTTGATGAATGTAGCACAATTAGTAATAGCGTGGATATTGTCTTCTTGGTACTGTTATAGAATGGCTTTATTTTATTATAGAATAAAAGTATTCCACTGGGGTATGAACCTACGTTTAACTTTGGTTTAGCTTCTTAATGCTAGTTTCCATATTTTAAATGTAGATTACTTCCTAAGAGAAGACATTAAAAATATCATGATGTGACTCTGTTCTCATGGAAACTGCATTTAGAGTTATCTGCCTAGAAGTTATCTATCCTAGTGGATATGCAGGTTAAATGAGTCATTTGCAGTTGTTCTAAATAAATCTCTTCATTCTTTTTCTTTCTTTTTCTTTTCAGGGTACTAATTATGATGATGGAAAAAACCCCCCTGAGTTTACAATGTCTTGTCTTAGCCTTGGAAGAAGGCTTTTTCTTTTCTTTAATGTTAAGGATGGTAGCTACCTGGCCATATAGGTTTTTTTTCTGCTTTCAACCTGACTGGGGCAGGTGTGCATTAAAGGGACTTTACTATGTCATAGGCCAGAGGCTGGTGTTACCATTACAGATATTGAGGATTATTATCTGTTCTCTTTTTTTTGTTTGTTTTGTTTTTGTTATATCCTCATATATATCCTACACGCCCACAGAATATTAATTTACTTTAGAAGCACTATGCATTGCAGTTTCATTTGTATAAGAATGCATGCCTCATTTGCACCTTACCTGGCTTCTGTGTACTGTGTGTATGTGTGCATACACACAGCTCAGTGGGATGTCTTGTTATGAGTATACGAATAAAGATGTTCATAAGAAAGAAGGCATTTTTTCAATATTCTTGTTCTTTTTGCTTTACTGAAAAGCCAAACATGATCCCCCCCAATAATGATTTAAAACAATTACTATACTAGTGTTAGACATAGTCCCTTTCAAATGTGCAGCAACTGCATACAGAAAATTGAGATAATGTATTCACTAAATAACATTCTTAGCTTTTAATATTCTTTTCTCATTTTAGCTTTATTTTTCATCTGAACAGCTATATAAAAAAACTAAGATCTTTGCAAAGATCGTGCAATAGCTACTTAGAGATCTTTCAGATCAGCCTCGCTTTTTTTTTTTTAAATTATTAATATTGTAATAGATATTTCTGGCAACCCAGTCATCTAAGGTTCCTTGATTTGGAGATAATAATTTTTAAAATATAATTAATATTAATGATTTCTTGTCAAAACCTAGAATGTAAAGTACACTCCTTGATAAGAAGTTTTCCATTAAATTCAGAATATAATTTTAAAAGATTAAAATATATAATGAGGAAATTCCAACACTTTCTGGAAAGGTTTCAAAAAAGTGGATTTAAGTATCAATTTTTATCAATAAGCAGAAAACTTCACTGTTAATATTTAATTTTGAGTAGAACCTTCTAATAAGGTGCAAAGGACAATTGGTTGGACTAATCTTTCTCCTTTTTGAAGCATTAAGAGTAAGTGAGAACATGTACAAAAACAATGGTTTGTATATTACATTATTAAAAAAAGACAAGGCCTCACAAAGTATTTTTATTGTAGTGCCATTCTATGGCAGGATGAAGTGCCTGGCTGCATGTGTGAGCCTAAGGATTGGAGAAAATTGCTTTCCAGCAGAAGAATTCGCAAGGAGAATGTGGTCCTAGAAACAAATAACACAGGAGAAGGGGAAGAATAGGTTGGCTTCTTTTAGCAGCAGTATTGCTTAGACCATGCATGAAATTATGACCTTCCTTTGGTGCTAATATTTTAGTTCTTTTTTTTTTTTTTAACCTGTAATGCAACATTTAAGGAGAATACTAGGTAACTCCATTTGAGTTTCTTCTTAGAATAATGTTAGAAGGGTGAGGATCACTGTAAGTGGGAGCAATTCTGTTTAAAAACAGAAAATGGTCTTTAAACTGATTGTAACTGAGTTGAAGATTTTTTTTTTTTCTTTAGTTTTATGTGGTCCCAAGTGTCTGGTTACTAGCTCTTGTTCCAATCCATAAATTGCCTGCAGAGTAAACACCTGCAGGATGTTTAGCAGACATCCTGAAACAGGTAGTTCATGGTAGGTAAAAGATAACATGCCTACCAAGTCTCCAAGAAGAAGTTTCTGAGCATGAGTTGTAGATTGCCTCTAGAACGCTCTCAAATGACTCCAGGAATGCAGTACTGCTTGGGTTTGTGCTTTTATTTACTGCAACAATAGATTTCTTGATACTTTAGATATTACTTTCCTGACAGCTGTGAACTGAGCAGGGTTGCAGTTGACAGCATAGTGGATACTGATTCATAAACAGTGGACTTAAACCAAAAAGAATCCTATTGAAACATGTTTGGTGTTTAGTTATTAGCTGTCTTAACTCTAAGAACAAAAAGAGATATTATACAATAGAAAAATTAACGTAAAAGGTGTAGAAATTCAGTGTGGAGATGGTGAAATTTGACAATGAAAATAGAAATGAAAGGATAGAGGACCCTGAAAGCTTCAAAGAAATCTGAGTGTGATGTATTGGACAGCACAGAAAGGTGGCGTGTACAGTAGATAAGGAGTGGGCAATACTAAATGATGGGAGATGATCAGCTAGACTAAATTAGGATACTGTGTCGAATGTTGTGGGTGGGTAGAAGCTCTTTTCAGGATTCAGAAAAGCAAAGGAGTAGAGGAGGTGGTGTTTAGGAGTCAATAGAGCTATTGAGAGTATTTTGTAATAAAATCGGGGTTTATGATGAGGGATAGTGTGAACAAATGAGGATGACTGAGTGAGAATGACATTAGTAGTGTGGAAATAGTCAACTCTGCATTTTCATCCAAATTAACAATAGCTTCATGTAATTCATAGGATCTGTTTGTTATATTAATCCAATACAGAGTAATGTTGGTAAGTCCTAAACAAGATCAGTTAAATCTGTATTGGAGTCTTTTTGCTGTTTCCATACAAATGAACTAAAACTTCATAAATCCTAAATTCATGAGGTCATTGGCCTAGTGGCTATCTTCAGACAAGAACCCTTTGCTGCAGTTCCATAAGAGATGTGTTTTAAAATACAAGCACTTCTGAAGAATGCAGATCTATAGCTTCCAAAGGAAAAGAAAATATTCCTGATGAGCTTGATGTCGTTTTATGGACTCTACTATCCATTCTTTTGAATTGGATTATTTTCATGCCTTACAAGTTAACTTTTGTTATTAAAAATCATAGAATCGTAGAATAAATGTACTCTGTTGACTTCTGCAGCTATTACTGTGCTGCCAGAAAGAATATGATCCCTTCCTTAGTATATTAAAAAAAAAACAACCTCAGTGCAGAAGACTGTATTTTTTTTAATATGCCCTGAATGGTGGCAGGTTTTGTTGACAGTTACAGTTTTATTTAAATTTGTTCATGCAAGTATGGCCTTTCTGTTAAAAGGCAAGTATTTGAAATATTTTGAATTTGAAGCACTTCTGTGGATTAAAGAAGTATTTAATGAAATTGCAGGGTTGTAAATGAAATGGAAAACTGGGAAATTTTAAGGTTGTTTCTGTTCAGATTTATAGGGAGATGGAAGCACAGGGAAGGTAACCTGCCTGGGTTTCAGGTTCTTTCCTGTCCTGTAACCTAGATTGCTGTTGGAGCTTACCTGTAAACTAGGTTTGCAGGCTAGGCCCTCAAATGAGTGTGACTGAGGTATTATATTCCCCTCTTCCTCTCCAGTGTCCACAAGACACTCCTGCAACGTGCGCTTAGGAACACATTGTAGGTAGGGGTTTGTTCTTTGATAAAATCTGTTGTTCACGCTGACTTTGTGAAGTTCAAGGCAAAATATAATTCCATAATTCTGGCCTGCGGTTTGTGAGTACTCCAGGGAAATCTGTTGACGACTTTGGTTTGTTCTTGCAGAATGATGGGAAAAATTACTTTCAAATTAAGGGAGTTTTCAGTTCCTTGGGTACATAGGTGATATCTGTTTCTTGGATTTCAGTCCTTTTTGTTACAACTTACATAAAATCACTTCAGATTGTGGTATAAAATAGACACTTTCAGTAATAAATAAGCATAAATTCGTGTTTGCATCTTGTCTGGAAGCAATTGCAGATTATTTTGAATGTTTTGGGTGCTTTATTTCAGTACGGGTTGTCTTTTTGTTGTCTGCCTATAAACAGTATGGTAGTTTGAAAGTAATTTGAAAAAGGATTTGCAATCCTGGTGGTTTATTAGGAATTAGAACTTCCTTTTGCTAGAGGATCTCAGGTTTCAGTCATGAGTGCCATGGTTTTGTGTGGCCTCAAGCTACCGCTACTATGCTCATATATTTTCACATTTCATATAATTTTAAAAATTATCTTATTTAATATAAAGATGATTGGAAAGACTTTTCTAACAAACAGTTCCCCCTGACTTTTTACTAATAATTGTCAACCTCAAAGTGAGATTCTTGTCCTTTTAGTTTTGGTCATTAGCTTTCTAGTGTTTTGTTAAGCCTAAGTATTTCATAATCAAAGTGCCCTGCATATTGCCTTGGCACTTGAAGTAAATGCCAGGCAATACATAATTTTTATGTGTTTATAATGTTGATTTTTTTTTTTTCATTTGATTATATCAAATATGGCAGTAGATACTAATCTACAAATTTGTAAATTACTAATACGGAGTAAGGAGTTGCATTGCCTTAGAATTGTGACAACATCTCAAATTTGATTTTCTTGCATGTTCTCAAAGATGTCAGTTTTCAGACAGCACAGTACATGTGGAAGATGTTTATATTTACAAGAATACCTCCACTGTGCAGCATTTAGTTGGCTTTGTCATCTGTGTGGGAGAAAAACTACTGAACTGAAGCAATAATTTTTCTCCACTCTTTTATTCAGCTTTAAGCATTTGTACATCAAATTTAGATATGTCATGGTGGCTCACTTGTATATTCACTACACGAGGGTAGAATCATCTCTTTGCGCATATTTCTACACTCAGATTTGGATGCACAGTTAAGGGTTATTTTTGTGACTGTTTTTTTTTTTTTAATGATTCTTTGTTAATATGACAGTAATGTAGGGCCTGTGTAGAAACTGTATGGCATAGAATGAAGACATGTTTTTAAGTGCAGAATTTTTTGTTGTATTAAAAAGAAAAAGTCGGTTTGGCTAGCCATTTTACACAACCAACAGGATTGTACCAAAGTCGAAGTGTGGGTCCTTTGAGAGATTTTGCACAGACTTCTTTATAATATGTGTGAAAACCATTATTGTATGCAGTGAGTGAAAGACAGACATCATCTAATCCCATGCTGTTCCACCCTCTTTCAGCGTTTACCAAATGTATGGGGTTTGGGGATCCAGATTTCGGTTACATAGAGTAGCAAATTTGCAAACTGTTTGCAAGGTAATCAAAATTTTGGGGTTTGTCAGCTTTTGCTTGAATGATTCTAAGTGAAAAATGTGTATCCTATAATTCATAAAAAAGAGTAAGAATAAATATAGTGGATTTTTGCTATTACTGCTTTGCTTTTAGTGAAGAATTCAGGTATATTTGTTTTTTGTTTTTACTCTATATGTACTTCAGTAGCTGCCAAATTAATTTTTCTTTAACTTAATTATGAAACTTGCATATAAACAGAAGGTTCTTGTGAGCAGAATTCAGTGCAAGTTGTCTTTGTTCATATTCATAAATCCATATTTTACTCCTCTTGATTATTGATCTTCCCTCTAAATTAGAAAATATACTGAGGATTGTCATTTCATAAATATATCATTTGGAAGGCATTTTGAAATCTTCTTGTCTTCATCAGAATATTTTATAATGCACTGAAAAGTTGGACCTTTCTGAAAATCTACCTTATTTAATCCTAGAATCAATTTCATGACTTAAACTTTGTTTCAGTCTTGCCTTTCCTGGCAAAGCTATTGTTCAAACTGTATAATTTCCTGTTACCTTATAAATGGAAACTTGCTTTTTTTGGTGGCCTTTCTCACGATCCTCTTTTATCTAGTATGTATGGAATGATTCCATGTCAGCAACGTCTATCTTGTTGCCCTGATAATATGCTGCCAACTTCAGCTCCCCCTTCATTTTTGTTCTTCTCCTACATAAAAATCAAACTTCTCATTTTTGAAGTATTCCAATTCTATTCCCACCTATCCTCATGACCTAATTTCTTTCTCCTTCAGGCTGCTCCAACTATATTATTTGTCAGTTCCACCTACTCTTTATTTCACTTCTAACAGCTTCTCAATTAAAACTCATTAAAAATCTTTTTTTCTTCTTCACATCAGTGCTCAAATCCCACCTGTTCATTTTTATCTGCTATATTCATGCATTTCTACTCATTTTAGGATGTACTTCACTTTTGTGCTTGAAGTCTCTGAAACAACAGTATAGTTTTCCCCCTTATTTGCCTTTTTTATTAACTGACAAATGAGTTTGACTTTTAAGGTATTGTCATATTTCAGGTGATCTAGTAGATTTCTTTAAGGAGAACTGAATCTATTGGAAAAGTAGCTCTTGTAGCTATATAATTGGTGTTAAATGTGGATGAGGGAGTATTGTTTAAAGGAAAATTTTTAAAGTAAGATGCAAAAAAAGGCCCATTCAAAAAAAAAACCCACCCCAAAACAAACAACCCCTCTTTCAGTGTAAAAACAGGAAGATTAAAAACATTCAAGCATATTTAATACCTCAATTTTTGTTGACATGAGTAAGAGTTCTTAACTGGAATCTATTTCCTCAAGTCAAAAATGGAAAGTACCCATTAACATAGTTGATTACTTTTGTTCGAAAGAGTCTGTTAAGTACCTGATCAGAGAGAGAAACATCTGTGCTATTTGACTTTTTTCTGAGTTGGTTTCAGTTGGTGTTACAGTCTTCACACAACTTGTCAGTGCTGCTATGAATACTAGTGTTATCCTCTAAGGGTGCTCCATGTTCTGTGTTTGTGGGCTCAAAAGCCTCTTGCTATCAAAATAAATGAGGGGGAAGAAGAGGCCAAGATTTTGTGTCTCTGTGTGTATTTTTTTTCTGTGGGATATTTGCTTATAATAAAGAGTTACTGTGTGCGTAATTTTTCTGTTTTGAACACTTTATGCCTCAGTATTTTGTTTGAACACCTCTCATCAAGAAAAAATACAGACCAGCTGGAGGAAAAAATCAGAAATGAGTGGAAGTCTGGAGAATGTGTCCTTTGAGGAAAGAAGCAGAGTTTTTTAGAGAAGAAAGAATAAAAGGGGTTTGGTTTTTTGGTTTTTTTTTTTGGAAGTGAGATGTGCTAGAATTGTTTAGGAGAAAAAGGTAATTGGCATAAATTGCAAGTAGAAAGAATTAGGTTTGAACTGAGAGATATAGTCCATAGAGTAAGAGTAAAGAAGTCCTTGGAATGAACTGCTTAAGGAGGTAACTGGAGGTTTGTAGGGTTAGATTAGACAAATATCTGCAGGGGCCTATATGATCAAGACCTGTGTTCTCTTAAGTTAAAAAGTAAGAACTTGGATAACCTAGTGGAGCTGTCTCATAAGGCTCGACTTAATCACTCTGTTGCTATCTTGGGAGATAGTCAAAGCTCCTCATGGTTTTACAGTGCTCTAAATGTGTACAGCCATTTTACTGCGTAAGGTGGTCTGTGGCACTTAAATAGTTACAAATACTTTATTATAAAAAAAACAAACAAAAAACCCCAAACTCATTCGTCCCCCCTCCCCCAACGTTACTGCCATTTCATATCAAAGGTAATTATTGTAATTCTGAAGGTTTTATTTGTCTTCCACTAAAAACAGCCTTTCAGGCTATTCTGGATCAGACTAAATCCAAAGAGGTGCCTCTGCTATGTGGAAGATGGCACACTTTGGGAAGCATTTTCCAAATTATTGGTTACCAAGAATAATAAGCCATAGTTTATTTTGCTAAAGGTGCTGCTAAAGTGCTAAGAGGTCTTTCATACCAACAATCATTCTTCTGCAAGTTGGATTCTGTTTTTTAAAGGGGGGGGGGAAGTTATAATTGAGCCTAGTCAATAGAGTATTGTTACATAATAAATGTTAGTGCTGGGCCACTTAAAGTATAACTCTTTGTGCCCTATTCTGAATAGTCCACTCATATAATGAATAATTTATGTAATGAGTGTTTCTAAATGGAGTAGGCACAAAATTATATATATATCCAGTAGGCTGCCAAGCTTCTTATCAGTTAGATTTAGTTTGTTCTTGAATGTCCCTACAGATTTTTTGAAAGAGGCCATTTTTTACACATTTATGTTTGTCTATAGGTGTACTAACAAAACAGGGTATATGCAAAATCTGTCATCTGGAGATCCTCCCCCAACCTGAGTGGTATCTGTATAGGCTTCCATATTTATCTCATGCAAATGGCAAATTTCCAAAAGAAGAAAAGCAAATTTCATTGGGCCAGAAGGAAGATCCAGGTCAGTCTAACCTGAGTCCATGGACCGGTTATGGAGCAAATACTCATGAAAGTAGTTTCTAAACACATGAAGGACAACAAGGTCATTTGGAACAGCCAGCATAGACTTATGAAGGGCAAATCATTGTGATCATCCTCATTGCTTTCTGTGACAAGGTGACCAGTGCTGTGGACAAGGGACGGGCAGTGGATGCTGTTTGCCTTGATTTTAGCAGGGACTCCCAACACTATGTCCCATAGTGTCCTTACTATTAAATCAGTGAGATAGGTACTGGATAAGTGAAAAAATAATGTGGTTGGAAGGTTTGCTGGACTGCTGGAATGAAAGAATCAATCAATGGTGCAAAGTCCTGCTGGCAGCCAGTAAGTAGTGGTATCTTTCAGGGATCAGTATTGGGTTCAGTGCTGTTAAATGTCTTTATTAATCACCTCCATGATGGGACCGAGTGCACCCTCAGCAGGTTTGTGGACAACAGCAAATTGGGAGGAGTGGTTGGTAATGCTGGAGGGTAGGGCTCCTACTCAGAGGGACCTGGACAGGCTGGAGAAATGCACTGGCAAGACCTCGTGAAGTTCAACAAAGGCAAGTGCCAAGTCCTGTGTCCGTGATAGAATAACCCCATGTGACAAGACAGGCTGGACACTAACCAGATACAAAGTGACTTTTGCAGAAAAGTACCTGAAGATCCCAGCAGGCAAAAAGCTGAAGATGAGTCGGCAACGTACCGTCACAGCAAAGAAGGCCAAGCACACCCTGGGTTGTATTAGCAGAAGTCTAGCCAGCAGGTCCAGGGAAGGGATCCATCCCCTCTATTCAGCACCTGTGAGACTGCGTTTGGAGTACTGGGTCCAGTTTTGGGCTCCCCAGTACCGGCCAGACATTGACACACTGGAGCAAGTCCAGTGGAGGCTACCAAGCTGGCCAGATGGCAGGAGCATATGAGGAACAATGAGGTGTTAAGGGAGCTCGGTTTGGTTCATGCTGGAGAAGAAAATGTGCAGAGGAGAATCTTATTGCTGTCTACAACTACTACATCAGAGTAGTAGAAGAGCCAGGCTCTTCTTAGAGGTGCACAATAACAGGCTGAGAGGCAACAGACACCAGACACAAGTTGGAACCTGGGAAATTCTGGTTAGATAAAAGGATGTTTTTGGTGGCTTGGTTGGTTTGTTTTTAAACCATGAGCACGGTCAATTAGTGGAACAGAGAGATTCTACAGTCACCTTTCTTGAAGGTGTTCAAGACTCTACCCTCCCACTCAGGTCCCTGAGTGACCTGATCTAACTAGGGCTGTTCAGAGTAGGAGGTCAGACTAGCTGATCTCCAGGGGTCTCTTCCAGCCCAAAGTATTCTATGATTCTGTGCTGAAGCCATGCAGAGCAATGCTTACTGTGGAAGTGCGATCCTTCAGGCTTGCTTTAAAGAGAGGCTCTGAATTCACAGAATTGGTTCATGAGACATCCAGAAAGCCAATTTTTTTGTGAATTTTGTGAATCACATAGCAATTCAAAACAAACAAACAAAAAGCCTGAGAGGCTTACCTGTAAGTATTCTTAAAGGCTGTTTGTTTGTACACCCATTTATAACCCAGCCCCTCAGGTTTGCTTCCTTGAGATATCTCCCATTCTCCTCCTGTTCTGATGAGGCCTAAGTTTTATTGTGTAGTTGATAGGCTCTGAGAGGTCAGGGCAAATAAAGGAGGAAGGGAGAAGTACACAGTACATTTAGAGTAAGGGATCTGTTGCATTCCCAGCAGAATAAGGGTGGATAAAATCATGCCCTGGCTAATGCTGCTGGCTTACAGTTGCTATAGAATGTGGAAAAAAATGTACAAAAGTACACCTCAGAGAAGAACATCTACAGTTAAATATCCCTTTTTCTCCCCCACCCCCCTAATGTATACCTAAGTGCTTACACAGGTTAGAATATGTAAATAGTCTTCAGAGTGGAAACAAAATAGAGATTTTTAAAGCTGTTTATTCTCTTTCCTTTGCCCTGTTCTATTTTGAAGTTTGACGTTAGCTTGTTTTGAAAGGGAGCATATGGCATTTCTAATTAAGGCCTGTGATTTTCTGACATATAACTGAATAATACATTCCAAATACTGTTAAGCCTTCCAGATGAAAGAATTTTCAGGGCTGAAGCACTTTAGCTTTGTGATATATCTTGCTGGAGTATGTATGCTATGTAACACTGATCTCCTTAAGAACGTTGAAGAATTAAGAACTTTGAAGAATTTTGCATAGAATACCAGTGTAGTGAGAAAAGAAGGGGTTTGTTTCTTTTGTCTGATACTAGTATTCCTTGGCAAGCTCAGGTTTGGATCAGATAACAACTAGTGTGCTTTGTTCCTGAAAGTATTCAGTGTAGCTTAATTTTTAAATATTTTGGTCTGGTTGGGGATTTTCTTCTTTATCAGATTCTGTTTCATACTGCAAGATTTGTTTGTGTATATTTTCACCAGGAGATCTTGTAGAGATGCACTGTGGTTCTTCAGTCTCTCCAAAGTAATTCAAGTCTCTCCTTTCAGAATTTTGTGCCAGATTGTCTGTCTTTACCTTGAATGTGTGAAACCTTTCTGAAATTGTGGTTAATGATATATGTCTGCTGTGAGCCAGGTTTCTTAAGATTCTTAATATGTACCAGTATCGTTAACATGTGCCTTGTGTCTCTGAATGGACGATGTACTCAATCTAGAGAAGGCTTCCTCAAAATTTTTTTCCATGGCAAGTAGAAGGGCTGCATTTGTAATTGATCACTTTGATCTGGTTAGGCAAATCAGGAGAGGAGAGAATTTAAAAAATGTAATGCATTTAATTGCTTTAACTTAACTTTTTTTAGTTATTACCATGCCTGAGTGGTAAGTGAGGAGATTTGCCTTTACAATATTTTTGGTAATTTTAAAATGAAAGGAAAGTTGAGTCTTGAAATACATTTCTTCCAATAGAACTAAATGGGTTCCTTTGGTTACTGGGAAACCTTTTATAGTGATATCAAATTTTAGTTAAAATTATAAATTTGGGGGGTTTAGATCTTCATATTTCCATCTTCAGATCTAGTGAATGTATGCAAAAGATTGGAAAACCTTAAAATCAAGTTTCCTGTAGATCTATTATGAGTGTGGGTGGGTTTGTTTTTTTTTAAATTCTAAGGGGAAGTATTTAATTGCAGGTTGGTCTTGTATTTTGGGGCCTGTAAAGCTGTACAAACAGGTTCCAAGCTAAAGGGTTTCACTAATCTAATGTTCAATTTGAAATACAAAGAGATTTCTGATATGCTTCTCTGTTCTCTCAGGGCAGCATTTTTGCTGTTGTCCTTGAAATACAGTACATGCTATCTTTCTCCTCACAGTTTGTTGTCAAATTCAAGCACTGATGATATTTTTATTAATGACTTGTTTTTGACAATTGCTGAGACTATAAATTGGAAACGTGTAATTGAAGTGAGAGGATAATTGTACAAGTAGTGAAGATCCTTCTCTACCTGAACTACTACTGTTGTCTACATAAAGTTGGAGGTGAAGTGTTTAATGTACCTGAGGAATTAAAGATATTAGGTCAGCAACCAGGTGTGACTGAGCTGTGTTGAAGAGAGTATCTAAGGGATTTGGGGAGCAGATATAGCTTTGGTCCTCCTTTTTTCTCTTATTTTAGCTTCCTGAGACAGCTCAGTTCATAAGAAGGAGCAACCTTGGAGACCCTCTAACATCTAAACTATCCATAGCTTCAGAGGCCTCTCAGGATAATGGGGCTGTTGCAGTGTCTCTTTTTAAGTTGTGTTTCATAGTAAAGATGCTAAGAACTGGAGTCCTGTCAATGTTTGGTGTTGCTGAAATTGCACTCATTTAATTTTTAGCAGTATTTTTTTCAGATAAAACTGGAAAAAGTCCAAATAACTGCAAAACCACATCCACGTGAGGAGCTGCTCTAAAGAGTTAGACTGTTCAACTTAGTGTGGACAGCTGCATAGACCCATAAGACACTTGGAAATTGGATGGTTACTTGGATTGAATGAATTTTGAGCACACTATCCCAGGCTCACATTATCCCTTCTGGTTTTGTATATTAGTCATATCATGACATATATCCCTCCATAAGTGTTTTATTCTTAATACTTATGAGATTTCTTTTCCATTTGAAGCATTCTTTTCTGTTCCATGCAATATGACCTTTCATGTCACACTGTTGTTTTTGCTGCTCATCCATGAAATTATTTCTGTAAAAAAAATTATTTTGTGGCTCTTGAATAGGCTTCTTCAGATCAGAGTACCACATGAAAGCAGAATGGCACATAAGGGATGCAGTGTAATGAAGTAGTGTTATCTACTATGCTTTAAAAGAGAGTTCTCTTTATGTGAAGTCTGGAATGGATGTGACTTTTAGATAATACTGCATTGTGAAATTTCATTAAATGGATAGTTGACAGCCTTGAATCTTTACGCACATAATATTTTTCTAGATCCTGGCCCTTTTTCCTGTACCAGTGCTGTGAATTATTCCCTAGTCTTGTTCTCTTGAACTTTATGGTAACTTTATTAATACACTTGTTTTGTCAAATCTGCTAAACATTCTTTATGGTTCCACTAATATTTCCTATGTCTTTTTGTGGTTTTAGAACTGATATGTGAGGAGAATTTGTCTGAGACCTATGTGTATGCATCTTTAATGTCTATTCTCTTTGGTAAATCTGTGCATGCTTTTGTTTCCTTGTTTTGTCCTTTTTTTTTCTTTTCTTTTTTTTTCTTTTCTTTTTTTTTTTTTTGCAGAGAGTGATAATGAACTCTCCAGTGGCACTGGTGATGTGTCAAAGGATTGTCCTGAGAAGATTTTGTATTCCTGGGGAGAATTACTGGGGAGATGGTAATGCTTAATTTCTTAAATTTAGATTTTAAATAGTAACCTTTTCTTTGTTTTATTAGACTATATGCTCTTGTGCAGGAGGTTTGAAATTCTTCAGCTTACACAGTTTAAAAACTAAAATACAAAACACATTGAAATGTGTTTTTTAAACCTACTTTAAAAGGGACTGGTAAATCCTCTTATTTTAACTTGCAGTTATTTGACAAATCTCTCCCACAGCATCTGCAAAAATCTTGTTTCGTTCAGTGTTTGAGAATATGTCCAAGTATGCTCACACTGCGGGTGTGAGTCTTCAGATGCAGAACTTTGTAGCCACCTGTGTTCCTTGGGGCTGGATGTTAAGCCCTTATGAAACTCAGTGCCTCTTAGTGCTAGAATTATAAAGACAGAGCAACTCCAGTCTGTCCTGTCTAAGCCATTTTTTCTAGCTGACGTACATTTAATTGATTGATTTGTTTAGAAGCACTCTTTTTTTTTTCTTTTTTTTTTTTAATGTGCTATATGTAAGCACTTGAAAAGGAGTTCTAGAAAGACTGTGATCCTCACTAAAACTGTTTCTCTTGGAGAGTAAAATGAAGAATATTTGTAAGCCTAGAGTATGTTCTCAACAGTGTTATTTCTGTGGTTTAATTAAGTGCTTCAGTAGCACCGTATACTTTGCCAAGAGAGAAAAAAGTCTGCGTATTTGCTACCTCTGAGAGACCTTATACTATTAGCAAATGCCAGAATCACTTACTTGGTTTTCCCTTTGTAATAAATAGCTCCTGCTGTCTGAGACAAAAATAATCAGAGGCCCTTAATCTGGAATTGGCAAAGTTTCCTTTTCCTAACTCTGAAAAGAGAGCTGAAAAACGTTTTAGGGATTTATCTGGGCAATTCCCCCTTGGCCACCTTGTAGCTTTGGAGAAACACAGCCTCTTGCTGCTGACCTCACCTTTAATGGAGGTCTCATGCAAAGGTTACTCAATGAGACACCGCAAGATTTTATTGAGCTTAACGGAACCCTTCCTTCCTGCTTGTTTTTAACTATTTTGTCATCCAAGTTTCTGGCCTTAATGAAAGATTTTTTGGGGGAAGCACAGATATTTAATGGAATGACTGTACAAATATTCTGGACCCTCTGAATGATGTAAGGAAATACTGAGGAAAAGTGTGGAAGTCAGTTGATCCCTAGAGACAAAATGTTTTCCTCACCTGAAAAGGCTGTAAGTGGATCTGCTCTGGAGCTGTTTAGAACTTTCCAAAGCCTGTTCTAAAAGACATCCTAAGAGAGAGTTTATAAACTGTTTGCAGTTTTATAACTGGCACCCCAAGGCCAATGAGGAAGGCCATCCTGGGTCCTTAAAGAACTGTGTGGCAGGTTTGTTTCAATGTGCATTGCATTCGCATTGGAAAATGCTTCTTTTTTTTTTTTTTTTTAATTCATCTGTCAGTTGATTCTTTTAGTTTTAACTTTTGTCCTTGACAAATATCTGGACTCAAATAAAAAAACGCCCACAGCTCATTCTCTCAAGCTTCACGTAACCAATTATTTCTTCAAGTCACTCAAGTATGCTATTCAATGAGACAAAACTTTGAAGACTTTTGGAGTAAACTATTTTGAAGTCCTAACATAACTTACACACTTAACTCAGAGTATCATTTAGTAGTTAAAACACCCTAGTTAAAATGAGTTAAAAATGGGATGAGAAATGGGGAGATCCCAGCCAGCTTGAAGACTAGCAGTAGCAAACACTTTCTTTAGGAGTGTCTCAAGCAATATTATCTTTTGAGATAAATTCAAGCATATAAAATACTTGAATTCTTGAATAGTGTTATGTTACATTTTAAGAACAAAATTTGGAAAGAGTAACAGATGAAAAATGTTAACAAATTGAAAACTAAAAATAGATTGAAATAAAATCTTCTAGTGTGTTGAAAACTGCAGCATATGCTAGTGGAATATCTGTGCACTTGTAAAAAAAGGTAAACAAACAAAAATTAACATTTCCACTTGGAGAACTGATGTGCTGATTTGTCTCCTAGATAAAAAAATTCTTGCACTTTAATTGCTTCCTGTCATTTCATTAAAATGTCACTGTAACCTAATGGACTGACTCAGCAGAAACATTGCTCCAAGAGTCTCCTTCAAACATATAAACAGGAATAAGAGTAAGATAATTTAGAAGAAAGATACAATAAACAGTTGGAAAGTAATGGAGTATCTTTTAATTTATTTTACTATTTACGCATCCTCAGCATTAAAGTTGTTCTTGCAAGCTAAGCTGAGTACTTAACTGTTTCTGATGTGTTTTGGTTTTTTTTGTTTGTTTGTTTGTTTTTTAAAGTAGTAATGGTCAATAGCAGTCTTTGATCTGAAATATTTGTCAAGTTGGAGCATAGTCTATGCATTATGGTTCTGTGTCCTTGCTCTTTGATGTTTTAAAATTATGTCTTTGAATTTTGCGTGGGAGAATTACAGCACTTTGTAACAAACTAAAGATATCAGCATCCATGAATGACCCATTTTTTCCCACATGCTAAAGGATAAGACCAGAATAAGACAAGCTTTTAAGTTATGCTTGTTTCTGTTATAGTCTGGACAAGCAGGTGTCAGAAAGTGTCTAGGACTGTAAGGTGCCTGGGCCTCTACACAAAGGAGGGAAAAATGAGTATTTGTTCATTATTGTAGAATACAGAGCAAGGATTATTAATGATCAAGCTGTTTCCCAAAAAGACATTCAGAGACTGAGAAATTGTCTGTTAGAGTTATGCTTTACTACATGGTCTGATGCTGCTCTACCATAAAACTATCTAAATATGTGACAAATCCAGTAAAATCTGGTGTACTGTAGCATGCTTAATTCTCAATTGTGAATACGTTCACTAGTAAGGATGGTATTACAGCATGGAATGTGCATCTCTGTTAGTCGTTGCCATACGATATTTGTATTGTTTTCTAGGTGTTGCTGGAAAATTCCCTGTTACGTTTCTATGGGAATGTACCTTTTTCATTTAATTTTATCTGCTTGCTGAGTCCTCAGAGGCGGCCTTCTTTGTTTCTCATAGAACACATATGACCAAATCCATGTAATAAACAAACAAATCTGATTTGAAGTGTGCTATGAATGCTTCATTTTCACACAACTTGAGCTTTAATTTTCTGGTGTATTTTATTTATTTATTCCTGAATGTACATTTCATAATTTTGTAACTGCTTAGAATGTCTAGTCCTTTTAATACTTCTGTGGATATTGGTTTTTCTTTCTAGCTTTTTCTCATCACAAGACCATTAGTCTAATGTGACTTGCTGCAAAATATACTGAAAAAGAGGAAAGGGGCTAGTTGGGTTTTAATTTGGCTAACTGAATGATAAAGTTTGACATTACTTGTATTGCACTACACATTTAAAATTTCAAATAAATACTGTGTTTAAAAGAATAAGGGCTCTGTATAGTCACACTCTTTTTTTTTAATTCTCAAGTCATTTGGAAAATTGGAGGTATCATCCATGGAGTGGAAGAAAAAGAAATTTATTTAGAGCACCTTTTAAATTTAAACAGTAGTGGTAAACTGTTCATATCTTAATGACCTGTTTCAAAGAATAAGTACTCTAAACATTTACTTAAAATCGAAGGTCAAATTGCAGGTTATTTAATTTAATCATAGCTTGCTAGCATTTGGCTAAACTGCCACTCTTGTTATTCTCCTACCAGTAGAGTTGAAAAACATAACAATGGTCAAAACAATAACAGAGCAAAGCACTTCCTACATTAGAAAAAATAAAGAGTTAATTCACGTGGTCTTCCTGCTGCATTGCTAGGAAAATTGCCATAATAAGTCAAAGCGAGGTTTAATCTGGATCAGTAAACCCTATTATGCCCAAAATTATGTTTAAACATCTGTGACTGAAAGCTCTGCAATATTGTGCGTGTTCAGTGATTTTATCCTAAATGTATGGGCTCAGTGATGGGATTATTTTTGAAAAACAGATCTTTAGTATTCAACCTGTTTGAATACGGCCTTTTCATGGTTCTATATACCAACTTTTGTAGGATTAATTACACAGTATTGGAGAATAAAAAAAATCATCCTGCAACTGTCTTGCTACATTTCTTGGTGTGTGTACAAACAGATAGTAAAACACTAGCTCAAACTAACAGGGCAGATTTATTTGGGATGGTGAGATTTTACCAAGGTGTGTGCAAGTGTTACTGCTTTGTGGGACTTGCAATGTACTCTTGGTATGAAGTGTAAAACTGGAACTTCAGTCTTCACGTTAGTACTCTTAAAACTGGCTTTATTTGTTTTCCAAAATTTATTTCTCTATACATCTTAGGTTATTTTTAATTTCCTGTTCTTAACCTAAGCTAAACGTATATGTAGAACAAATATTTAAATTGAATTGTCTGCACAGATGGCATCATTTTCTCTTTCAATTCAAATTGTTCTTCATTAGCCAGTTTAATTCAATTATCTGCAATTATTTATTGTTTTAATTTTCATTAATTTCTCTACACCTAGAGAATTTGGATAACATTACTTTTTGCCACTGGTTCTTACTGTAAATCCTTGCAGAATTTTTGCTTTCCATCTGACAAATACTAGTTAGTGTAACCAGTGGAAGAAAAGTTTATGTTGCCAGTTGCTGACTCTACTTTTCAGTATAATCTTGGAAAGTTTTATAACTTTTATATTTTTTTATCTTGATTTCTACTCCTGTAGTTGAAGTATAATAGGCAAACGATTGTCTGTTTCTCAGGCACAATAATCTTGTTGTGAGACCAAATGGATTATCTACCCTGGTAAAAAGTGGTGTTCCAGAAGCACTGAGGGCAGAGGTTTGGCAGTTGCTGGCAGGATGCCATGACAACCAGGCAATGCTGGATAAATATAGAGTTCTCATCACAATGGTAAGTGATTTTTTTAGTTTCTTTCCTTTTTTTTTTTTTTTTCCCCCTTTGGTTAAAGTGATTTCTGCTGAGCAGCAGTTTTATTCAGTGGCAAAGTAGCAAGAGAGTGAAACAGTTTGACTTGTTTTAAGCAACTGAAATTGTGATTAGGTGACTTTACCTCCTGCCATGGATATCTGCTGAATGGCATTAACAATAGAAATTGCTGACCTATATCTGTAGTAATGCTTGACATTTAGCTTTCTATTCACTTGCTGTGATGATAATAAGTACATCACCTTGTTGTTCAGGTGTTAAGGTTTTGGGTTTTTTAATAAACTCAAATTCATCGCTTTGTTTTTTTAACAGTTTCTGTTCTTAATTTTCTGATTTTTAGTTCTAAGTAAACAAAACAAACCCAAAGAAAGCCACACAAAGTTGGGGATTTCTTGGTTTGTTGTTTATTTTAAAAAAGAATGTTAAAAACATTGTTACCTAGCAGAAGACCAGTCTCCTTGCTATATGGGCAATTTGAGAGGAGAATCCTTTCGGGAATCTCTTCCCGTTCTGTATCCTAATGTCATCAGTGCAGTCAGTCAACATCCTAACTTGTCTGCACAGATGTTCCAAACTGCTTATAGCTGTGTTTGAAAGATTGAGAACCACTGTGTTGTATTAGCAAAAACTCTGTGCGGTGTCAGGAGGTAAACTCACCATTTGGGGTTCTAAAATTCTTGCCACTACAGGGTAACTATGCACTCTGAGAAAAACAGCGGTCTCAAAAATGGTCATAATGGCAGAAACAGATGAAGATAATTTTATATGTTGCTGACAGAAAATGCTGGATTTGTTATCTAGGGAATGAATCATCTGTCCATACAAAAATTCTGGGATAGACTTTGTTAGTAAAAGTTCCCTTTTGTAATGTTGTCATATCTTTTGATACTTGTTGTCTTAATTTGACCTACCTGCTATGTTTGCAAAGTTTAAGAGTCCCCAGAGTGAGAGATGTCCTCATGGCTTCTTTTTCCTTTACCAATAAAAAAGGATGTTTTGATAGTGTAAGTTTTTCTTTTTGACGTTGTAGTTGGGTTATATTTTCCTTAGAAACCATTCACAGGACATCTGTCAGCTGTATGTTGCATCAAAACCACCTCCATTATTTTGCTCTTGCTTTCCAAAAGTGGGGAAGATGTTTGTTTCACAGCGGAGGAGGGAGTGGAAAACTTCTAAAATGCAAGCCTTATCATGACGCTAGGGCCTCATGTCTTAAAAATACCTTGCTACACTTGGCCTTTTCATGATAGAAATACTTCATTGACGTATATTTTGGAAGATGGTGTTGCATACAGTATTTAATATGAAATATTATGCTGTTACGGATTAGAAAATTAAATCCTATTCTGAACTGAAGCATTTCTGCAAACTCAGGTTTTTTTCCTGAAGTAAATCGCTTTTATTCTGAAAGCACAAAATTTCTTCTATAGTCTGACTGTATATAACTGCTGGTGATCACATCATGTGGCATACATTGCATGAAAGGATTCATGAAAAGAAATGAACAGGAGAGAGTCTATGCCAAACCAAAGCTAAGGCCCATTTTTAGGAATAGTTAATATTGGGCGCTCCAGAAAAACTTGTCAGCTAATTTTTTTAATGAATTTTTATCTGATACTTATGTCTGTGAAGAGAATTTCTTTCAATTTCATTTTGGTGTGTCAGTAATGTGAATGAAGCTATTTGAGAGAGACAGACATGTATATATTACTCTCTAAATCCTACTAAAAGCTTTGTTGAAGTGATATGCGTGTCAATAATAATATGCATGTTAAAATTCAGAGTTATTTGGCTATTAATGATTGTTCAGTTGCTGCTTCTGTATGAAAAAGCAGAACTGATTTCTTTTTTCTGCATTGTTTGTATGCTACCATCCCAATATACCAACACGATGTACTTTATTTTTTCCATAATTATTCATTTTGTTCATCAAATACAGAGCTTTCATCTTGATTCTTTCAGTTTACGCATACATTTACACAGATTGTCCACCTTTTGAGACATTGTCTCCTTTTATTTTGGTCATTCTGCTTAATGTTTCTCTCTTGTTTAGGCTCACTTCTGGAAGCTGGATATTTTTGTAGATGTCTTGACCACTTTAGTAGTTTATTCTGCAAGAGAGTGCATTCCTGAGCGTACTTCTGTAAGACATTCCTAGGTGGTTGGAGGTGGCAGTGTTCTGCACTTCCAGTCTTGAGAAGAAAGTGTGCTGAGATATAAGAAGTAGGAGGTGGTAGTAACATCTGTGAACTTGATCCACTACCTACTTACCTCCTCATGCAACTCCCCCTGGTACAGCACTCTCCCTTAAACAGCTCCCCGTTACTGCAGTTCCCTTGAACATTTCGTGACACTCTGTCTCATGCTGCTCTATCTCCTAGCTCATTGTAACAGCTCCTTGGTAAGAGCCTGCTCTTCCAACAATGGCCCTTTCCCCTTTCTGGTCATCCAGCCTTACCTGCACCGTTTGGCTAAATTGCCAATTGCAGTACCTCAGTGAGAAAGAGGGTATGCTGGAAAAATCTCTGCAGCCAGGGATTTGTAAGAAAGGAAGTTTATATAGGTGCAGTTGGGTTTTTTTTTGTCCAGTGATCAAAATAAGATGGCTGAACTGTGTAACACTATAGGAAAATGCTATAGAGTACTGTAGTAATTAATGTAGTGTTAGCCAGTACTTACCAGTATGGTAATGAATGGCAGCCAGTTTTCTTGAATGAGGCTTGGCTTTAAAAGCATCTTTGACATCTTTGATTTCTTTGATTATGAGTTCTAAAGGAATTTTTTCCTGAAGAAAATTTCAGAGGGGGCTAACTTGAGGCACAAATCTTGAAAACTATTATTTTACTATCATAGCTTAAAAGGTGAACGCAATAGCTAGAATTATTAGTATTGAATATATGATACATAATTTACAACTGCCTCTTAAGGGGAACAGAGAAATCTGGTAAAAACTGGAACTGTAATACAGTGTTGCTGGTTAACTCCTGGTGAAACTGTGCTTGCTAGTGCAGGAGAAGAATTGTATTGCTGGCAGGCCAAAAACGTGTTCCTTGTGATGAACTGAATGATAGCAGACTCAGCATTTTAAATTTACTTTAGAGACTGTGATATAGACACATTTGTTGTTCTACTCCAGTTGCGTGCAGTTTGTGCAGAAGTAGTATGTTAGATTAGCCAACTATTATTCACATCACTTAACAGAGCTGGTATGCGTGATACACTGTATATATCCATGTGTATGCACAGCTCTGAAATCTACTGCACTATTTTTCAGTTAGAGTGTTTTGTTCTATGTGTTCTGTAGGAGACAGTAATTTGTTTTAGTGTTTTAGTGTTTCAATTCAGCACAGAAAGCAAAATAAAATTTCTGTCTTACTTAGAAAAATCAATGCTGTACTTATTTTCTCCAAAAGATATGTCCTCTAGTCCTCTGTACTGGAGGTCAGCAGTCTGTCAAGAATGATCTAGTGAACTGTGTTTCCTTTCCCATATCAGAGGATTCACATGTGTCATGGTTTAACCCCAGCCAGCAACTAAGCACCACGCAGCCGCTCACTCACT
>NW_010973166.1:2340916-2360780 GCF_000737465.1 Haliaeetus leucocephalus | reverse complement strand
CTGAACTCAAAACATAGCACTGTACCAGCTACTAGGAAGACAGTTAACTCTATTTCAGCTGAAACCAGGACAACATGCCAATACATTTCCCATCCCTAGGTGAGTTTGGAGTTCCAGGAGGGAAGGGAGAAAGAAATACTTCTGCTCTCACTAATACTTTCTTACTGATAAGCACTATCTTACTGTATCTTACGTCTCCTGCTGAGTTTCAGCCCAGTGATTACCATGAGCATCGCAGAAATTTTGACTGGAGCACAATAGTAGGTCTTGCATACAATTTTAGAGAGTAGGAGTTTTGATTTGGCAGCTGCTTCGTTTCTGACATATATGTAAATCTGTACTGTACGACAATCAAAATCTGCTTTAGTTACCTTTCTGGCGTGTGTGCCATAGGCTTTTGACCCTGCTGCACACAGCCCAGTATAGGAAGGGGAAAATAAAACATATATCAGCAGAGATAAATGTATATTTATGTATGATTTTTAATTTATTTATTTTAAGGAAAAGACAAAGGCAAATCGGAGTGGGAAAAATTTTCTTCTGTGATGATAATGAAGGGGTAATACTGGTGCTTGTATGTAGAGCTTTTATAAGAGCGTGTCAGATCCATTAGTTAAAAGAATGTAAGTAGAAAAACATGCACAGGCTAGGGTCACTTCATTCGTAGAGTTTTTTCTCTTGCCTACTTGACATTATTTCATGTTCAGCTTCACTGGTTCCTCTCAAGAGACTCAGATGAATTTTTCCATGACAAAATATATTTTGTGCTCCGATAAACCAACCAGTGGCAAGCCACAGTTTGCCCTGTTTATAGTTGAGGTGACTGGTAACTGTCTTCAGCAATACTTATGCTCCACCATGCCCCACTCTATTTTAGAATAGGTGTCAGGCACTGTCAACGTGTAAATCATTAGAAATTTTCTGTCACTTGATGGCAGTAATAAAGCAACTTACTGTAGAACACTTGTTACATCTGAATTGGGACAGATGTTTTATTACATCTTATGTTGCCTATTATTAACATTTTGCTTTTCTGTTTTAGATGGTTTCATTCTTGTATGTGTTCGCACTGCTGAATTTTTAGGGCAAGACTTCTTTCCATCCTTTTCAGCGTTACAGACTGGGTGCCTGTTCTGTAGTGCTGTTACTGATTACTCTTGAAATTATGTACGCTCAAGTCCTTTTTCCTAAGTTTAGAAAGTAACACTTGTCAGGGTTCTATGTTGTACAAGTAAAATAATGAAGGCAGAAAAAGAAGGTAGTCATTCACATTCTGTAGTTTGAAAACTTTTGGATGGACCATTTTAAGGTAGGATTTATGATTGTTAAATATGTGATTTCTTTATAAAAGACTTTCAGTTTACAATCTGATTTCCATTAAGAAATGAGCTGTATATATAAAGTTCATCTAACAGCATATATAGACTACTTTTAAATGCTGCTGCTGCTCTGGTTTAAGGAGACAAAACTTGTTTTAAATTATTAGTATTATTATAATTTTTTTTTTTTTTTTAAAGTATGATCAGAAAAAGAAACCTGGTTTCAGGTAAAGTAGATGTTGATGGTATTATGTGACTCAAAATCAATGAAAGTTTGCATATGAATGTGCCCATTTTTGAGATGGATGGTGACTTTGAGTCAAAGGTCTTCAAGAAAGACTAAATGGCTGTCCTTCCAAATGACTTGTAAGAGAACCAAAAATAAGATTGTTTGTTTATAGTCATAATTTCCTTTGGCAATATGAGCATGTGCCCAGAACAGTTAGAAATAATAACTAATTAAAGGGTCAGGCTTCAGAAGAGTTGGCCAAAAAATAGCTTTGTCTGCTGACTGTGTAATGGTGTTCTGCATCTGGGCCAATAATGTTTCAAGCCACTCTACAGAAGAGTGAAAATGCTAAGAATTCTTCCGAAGTCTGAAGCAGATATGAGAGGCATTGCTTTGGGGATTAAACATTGCCATATCATGAAAATAATTTATCTCAGTAATATAATAATTTGAAATTGGCACTAGTCACCCAGAGGTGTAATTCTCAGGCAATAGGGGCCAGTTATATGAAAGTACATTCCATTGCTGCAGAAGGCGGAGCAAATGTATTGGTTTTTGGGCTGGATGAAATCTGATCAATTTAGAGCTAATATACATGGTTTATCCGTTCTGTTTGGACCAGTATTATTGTTTCTGATTCCTACAAGACAAATCCTCTCATTATAAAGCAAAAAGAAAAAAACAGAAGTTAATGTTTCAGATTTCTGGAGACCTCTCAGGTTAGGAAGTTTTGCAGGCCCAGGTACAAAATACAACTTCAGCGCTTGTTTGATGAAAAGAACAGTGAATGATGGCAAATGGAAGCAGTCTGTATACACTGATGGAATTACACGTTACACATTACTCACATTAATTTTCTTGTATCCAGGTAGTCACAAGCCCTATGGTGCGTGTGTTCAGCTGCCTTGGCTAGGATCAGTTGTGTGTGACATGGTGGACAAGGGATGCTGGCTACAAAGCCATCCCTACATTTCTTGGGTTTCTCTTTGTTAGTGACAACAAACTGTTTTTTTGACAAGTTTTTGGTACTCTTTGGAAGCCAGACAGTTCTCATGGTGTGGTCTTTTCCCTCAGAAGCTTGCTGGCTTCAGCCTGCGTAAATCTTAGACAACGTTGCTGCTCTTTGTCTCTCTTTCTTCATTGCAGGTGGGTTTGTGGTTTCCAGCCTGTTTTTCTGTTGGCAGAGGGGACATGCTGTAGCTTTGCTGTGGGACCCTGACTGTCTTGTCATCAGATCAGTCTTAACACTTCTGTTACAAACCTCTACAGAAAACAAAGAGCTACAGTAGAGAAAAATCTTTGGAATTCCTTAACAGCTGTGTGTCATTATTATAAGCACCTTCTGAGAACAGAAACTTTTTCATAGTGGTAGGACTCTAAGAAGTCTTACAAATGGATGTCTGTATCATCTCTTCTCCCAAAAGTTTGATAGTAGTCTCTTGTCCAAAATTGAAAGTTAGAAATAGGATAGCTAAAAATAGCAAACACCCTTGTTGAAGTTTATTCATCTGCTTAAGGTCAGACTTCCATGCATTGAATTAACTTCAATTATCTGTTTTCCTTGGTGCATCTATCCGCAAACTGATCTCAAAGGACTGAAGTAAAGAACAACTTTCATGTAAACCTAATGTAGAAATGTATTTACTTTTTAAACTTTGAAATTACCAAAACTGTTCAAACAAGAAAAGGTATTTGCTTTTTTGCTTCATACTTAATAGTTACTTGGCTTTTTTATTTTTATTGCTAGTTTGCTCGCATAGTTAGTAAATGGAAAGTGGAGGAGATTACAAATGAGCCACTGTGTCTATGCAAATGGGATTAAATGCAGTTGACTTTGAAACTGGTGCCTTGATGCTGTGTTTGTGGGTTTGGGTTTGGGTTTATTTATTTGTTTGTGTGAAAAAGTTGGGTTGAAACAGTTTAGCTGTGGATTGAGAGAATTACTTACATAGGAAGGCTATTTTAGTTTGAGTAGAAAATTAATCAAGCTTGTTATTTGCAGCAATACCAAAGGGTATTAAGTTAGAACTAGGAAGAGGAATATTTTTTTGTCCCGATGGCATCGTGCAGGGTTCCACTGCTCAGTGTTCTGAGACTAATTAATCAGTAAGGATGTCTAATTAAAAAGATGACTGTTCACCAACTGCCACAGCAGGTTGGTTAATGGACTGAAACATTAGAGTATTTTTGTAGCAAATATTTGTGTTCAGAGTGCTGCATCTGTTTGTCCTAACTGAAAATGGGGGAGTTTATGCTTCTATGTAGCGAGGAATAACTTGTATGTTCTCTGCCCAGTACAGTGGGGAGCGACCCATTTCATCAGAGCTCTGTCTGTTAAGCACTCTGGTCTAAAACCATATGAGAGCATGAAGAGTAGTATGTAACGTGTTGGTTTCTTGTTGCAGCAGTTTTTCAAAAATGTGTCTGTGCAGTGAAGCATTCTCATATTTCCAGACAGGCTACTGTCCTGTCGTGCGACCAAAACCGGTACGACTACCATCTTTTCTTTGGATACGTGCTTATGGCAAATAGTATACTGAACATGATAAAGGTACTCCCTTTTGCAAGAAAGCATCCTGAAATCTTTGAAGATGGTACCTTGCCCAATTTGTGATTACAAATATTAGAAACACAGCATGCCTGTCTTTTTGCACTGAACAAATTTCCCAGCAATAAAAGTTAAAAAGTTTCAGAAATGCTGATCTATTATATTTCTGTTGTTCTAGTTCTTTCTTTGCATCTTTTATTTGTTCTCTCTACTAATTAGCAATGGTCTCCCTTAACTTTTAGAGAGATTAGATATCAAGAATGGCATAGCTATATGCTTATCAATTATAAAAGATCCTATTTTTTTATGATAATTGATCCTTATATAATAATTGTGATTTTTTTTCAGCTGACTAAAAGGAGAGATAACTAATACCTGTTTTATTGCTTTTTGAATGAGATACTTAGATATTAAGCAAAACAATTCTAGAGAAACTGATCACTTCGAGTTGTATATGCGACTTTTCCAGTTTCATGTTTCTTCTAAATTCAGTATCTATAGGCAGTTTCTTAAGTTTTACTTTTTTGCATCTTTTCTGAAAGGGTGAGGATAGGATGACTATTACTTAACTTTTCTCTTAAACTGAGATTGTTCATTTCATGGCAAGTAGATTCTTGATATTTTTATAATTTAATGTGGTTTGTAGAGAAAAATCAGATCATATGCTGGTTGGATTGATAGGATGCCTCATTTTTGTATAAATTGACCTGCTAGTGCTGACAATTAGTCTTCCGCTTGTTTGAATTATTTTAGTGGCGCTGCATACTTTGGAATAATAAAGTATATATGAACTGAAAATACTTATTAGAAATTAGTGAAAAAATATTGCCTCTGAAGAGCAGAAGTTGACAGAATTTTAATTCTTTAAATAGCTTCATTTAAATTCAGACTTCAGATAAAAGGTTTAGTTTATTATGACTGTACCAGGGTACCTAGTTTCATAGTAAATGTTAATATTACTCTTCCAAACTCAGGAATAAAATGTCCCTAAGGTGAATTTAATTTGCCAAGTTTTGATTCATTTAGAGCTCATCTGGAGAAAAATCTTTCAGTTTTGTGTGCACAAAAGGGAAACTCTTGTGCTCACGCTTCGTCTTCAAAGAAATTCTTCAATTTAATGACAGCTCTTTTCAGGAAAAAAAGGAGCAACATCCATTAGTAATTTTTATTTTTATGTCATCTTAACTTTTATGTATGATATTTGAGGTGGAAAATAATGCCAATAATATTTTTTTCAGGGTTTGCATAAAATTATAAAAAGTTGTCGTGGTTTACCCCCAGCCAGCAACTAAGCCCCACGCAGCCGCTCACTCACTCCCCCCTCCATCCAGTGGGATGGGGGAGAAAATCGGGAAAAAGAAGTAAAACTCGTGGGTTGAGATAAGAACAGTTTAATAGAACAGAAAAGAAGAAACTAATAATGATAACACTAATAAAATGACAACAGTAGTAATAAAAGGATTGGAATGTACAAGTGATGCGCAGGACAATTGCTCACCACCTGCCGACCGACACCCAGCCAGTCCCTGAGCGGTGATTCCCTGCCCCCCCCTTCCCAGTTCCTATACTAGATGGGATGTCCCATGGTATGGAATAGACTGTTGGCCAGTTTGGGTCAGGTGCCCTGGCTGGGCATGAGAAGCTGAAAAATCCTTGACTATAGTCTAAACACTACTGAGCAACAACTGAAACCATCAGTGTTATCAACATTCTTCACATACTGAACTCAAAACATAGCACTGTACCAGCTACTAGGAAGACAGTTAACTCTATCCCAGCTGAAACCAGGACAAAAGTTCTGCCACATTAAGAATTGTCCTGCAATTTCTTTTCCATACATAACCACTTACAATAGCACTAAAATGACACTCAACACAATTCCTGGCTCTTGGGGCACTGTATGACCTACCAGCTCTAAAAGTCACATAAATTGACACATTTGTTCTGAAGAGTAGAGTGCAAGTGAGATTTGCATTTGCCCTCTTGGAGACCGTATTCTGTTTTGTCTGTTTGAATTTATAATCTGTTATCTTTAAAAACAGGGGGCATAGTTTCCTATCATTCCAAACAGAATGATAAAACCTTGGGTAATATCAGTATTATGGGCTGAATAGGTTTAAATGATGGTTACTGGAAGAATTGATATTAAAATTGATAGTCTCATAGACTCGGATATATGTATATTGATGCAGATAAAAAGGGTTTTATTAGGTAGGATGGAGCGGGGATGTCTCAGTGTCTCACTGTTTCTTTACAGTAGAGTGTGCGGTAATAGCCGGTACTTCTGGTAAATGCTTGGCACCTCAGAACTCGTTTTAAAATCCATGATATTCCTTCCTAGATGAAACATTAATCGGTATCCCAGTTTAATTTGAATATTGGTTTGTTAATAGGTATTCAGTTTTCCTGTAGCAGTAATGATGCTGATGCTGAAAGAGCAGCTGTAGTAAGAAGACATTTTAAACAATGGTATTCTACACCACTGAGTAAAACAGGATCCTTTCTGAAGTTCTCTGCAGTGTGTACTGTCTTTATGTAATGCATATTCATTCTGTGTGTATGCATCTCTCTCTTGCAGCGTAGGGCACTGCTTACACGAAGCAAATTGTTATGTATGTGGACCACTGCAAGAGAGCTGCAATTCCTGAGAACATAATTTTTTTTAAAACAATCAACTCTTTCATCTCAAATTCACTTCTTCCTAACCATCCTCTGCTTTCAAACAAAGGTTGCATAACTGGCATTCAGGAGGCTGCATTACTCAAGGGCTGGAGCTGTTGAAGGTGAGAGGAAGAAACAAAACATCGGGTTTTGTATGTTACTGTAATGGAACAGGTAGTATGAGAGGAATTGGGTGATATTATCCGTATAGCATCCACATTCTGGAAATCGGAAGACTGCACTCAAAATCAGAGTAATTGGATTTTAAATGTCTTGTTTGTAAGGCTAACTAATTTTTGTTATTGCACATGTAAATGAACAGTAATGTTAGTCTTCAGAAGAATTTCAGGCCAGCCTCAGTCTGACTTTGAAATAAGGCCATTTGTGTGTCACTGGGTCGCTGAACTGCGGTGTTGGCATGTGCAAGTGGCTTGCATATGCAAATGCAGTGACTCTATCTAAAAATGACTGTGTCTCTTGAAAATCTGAATTACTAGCTGTAATTTGTATTTGGAATGGTTTGTGTCTGAATTAAAGCTGAGGGCAACTTCCTTGTAGATTCTGTTGTGTGATTTTGAAAGGTTGTTTCAAACCATCAGGAACTGCTTTCTCTAAAAGCTCAATCTGGGATCCTATACTTGCTTACACAGAAAAAGATGCAGAAGTCAGTTTTTAAGATAAAAAGTATTTCCTGTGACTATTTTATGAAAGGTAATGTTTCAGAAATCTTAAATACATTTATTTAAGAGAGCAAACCACCTTCTCTGGACTATTAATTGCTGGTTTCAATATGTTAATGTTTGATGCTGTAAGAATTAAACAGAGCTCTAAATGCTTGGAGAGAAACACTAAGAATCAACAGATCCAGAAGTATACTTTATATCTAGCTTTTTTTTATTTCTCCAAAGAATCACAGTTAGTGTTTAAAATCTCTTAAAATACCATTGTTAACAACAGTACTGGTGGTCAACATTTTATTACAGCATGTTTTACCATAGCAGTGTGCAGCTAGTAATGGGCAATTCACAATAACTGAAATTAGTAACAAAAATGACAGGCTTGAGCTGTGTATGTAGAACAATTGAAGCATACATAAGTGATGAGTACATCACTCAATTTCAAACTGGAATTTAATATAGGGGTGAATTCTGATACCTTTTGCTACCTTAATTTATGTATGACTTCTTTGTGATAAAACCCCAAATGACAATATTTTTCATACGTTCTTTAGGATATTCTTCTGAGGGGCTGAGCTAGTATTAAGTACATTTTACAGTAGGCACTTCAGAAGAGATGAGAGACCTATAGATCTTCTCTATACCTTCTATCCATTAAACATTTTTTCCCTTTGTAGTGATAAGTATGCTCATACCAATTAAGAGTAATTTCCCCTATCAGCAAGCAAATTTGCAGCTGCTGAGGTAAACTAACCAAAAGGAGATCAGTTGTAGTCTGCTAGTGCATATATTCTAATAATCTTTTATGTAGGTTTCTGTAGACATACCCAAATATTTTGGCAGCTGAGAATTTTTTTCTTGTTGCGAATTTTCATCAGATGTTTTTTAAACTGACAACTGAATACCGATGATATGGAGCTTCACATTTTTTAATCATATGCTGCATATGACAAAGCCATCTTCCTATGGCTGGTTTCTCTCAAAAGCAATCCAGTTTCAAAATACAACCTTTTTTTGACTAGGTAATACAATAAACAGCCCGAATTTAAAACCAAATCATTGTATGTGGGGGGTGCAGTTTCAGGCTGTGCCTTATCCAGGCTGTGTGCTTGCCAGAAGAGGTTTCTTTTATTGCGTGTTCTGTCTCTTCAGTATACTCTATCTAGCAATTGCAAACGTGATACATCACAGTAATTTGTAAATTTTTATTTAGAAAACTTCTTTCCCCCCATTTCTGTGTTGGAGCAATGAGATTGATGCATTGTGTAGGTGTGGTGTAAGGGTTGAGATGGGAGTGTATAGCTGGGGCAGGGCAGGAGGGACAGGTGAGGCCATTTTTGATGGCCTCAAAATGAGGCTCAGGTGAGCCTTGAGGTAGATAGCCTTAGTTAGGTAAACGTAACATTGTAGTCTAATTAAGTATGCTTCTTATTACCTACATGGCAAAGGAATTAGAGGTACCTTTTGGAACGATGCCATCTTCATGAATTTGTAAATGTAATTTCAGAAAGCAGTTTTGGTTTTTGTTGTCACACCTTCCAGGATTTCCTTTGCCTTTCTAGGAAAATGCTTGCTCTCAAATTCTTCTTTTATGGAAAACTGAAAATATAGAAACACATGTTAGGGATAAAAGGTGCCTGCAAATGTTAGAATAAATATTCTGTTGGGATGCTTTTATATATATATATATATACACACACATACATATATATATATATATGTTCCAGCAGAATGGCTATACCTGATATAACAAGAAATGTGACCCCCCAGATGCTGAATGCAAGCAATAGATTTACATAGCTGTCAGTTAAGTGCAGTGCTGTTTGGACTGCTGCACCTTTGCTTTGAACTTGAAGACTTGCATTTCAGGCAACCATGCACTTGATTAAGTTTAGAATATTATACAAGAGGAAACTAATTTCATAGAAAGCTCAGAACAGCATATCTTTTGTCTTCAGTAGCTGGTGGAGTCAGCAACAAACCTTGAAAATACGCAGCCTGACTCTTTTAGCCTAAGTATTAGAATACTTCTGAAACTTTGATTTAAAGCCTTGATATTCATATGTCTGAGATTTATCCTGAAAATTTATGTATAGTGACTGTTGTACATGGAGTTTCCTTTGCAGAAGTTGTTGACTTTGTCACAGATTCATTAGTTAACATTTTCCTGCATAATTTGCATCTCTAGAAACACCTGTGGCTTCACGTGATGCTTAAGAGGGAATGAGTTAACTGTGTATCTAGCCTCAAGGATTAATACTGTGGTTGGGGAAGCAAAACCGGAAAAATATACTTAAATTTGTCTGTGTTATCCTTGCTGCACTCCTTTGTGTGTTGTTTAAATTTCCAGTGTACATCTCTCGATTTTTGTGCTGTAATACGAAGTTAATCTGATTCTTTTCCCTTTAGTACAAGTGAAGGAGGAACTTGACTTTGATCTGTATTCTTGGCCATGCTACTCCTGCATGCTGAAAGCTCTTGTGGACTGGGCTGAGAGACTTTTCATATGGGTCAGAAAAGAGTTATGAGTAACGCTGGTAGGAACCTTGATTAACAGCAGCGAAGACAAAATACAAGGCACATATTCTGTTAAAATACTAGTTTATACTGGGATGCTAGCACATGCCACATACATGGTTCCTGCAGATATTTCCAGTATAAGTTATTGTTTCTAGTCATAATTCTCTGAAGTATCTGTTAAATACTTTGCTTAGTATTAATTAAGGCTTATCTGAGTCTGGGCTTTGGGAATTTTCACAGTGCACACAGTTCTGTTAATTTTTTAATAAAAGCAGCTATTTTGACAATCTGAGAAGTGCTGGATGGGAGACAGTGAGTTCTCCAAGATTGTCATGGAAGTGCTTGTATAGCTAGAAGCCCTGTAATGATGACCAAACATGTATCAGAAATTTAAATATGTTATGATCTTGTAATTATAGTCATCTTTATAATTCCATACATATGAAGGGGCAGAACTCTGCTGCCTCAGACAGATGAATTTTGGTATTCCCTAACTTCTGAGTACTTAATTTAAAGTAATTAAGTAACTTTTATTTATATAGTGTCTTTCGATCATTGTGATGACTGACATAAATACTGTCCTATTGCTGTTTATTTTAATAATAAGCTGATACATTTTATGGATCTAGGTAAGGTCGCCAGAACATTAAATAAGTGGCATAAGGTGTGTGTTTCTTCCTACTGACTGTGAGAATTTTGAATGATTAATTTTCTCTTCACCTTGATTTTCCTCCCTTGTACTCTGTAGAGTTCTCTGAAACTTGTACTAATTGTGATCTCCAAAGCAGAATCCAAAAAACCCCAACCACTACTTGTCTCTGAAGCTCTTTCTGAAAACTGAGTCATAGACATTACATTTTAAGCCAGCTGAATGTTTGATTATTCTACTTTTGACTGCCTTTAACATTCTAGTTGCCATAACAACTTTATTTCTTTATTTTTAGCATATCAGTTGCCATAACAATAAAATATAGCTTTTTGAATGTAACCATTTTTTTCTCAGTTTTTTGCTTTGTTTTATAAAGAACCTTCTTTGGGGGGGAAAGGAAATGTAGCAAAGCTCTTCCCCTGTGAGCACTTTGGTTAGAATGTAAGCTGAAAAATAATTTATTTTTTTTTAATCTAGCCTTATTCCATTTCTATGGCAGTTTTTTGACTACTGAGTATTTTCATAACTTTTGCAGAAAAAATAATGCAAATCACTGTATAAAGCTTTTTCTTTGTAGAAAATTGCTGTTGGGATTTCATTTTTATGTGTTGTAGTTAGTGTATTAGAACACCATAACTGTTTAGAGAGTCATTTCCAATATCTTTATTTTGTTATATGGAATGGCTATAAATAAGGTATAGGCAACTGCTACTCATATGGGAAGCATTTTTCTTTATGCTGTTGAAAGCTGTCCCTCTTTCTGTTTGGTTGTTTTCTTTTTCCTTACTGTAGGATTGCTTTAAGGATTACTGTTTAAATTTTGCAGGGAGTAACTCCATTTTTGTCGTGTCATTCTTTTATCTTATCTTTCATTAAAAGTATGAGAGTAAATTATGCTCAGTTTGTTCCTGCAGCAGACATTACAGACATGCTGGGAAGAAGGGTGTTCAGGAAACATGCTATGTGCCTTTTCAAGCCAAATTAATTCTAGTGGCCATATAAAAATGATGGCCATTAGCATCCTCCTATGCAAATATAGCAGGCAGGACCCAGTGCTTCCATATCTTCCCGTATGGCCCTTCCCAGGCATAGTGTCAATTCGTTAGAGGCCAGTATTTAGTTCAGTGTGTTGATATGCTGAATTTGGGGCAGTTATATGTGATATATCTTAAAATATAAGAATGACGAGATTGACATTTAGCTTCAATTTGAGCAGAGGGGAAAGGTTTATGTGTGAATTTAATATTGGTGAAAGAAGTTGGACATGAACTTAAGCTATAGACTTGATTTCTATATTCCCTGATAGTGTCCTTTCCAAAAGGACTTGTAGATCTCAAAAATGCTGTCTTTATATTTAACCTATTTTTAGTGCTGATAAAGTATATGTTTAATTTCAGTTTTTTCGTAGAGATGGCAAATAATGTCAGGTTTGGTATTTCTTCTTGAATAAAGAAAATAATTTCTCAGCTCACATAACATTTTACATGTGCCAATTTCTAGCTATAAATATAAATGTCCTCATTATCTAATACAATCGAAGTAAATTACGACAAAATTTGCTACTTATTGGAAGTTGAATGTATTTAAATGTTATTAATCTTGAAACACAGTTATCAGATGTGAGATGATTTTATAAATTTTAATTAGCTAATTTTTAACTCTGGTGAAAAAAATAAAAATCAGTAATTCTTGCTTTCAGTGGCCTTTTCCAAACATCTATCATTGCTGGGTTCCATGTCTGTGAGTTAGCCAGGAGTCTACTTCAACTGCTGTTGTTTGCAAAATTTTCCCTCTAGACTGCTCTTGGTAGGAAGCTATTCCTGGTCCTTTCGCATATATGGTTATTGATGCAAGTGTGTGCTGATATAGACTCCGTGCTGTAAGAGAAGGAAAGTGATACCTCTTCAGCAGTTCCTCTTCAGCAGTTCCAGCTGGGAGGAAAATTTGGTCTAAATGAAGCTGAGCTTAAAATCCATAAAAAGAAATTGTGCCACGCTTCAGTTTATAAATAGTTTTCATGCCATATCCTTTCTGTGTTCCTCTTTCCCATTTCTTCACAAAAATGGTAGAATAGTAATACTGAGTAACACTTTGTTTAAAGATAGTCTTCTAAAATTCACAATTTACTTTGGTTGTTTTCAGCTTTATTGTTCTCAAGAAATAGTGGAATTGGATTTACTAGTCCAAATTTGGGATCAGTACCACTTGCTCCTCAATATATCTTGCACTAAAACAAATAACGAATTTTTAGTTCTTAACTGATTTTTGTCTACACCAACATTTGAAGCTATGACTTTTTCTTCTAAACGATCCTAGTTGTTTGGTGTTTTTCTGAGCCACCCCTTGTCTCCTTGAGGAAGCACTATTTTTAAAAAATCTATTAAAGGAAAAGTTTAGGGTGGAATATGCCAATTATGTACGCAAATCAAAACGTAAATTGTCCATGTGACTAGGCATGTGCTTCCAGCCAGCCCATCTAGATTAGACTAAATGGTCTGGGAGAATGTACTGTGACCGTTTAACCTAAGCTGCATGCATGAAAAGTGGATTTGAATCTCTTTCTGACATACGTCTGTGAATTTGTCACATAATGGTAGCTGCCAGTTAACAGTTTTTAGAAAAGACAATTGGAGTGAAGTGGATAATTCTGAAGGGTTTTAAACTTTTTTTGAGAAGAAGATAAATTATGCACACGAATGGTCTCTGTGTTGTAGCTTTCAGCACAGATTAAAAGTAAGTTGCCAAAGGTTATGGTGGGGAGGTTTTTGTCATGCAGGTTTGCCGTTGTGATGTTCAGAAGTATGGTACTGAGATGGAGAAGGATTTGGAAGCGCATGCAGTGTTGATCATACAGTAGTTTATGGATGTGTGGCCTTGGCTTTTTGTTCTGAGGAATGCTTTGAGGATGAAATAGAAGTGATGCTCTTGGGAGAATTTAAAGAAATAATATTGGGTGCAACTGTTTTTGTTTGGTTTTAAAAGGCAATGAAGAATGAAAGTCACATTTGCATGTACTTCAACTTTATTCTGTGGTGCATCGAAACTTGCGATTTTGAAAGACTGACAGTTGTATATGGTTTTGATCCTTGTATTCATACCTTAGTAGTTGCTTTTGCACAGGCCTTAGAACTTGGTTTCCTAATCAAGGCTACAATAAATTATTCATAATCCGAACTCATTAAATCAAAATTTGTTGCCTTTTAAAAGGTCATACCGTAGTTTAAGAGAACTCTGGCTTCCGGTATATGAAAAATCAAAGTAGGTGAAAATAGTGTTTGGGATTTTTTTTTTTTTCGTAGTAGCCTTAAAAATCTGTTATTCTAGCTCTGCTGAAATGGAATTACTACTAATACTGACTGAGCTTATGCTTCTGCCAAGTCAGGGGGAATCCTTTTGAACATACACTTTCTTGGTGCCCAGTTGTCATATGCCTATAGAATACCAATATCTAAGGAATGTAATTCCTGGCTTGACATAGATACAAGTATAAGTAAAACCACAACTATGTCAAAACATGCCTCTAAAAAGTTTAAATGAATGCAGTTTTAAAATAATCTTTTAAGTATTGTTATAAAATATGAGAAATTATTCCCACAGGAAAAGAAAGGGTAATACTACCTGCACTGTTCAGACTATTCTCTACATTTCAGTATTTCTTCATTCACAGTTCTCTTAATTGCTATCTTTTGTCCTGTGATTTAAGAGGTGAAAATTTTAATTGTCTCTTGAAAGCAGTGTAATTAATAGCTAGTTCATTTCCGTTCACTCTAATGTACTTCAATGCATAGAGGCTATGTTTTATGTTAGGACAGCTGCATGGATAGGACGTGGGTTTGTTATAGTACTTGAAATGCAGTGGGACAATTTTGAACGAAATGCATGTTCCTTTAGACAGTCAGTATGCTTTCACAAACCACTAACTAAACATTAATCATGTAATCAAAAGCAGGAGCTAAATGAAAAGCAATGCAAATAACAGGGCCCTCCATCAGGATGCCTAGAGCAGTGGTAGGTAGTAAGGCTGTATTCTTTTGCCAGTGTACTTTTCTTTTTAAACTACTGCTAGTTTAAGAGCAGGTGGATTAGTTTTAGTGGCAGATGCGTGAAACTGTCTGAGGGCACGTTTTATTTATTTGCTTTTCATACCATCCTGAGACATTTTTCTTGTTTTTCCAATGTCCATTTTCATTCATATTGGAGCATTTCTTACCATATGTGGTCAGTTAGTAAACAGCATCCTTCTGTAGCTTAAGTGCTGTTTAAAGCAAATGCTATGTTTAATTCCTGAAAAATGCTAATTATCACCATTCATTAGACTTCACAGCCTTTCCCTGAAGTAAATTCAGTTCTTGATAGATAGTTTATTGCACGGTGCTTTATTTCTATTGATTTGAGGCACAGAAGTTTGGTGGTATTTTTCGCTCCAATTTGAGCTTGTAAAGTGAATTCCATTTGTCACAGGAGCATCAATATAATCTTGAGGGAAGCTCCTCCTGAAGAAAAATGATCTTTAATGTAAAATTCAGAAAAGTAACCATCTAATTAATGAGATCACAGACAGTAACATTTAAAAAGGGACATTGTAGCAATTTACTCTGAAAACTTGCTTAATTATTATTAAATACATGAATAATGTTAGTAGCTAATTTAAAAATTTCAAACTTTGGAAGTGTTTGATGTAATTGTTAAATAACAGCATGAGAGGACTGCACAATAAATTTGCAAATGTGAATGCCCATCTTTCTCTACAGATCTACCACAACACAGAAAAAAAAATATGTTTTGCCAATTTCTTGTTCTGCATCACAGCATCCTAATTACATAACATTTATATGATACTGGCTAATATTTGCCTCATTAGAAACAGTATTGGAAAAAGACTGGGGCTGTGAGTCCAGGAGAGGAGCAGGCTGAAACAGAGCCTGCTGGAGTAGTAGGAAAAGGAAAAGAGATCATTAGGTCCCTTCCACATCCCTCACATACCTTGACCTTTTAGAAAGATACTGTCCCTTTCCAGCCTCTTACCTGAACTCCCCCCACGCGCCACTCCAAATTATAACAGCCCCTTCCTTCTTCCCTAGCTTATAGAACCTACTGTGTTGCTGCCATCAAATTCATTTTTGCCTCTAATACAGAAAAGGCTTAGGTAGGCTTTGGGGATAATTTTTTCTTGTAACAGTGAGGTAAGTGCTCCACAAGAGCATCTGCATTTCAAAAATGTAGCTGTGTAACTCCTATCACTTGATCTTTTTTGCAGTCACGGGTATGTGGGCCATAGCATTGTAAAATGATTTATGGCATTCTTTATGATCACGGGGTGGGAGGGAGAAGGGAAGGAAACTGATGTGCAATAGTAAAACTGATAAATAAGACTATGAGGTAAATAAATATTTCATGGGCTTAAACCTTCTACAAGATACTGTAGTTCCTTGAGAACTAACACTTTTGGGAGTTTACCACTGGCCCAAGCATGTTTAGTCTTGGTAATGATGAAGACAAACTGCAACAAGAAAAATTCTGAGCTGATACTGGGAGTCACAGTGCGAGTGGTTAAATGTTGGAACAGAGGCCCACACAAGCTGTGAAAACTCCATCCTTTGACATGTTCACAACTCAGGACTCAGCGCAGCCTGGCCTAAATTTGGCATTGGACCTGACTTTGGAGTTGGCCTTGCTTTGAGCAAGGTGTTGATACCCAGAGGTTCCTTCCAACATAAAGTGTTTAAGAAGTCTAAGATTATTTTGAGAAAAAATAATGCTTTTATACATATATATGTATGCCTTTTATATCTCATATTATATGCCTGTACTCAGGTGAAAATCCCTGTGTGTTCTGTGTAAGCTTAGAGCTCTTCATGGCAGTTTTTTAAATAGACAGCTGTAGTGGGTGGCTTTTGGGAAGAGGCTTTATATTCCAAATAACAAATAAAATTGATTTCTGCCTTAAATACAGCACCATTATGGCTTCAGAGAGCAACTTCAAACACTAGTCTGATGTAAAAAAACAACCATGTACACACACACAAAATTTTTAAGGCAACTACTGATTTTTCTTCTTCTCCCTCTTTAAGCTGCACTACAAGCTGCAAGCTTTATAGAACAGAATTTTTCTGGAGGCATTAAAAACAAAACCGGGGTCTCCGTATGATGTGGTGGACAAGTAAATGCCAGAGGTAGTTAAGATAAAAATAAAGCAAACTGAAGAAACACCTTTGTTCTATAGGCTAAGGAGAAAGTGGATAAAAGAAAATAATGCTTAAAAGAAAAACCAAAACAAAAAAGGAGTTGGGCAGAAGAAAGGAAGCTAAGGAGCTGGTATGTATATCAACATTGTCATGCAGGTCTGCATCTAAGTAAATAACTGCTGTGTTCCTCATCCCATACTCTCAGCTGCTCTAATCAATGTCTTTTTTAAAAGATTTTACAGAAGTTACTGTTGTCCATTTAATCCAGCTGACCATCCAATATTTTAACAAAGTCCTGAAAGACTTCAATCTAGAAATGAGTGGTACGACTGAGATGCTGTTTTGTGCATTGCAGGAATTGCTTCTGTCAGTCCTGTTGCCTCACAAAAATGATTTGGAAAACAAATATTCCTTTCCAAACAGAAGAAATGAGTAATAGATTGTTTCCTTGCTTGGAGCTTCTAAATCTACCTCTGTATGGACGTTTTCTGTCTGCAAAGCTTTATCTCGTTTCCTTACAGGGTCACACACATCACCGCTGCTTTCACAGGCTTTCTTTTCATACTCAAAGCTTGAGCTCCTACCACATCTCCTCTGTTTTCAGCAGGATCAGATGGTGTGAGTCTTCTGTTTTGGATGGTAACTTCTGTTGTTTCTAGCTGCTGTAATTGATAAAAAAGGTGTGGAATTGCTCCTTCTATTCATCTGAAGAAGAGTGCTCAGTCCTTCTGCTGGACATAACCAGCTATGGAATTTATGCACCACGTAAAACACTGCCTTGGTGACAGCCATTAAATTCTTCCAATACAACTGTTTTCTCTTTCTCACTTCCTTTTGTTTATGTGCAAATAAAAAAAAAAGTCCGGAAGCACATTTAGTTTAAAACTATGCCAGAGTCCCTAATGTGTCTCTAATTTACAGATAGAAAACTTTTTCCATATAGCTTTTTTAATGTGCTGCCTCTGATACAACATTGCAGTATTGCCACATCATGTAAAATTCTGTCTGTAATTGCATAGTTTCGTCAGGACTAGCTGATTTCTGCTTAAATTTTCACTTGCCTCCAAATATACGTAAAATACAGTACAAGTTAGTGCAGTTGATCTGTTGCAGTTTGCACTGCTGCTGCTTAGAAAATGCCACTGGGAGTTGGGCTCTGGGAGTAACTGAGGTGATAAAGCCACTGGCAGCTTGCAGCATGACTGGTTTTTTTGTGGTAGTGAAGGAAGCCTGCTCATATTTCCACAAAGAAAGCAGTCAAACTGCCTTACTTTTGAATCACTTTGTCCCTTTAATTGTAATTTATAAAAGGGAAGCATTTTACCTGCATTGAAAACCAACCAGCGGAGGTTGCCATTGATTTTTCGGTTACCTCTTACCTGCTTAGCACTATCCGGATTTCTTGTACAAGACCTGAAATATTTGGCTGACCTGAGTGCTTGCTACCAGAGTTCAGTGCTCTGTGCACACAGTAATAGGCAGTGCGTTTTGGTAACATCAGCTGGATCTGACCTGTTAGCAAGGTGCCTCAGTGGTCGCTGGAATGTTTGGAAGCTTTAGTAGTTATCAATATTCAAACCTTATCGCGCAGGATGCACTCAGCAGGTAGTTTCTGTGGTCCACTTAATTTTAGGCTTTATGTTTGCTTACCTAATGTGTCTTTGAGGCTTTCTGACGTCCATTTTAAGATGTTTTGGTCCTTTGTTTCTCTGGTGCCCGCCTCAAACTGGCCCAGGGAGAGGAGGGAGAAGTACTGGTTGCTGCCATGCCTGTGCACACCGTTGTTTGTTCTCCTTCTCCTCCCCCACAGGAGGAGTGGGAAGAGGAGGAATAAAAATTGCTTCCTATTGTTCTGCCTGTGGTATGGATAGTGATGGCTTAAAGCTGTACTCGGGGACTAAATTTAGTCATTAAATCTGTTGTCGCAGCCACTTACAGTTCTGAGGTATTGGAGTTGATTTTAATTTTTTTCTTTAATCCTTCGATAGAAGAATTTGGAATTATCACACATCGTTACTGCAAACCACACTTACACTGCTGCATTTTATGCTGCTTCATATTTCTACAGACTTGTCATTCAGACTTGAATATTTGCTCCAGGCTATGCTGAAATACAAGATGTTAACCCAGGAGCAGCTTATTAAAATTTTGCCTGTGGTTTGCCTTGGAACTAAAAGAATTTAAATCATTGTAGTTTCTAGTGACTTGGTTCGCTAAACCCTTCAGTACCATTCTTGACACATGTCTTTTGCTGATCTATAGCCCAAAATACTGTTTCGTGGTTGGTATTTGGTATCTAAATTTGCTGTTTCTCTCTGTGTCTAAGGACGTATGGAGTGTGTATGTAAGATAACTTTGATTGTACTTCTGTTACTGGTTTTATTTTTAGGAAGCATGAAGTAAACAAAAGTTCTGAGTCCTTAATCAGGGAGTAACAGCATCCATTTGCATGAATAGAGATATTGGTTAATTGGGTTAAAAAGTCTGTGCTTTGAAAAATAATGTGTTACTCACAAGTATTTGTATTTGAACCAATGTTTGCCATCGGTTGAAGCACTTAAAGACTGGTATAGTATTGAAAGGAGTTGCAGATGAGTTTTAAAATAAATCTGCCTTAAGTATGAAAATAATTAAATTTTAGGGGACGGTAATTGTGTCTTTTAAGCAAGACAAGAAAATTCGTGTTGAACCACGGCAAATATTTTACCAAGCTAAACATTTGCAGACAATGTATAAAAGATGCATGTGAAATTAGTGATCTGAGAATAACTTTGACTGAACATTTTTAGTTCGGCGATGACGGCGGTTTCTAAAATTATGTATCTCTATGGCTGTAAAAGACCCGATTTAAAGGTTTGGGTGTACGTCCTGTGGGCTTCAAATGTTGTTTACTGCTCTGGCATTCCGCGCGGTTTGCCCGCATTGATCTGGAGTTCAGCAGTTTGACCGAGCAGGTCGCAAGACTTGGAACCTCGCAGCTCCCCGCGCCCGCGCCCCCGCCGGTGTCTCTCTCCAGCCCTCCGCCTGCCGGCCCTACGAAGCTTAACGGGGCTGGCGGGGTGAGCGGTCGCGACAG
>NW_010973166.1:2317184-2340906 GCF_000737465.1 Haliaeetus leucocephalus | reverse complement strand
CTCCGCTCCCTCCCTTCCCTGCCGCTCCGCTCCGTTCCCCCGCCGCGCTGCGGGGGGCGCCGCCGGCCCGGCCCGGCAGCCGTTACCTAGTGACAGCGGCGCGGCGCGGCCATTGGCTGGGGGCCGGGGGGGGGCGGGCACCTTTCCAGCGCCCGGCTCGTCTGCATCGGCGGGGCGGGGGGGGAGAGGAGGAGGAGGAGCAGCAGCAGCAGCAGCAGCGGACTCAGGTGCAAGCAGTCATTTCACGGGGGAAGGAGAGAAATAGCGACAGAAGCTCTAGCCGCACCACAGTAACTAGGACTCCCCTGTCAAGCACTTCATCATAGCGGCTGGTAAGGATGCCTGTAGGTGAGACAGATCGCTCTATTGCTTTAACAAAGAATTGGAGAAAGTAGTGATTTTATACGTCCTCTGCTGCTCATAGACGAAGGGAACGAATAGCCGGAAATATTCTGGGATGTTATAAAATCCAGAAGGACTTTCTGTACAGCGTGGCGATGCACGACAGGAAATTAACTCCAAAAAGAACGCTTTCCCTCAAACTGCGGCAACAGCATTGAAAATTCTCTTCTAGTATCTGAAATTCTTCCTGAAGATGCAGCAAGGACTATCAAAAACATCAGAGAGATTCTGGTACTTTTAAAGAGACTTAAAGCAAATGCCAGCGTAATAGCTGAATGACCTTGGAGATCATTTTATGTGGATTCATTAATTCCCACTGCCAGTCTTCTAGTTTCAGGAACTCTAGGATTAAAGATGGTTTTAACATTTTAGGGGCCTTTCAAAAAGCAAGATTGCGTACAATTAATTACCTGCCTAATGATTCCTGAACTGATCAAGCATTTACGTAAAACTGAACACAGAAGATGCTTTCTTTTAACGTTTGCTTTCTCCGTAACTGCAAATAAAATGAACAAGGTAATGTCCTGCAATTAGAAGAACATTTTTTTAAAGCAACTATTTATGATGCTGATTGTCTAATAAATACAGAAGCCCTAAAACTACATAGAAGATGAACCTGAATAACAGAATAACGGACTAGTAAACAATGGCAGCTTTTCTAGTCAAATCAGCATTTCATTAGCTTCACAGCAGAATGCAGATGGAAGTTTCTGTTCTCGTTGTATGGGGGTTTGTGAAATGATTCAGGTGTTGCTACAGAGGTGAGCAATATCATGGATATACCTATGAACTCCTGGGTACTGATCCCACTGTAGCAGTTATGGCAGTTTCCAAAGATGATTATTTTAAATTACCATTGATGAAATTAAATTCAAGAGGATTTATTTTGTCTGTGGGGACCTTGAATTGTGCTTCTGGCATTAGTAATTGTAATGGACTATAACTGTTTGAAGGAATTGTGAATATTGACATAAGTCTCCAAATTCTATTCTTAAATTATCTTCATTTTTAAATGAACAGACACGATCTTCCTCATTGTATCCGAGATGTATGTTTTCTTTCTTGGGAGTCAGAGGACAAATCTGCCTTGTCCCCCACCCGTCTCCCTCCAAATAAAATTCATTATTCATACCCAAACAGTGGTGAGTCTATTGGAATTAACCTTGACAAAAATGTTTTCCTTACCTTACCAATGAATAGCATGGATAAGATGGAGTACCATCTCCTGAATGGAGCCAGAAAAGACAGCATTAGATGATGAACTCTTTCCTTTACTCTCCAGTCAGTCTGTGATTTAAATTGAGACATTAAAAAGATTATCTCCAGTAACTGCTGGTCTAGGAAACCTAAGCTGTACTGAGTTCCTCCTTCCCTTCCTCCCCCTCACCCTATTATATTCCAAAGTAAATTACTTCCTCAGGAAAATAAGCGGTCAGAGATTTCCCCCCCTCCTTCCCTGGGAAATGAATGTCTCTCTTTTGTCAGTTTTTATTTCCATATTTCACAGTACCTGTTTGTTTTAGAAGTGCCTTGTGTTTGCTAAAGATCGGTCAAGAGCACTGGAGGAGCTGATCAGTGGCCTTTCTCTTTCTGGCTTTTTTGTTTTGTTTTGTTTTCTTTTCTTTTCTTTTCTTTCTTTCCTTAAAGCTAAGGTGTGCCAGAGGTGATGCACTGATGCTGAGGAGGCATCAACAGCTATGGGACTGTAATCCTCTCAAATGTAAGCACTGGCAGTGTCTACAAAGAGAGATCGTGAGACGCTGAAGCAGAGTTTAGCTGCTGTTAAGCAGGTCATCTGCTCCCTAAGGCTCAGATTGCAGTGTTCCCTAATCACAAAACATGAACCAGTCCCGATGGATTGAATGGAGGACTCTGAATATGAGCAGTAGTGTTATGAACATATCTGAGCATCTCTCCTGCCCTCTTGGATTTGGTCACTACAATGCAGTTGACATCTGTATCCTTGAGACAGTTGTTATTGTCTTGCTAACATTTTTAATTATTGCGGGTAACTTAACTGTGATATTTGTTTTTCACTGTGCTCCACTTCTGCATCATTATACCACCAGCTATTTTATTCAGACCATGGCCTATGCTGATCTTTTTGTTGGAGTTAGCTGCTTGGTTCCTACTTTGTCACTGCTCCACTACTCGACAGGTGTCCACGAGTCCTTGACTTGTCAAGTTTTTGGATATATCATCTCTGTGCTAAAAAGCGTATCTATGGCATGTCTTGCTTGCATCAGTGTGGATCGCTATCTCGCTATAACAAAGCCTCTCTCCTATAATCAACTGGTCACACCTTGTCGCTTGAGAATCTGCATCATTTTGATCTGGATATACTCTTGTCTGATCTTCTTGCCTTCCTTTTTTGGTTGGGGAAAACCTGGTTACCATGGAGATATTTTTGAATGGTGTGCTACCTCCTGGCTAACTAATGCCTATTTTACTGGCTTTATTGTGTGCTTACTATACGCTCCTGCTGCCTTTGTCATATGTTTCACGTATTTCCACATCTTTAAAATTTGCCGGCAGCACACCAAAGAGATAAATGATCGGAGAGCTCGATTTCCTAGCCACGAAGTGGATGCTGCTGGGGAGACTGGGCACAGCCCCGATCGCCGCTATGCCATGGTTTTGTTTCGGATAACTAGTGTGTTCTACATGCTGTGGCTCCCCTATATCATATACTTTCTGCTGGAGAGCTCTAGAGTGTTGGAAAACCCAGCACTTTCCTTCTTAACAACGTGGCTTGCTATAAGCAATAGTTTCTGCAACTGTGTGATTTATAGCCTCTCCAACAGCGTTTTCAGGCTGGGACTGCGGAGACTGTCAGAGACAATATGTTCATCTTGTATGTGTTTAAAAGACAGGGATGTACGGGACCCTAAACCACGAAAACGGGCTAATTCCTGCTCCATTTAAAGAAAACTAGCGCATGTAATCATACGCGGAGTTTTGATAGTATTTGCTGTACCTGGAAACTTGCCAGAAGAGAAATGTTTACTTGAATAGCTTGCTATGATGTTAGAGTGAGTTTAAAAGTGATTGCGGAAAAGGAAAAGGCTGCTGTAAGAGGGGTCACTGAACTTGAACATAGCTCTTGTGAAATTGTGAGGGGAGCAATTCGACAGAGACGATGAAGAAAGTCGGAACTAAAAATCTTTTAAAGGGCATGAAATAACTACCACATCAGAGGAGGTTCCTCATAAAATAAATTAGTTAGTTACTACCTTATATTTCCCCCCTTGTAGAAAAGTTGTCTTACTATCTTTGTGTCAGAATATACTGTAGCCTTCTGAATTTAAATATATTTAAGAGGAAACAACAACACAGTAAGCGGCTATCCGTAAATTATATACCTGAGGACTGTAGTAGATATTGCAGATTAATAATCAGCTCTATCTCTGCTCACATCTTGTACAATTTTCAGTTGTACGAACAATCCGCAATGCGTAAAACCTGCACCGGGCATGCTTTTGGATAAAATGGCACATTTTGGTACAACTTTCACAGAAGCTCTCCCTGTCATTTCCCCTTTTTTTCCATTCTGTGCATCCCTAGATTCCATTGCGTCCAAGTGGTTTAGTTGGAGGGCACCTATGAGGTAAACTGAGTTTCAAACCATTCTTCCTGCAGAAAGCAATAGCCCTTCCTGGCTGGCTGGGTAACTGCAGCTGCCCATGTACAATGACTTCTTCAATCTTTCATTCTCTTGATCCTGTTAAATTAGCACACAGTATCGATGTAGTGTCCTTTAGGGTGTACTAAAGCTTTTCCTTTATTGGCTACACAGATAATCCTAACGCAAATATGATAATTGCACACAGTAGTGTGCATCACTGCTTAGAAAATTAAAACTAACTAACCCTTTTCTTTGGGAAGTCTAAATAGCTTACTGTTGTAGCTGTCAATCCGTTGTGTGAACCTAGCTTGCACATACTGTATTTTTTTTAGAGAAAACGTAAATTGTGGTCTGTGCCTAATGTTTTCATAGCACACGGAATAGGTCAGTGCTACAGGATTAAAAAATTACACTTGCTTTAAGAGAAATACTTCTGTGCGGTTGTTGAATAGCTGTTTGTTAGACAAGTGTTCTCGGATGAGGTGAACAACGACAGCTTAGTATTAAATACAGGCGAAGAGCTTCAGTATTTCCTTTTGTACTGAATTGATTTTCAGGTCCACTGATGAAATCTTTTTTATTTTGCAAGGGCGCACATTAGGTTGGTGTAATAAATTGCCAGGGGTTCAGATGCATGCCAGTCAATAAAATATTCAAATTATTATTTTGAACCAAATGTAATTTTCTTAGATGGTTATTGGCTTTTAAAAAAGGCCCAATTATTGATTGTTGGTGCCTTTTAACACTGCACTATTATTCCTTCTTTCACCAAAATGCATATGTAAAGATTGTGCCTATTACTTTTTGTAATGGAAGCTAACCACGCTTGCACACTTGTGGTTTGACTCTAGATCTCCCTTAATTATGTATTCTTTGTTCTGTTGAGGTGGTTCTGAACCCCTGTACGTTTTTTAAACCTGTAAGAAAGTTGAAACAATGGAATAAAGTAGTATTATGTATATCAAAACCAGCCTTGGCGTTAGTTCCCTGATGTTACGCTCTGTTCTCTGTGAAAGTTCTTTTGGGTTAGAACTCAAGAGTGAACAATTTAAAATCCAAATCCCAAAGCTGCTTACTTGCTGTCTTAAACGTTTATATACCAGTTTCTACCATTGCACAATCTTTAAAGCAGATTGAAATATGACTTGAAACATTCCTCTAGCTAAGCTGAGCTGTTGCTGACAATTAGCCCCGATAGATACTACGGAAAAATGGACCGTATTCTTTGCACGTATCTCATAATGCTCCATGCCTACAGGAATGTGTCTGCTGCCTTCTTTTGAAAAGTTGCTGTTTATTTCAGAAGGCTCTTTTTGGCTGACTGCTGCTCTATAAGGTGGTGTAACCCTGTGTCTTCTTACAAACACAACTTGGATTAATGTTATTTTGTCATTATTTTGTCACTATTTCCTGCTTAGTAGGTCCTCAGCATGCAAGACTTAGACAAGGAACAATGAAGTATCTAATTTCTCACAACTCACAGGGCTGGTTTCATACCAATAAAGTAGTTTTATATCTGTGCTCCAGACCTGGCAGGTTACCACTTCTGGGCTTTGTTGGCATTCCTGGTAACAAGTTTCTATGGGACCTCCTGAAATTCAAGAAAAGTTCTAGAAAATGCTTGAAGTTGAACTAACCTTTTATTAAACACAGCCTGGAGCCAGTAAATGCATTGTTAGCATGGTACTGTAACTACAAATAGGTAGAAATACACAAGCTAACTCATTTGTATCGGTAGTGCCTTAGTTTAACCCTGCTTGTATAACCTCAGCAAATGGAGTTATGTACAACAACTTGAAGCTTTATTGCCTGCAAACGGTAGGTCAGAAAGAGAGCTTCACTTCAGAGGCTGCAGCACAAGGTTTACTCACCAGCCCACCAGCTTCTTGCCCTAAAGGGCAGAGTTAGCAATACTTCTCTCTCTGCCATCGTGTTGAGCTTGTGGAGTTGTCAGGCGGAACTAAGATTTGCTTTTTCCTCGGGCTGCCGTTGGAGGGAGAGAATACAGTAGAAATCCAATACCCTGCAAACCAATCATAAGTTCCTAGGTTCTTTGCCTACCCCACCCCCTTTTTTTGGTTTGTTTCTTAAACATGGGCTTAATGTTGTTGGTGCTTATCTGGACCCCAAATTTCAGTTGCTGTAAAGTCACACTTCAGCCTGTTCCCTGTAAATCCGAGTCTCCTGGTCTCCTGGAATCTATCAAATTAAGCCGAGTTAAATGCTGCGCTTCTTGCTGTTTCCATGATGACAAGATTTGACCTGGTGCTCAGTCACATGAGTTCTTAAATTTAGTAAGTGTGTTTCATTTTTTTTAAAGTGTTTTCTAAACTCATGATTTAAATTTTATTTGAGGGAGGTTTGTTATTGTTTTACTAATGCTGTCTGAGGATTCCATCTGGTGCTAAATTCTCTTCCGAAATTATAAGGCTGGATGTTTTAATGGATTAAAAAAGTCCAATAGAAATTCCAGTCGCCCAGTCTGTCACCTTTGATTTTCATTCTGTCATTATATAGTTTCATGTTCTTGTATGAAAATCTGATCAAAGAATGAGACTTTTAAAGCTGGTATCTGGAGTACATATCCCATTTTCATGTGCCTAAAGATCTTAATGATTTATGAAATACCTAGTAAATAGGTGATCAGATACTAACTGAAGAAATCAACACGAAAAAATCATTGTTGATAATACAGGTAATAATAAAGTCTGTCCATATACAGATACATTGAGGGAGTCACTAAAACTTTAGGTTCCTTTAGGAAAAAAAAAAAAAAAGGGTAGTAGCCATAAGAAGAAAACATATGTAAAATATTAAATAAAAAGGTTAAAGTGAAGAGATATGTCTAATAGGTAAGCAAAACAAATAGAGATATATAAAGCTCCTTTGTGCAGGTAGATTATGTTGTGCTGTTACATTTGTCCTGCCTGAATACTTAACGCTTGTAGTGTAACAGACTATGTTGAGGTCAATTGCCTTACCATTTTTGGAACCTCTTCAGCCTAAGGAAGAGTCAAAAAAAGTAGCAGCAAAAGCGCTACTAGAAAAGTAATCTTTTCTTCACCAAATTCTATGTGCTTCCTTATTTTCTGGAATGGCTAGGTGAATTTCTCCTTAAAATACTGTTCTTTAAAGGGAAAGAAAACTGTAGTAATGAAAACCACAATGCTGTCTTTTAAAAGTTTACTTATTGTCTTAGAGTAAGATTTTTTTCCCCGTTTCTGCTTAAGAATCCATTTTGTAATTGTACTTGGGAATGTATGAGGTATCATGCTAGGTTTATTTTTGTGCAGAATCTTTGTGCTTCCTCTACTGAAAAGTTGGGAGTGTTTTGCTTTATTGAGCCACATTTCATAGATATAGTTTATGAAGACCTTTTAAAAATATCATTTATATCCTTTTTACAATTATTTTTAATTCACTGGTGTTTGACAACTGAATATCCATAAGCACACTTAGTTTTCACACTCAGCAAAACTAATAAAATGTCCTTTTGGGGGTAAAATAACTTACCAGTCAATATTAAAAATTGGCCATAGAGAAAAGTAAATCAATGTAATGATTAGTTATTCCATTAGCTATTTCATCTTGCATATGAAAAAATTAACTATAAATGAAAGATAGTTGTTGCAACAGGATATTGAGTTGATGGGAAATGCATCAGATTTAATACTATCTCACAGTTGATTCTCAACTTGAAACTATTTTTAATCTTTCCATATTACAGTTGTAGCCAAACGAATAAATATATTGATTTTTAATTTATTTTTTTTTAATGTTGGTGTTTGAATGCTGAGGATCTGTATCTCTCAATCCAGGCCGCTGCTCGTGATGGGAATACCCCTTTAGCAGATCGCAAAACTCAGTTGCAGCATGCCTAGCAACATGATGGTCCTGGAGCTGGCTTTGCTGAGGAGCAGTGCCAGAGGTTCAGGAGGCCAACATTGCTGTGGGGGCAGAATGTCAATGAAGGTGGCAGTGGCCTCGCCAGCCATCCTCCAGGATCAGCTAATTTGCAGATCTTACAGTTTTATTGTCACTGTCACTGAACGGGGAAGTTAAAGCCTTTGACTTCATCGCCGCCCCGTGTTACCTCTCTCTCTCTTTAGGCTGTTTTATGTCTGGAGTGGTGCGTCATTCTACTAAAGAACTGAATTAGATTTATTTTGTTTGGGTTTTTTTGATTAAAATATTTTATGTATGTCATGTGAAGCAAACCCAAACATTACTTTGTTAACTGATTGCTGATTAATTTTTAGGCCTTTCCAGAAATGGAAGCATCACTGAGGTAGTGTCTTCCTGTCACTTGCAGCATTGCCTGGAACATTGCTTAAAGATAGTATTTTCCAAAGATTACATGATTTTTGCTAAACCAAATACAAAGTTCAAGTAAAACCTGATTATTTTTCTCCCCTATTTAACATAGACATGTTTCATTTTTTTTTTAAATTATACACTGAATTTATACATAGATCTTTGCAGTAATTAAGCATTTTTAATTGTTAACAAAATTGTTAACAAAAGTGTCTGCCATTATTGTAGATTAGTGGGATGAAAGCAATTTAGAAGGATATTTAACAGTAGCTTCCTACTCACAGGTTTTTCCAGTTGTTCTTAAATGAAATTACTCCTTTCTCAGTTGGATAATAGGAAAAATCCTCTGAGCTCCGTGGGCTTTAAGTGCTAAAGGAACAGTATGTGAATGGAGAAGAAGCTGTTAATGGCTCTGTGCCCCAGCACAGCCTCGAGAAAATACTAAAAACCCCTCACTTTTACATCCGTAATTTCTGTGGACTTTTCCTTTGTCCAAATACTGTGAAAGAGAGGATGAATATAAAGAAACCGTAGTGCTTTCAGCTGCACTGACAGAAGGCTAGGAAAAGCAATTTCAGGCAGTAAAAATGCCTGGACATGTTTGGGATTTTATCACAGTCTTATGCCGACTGCTGCCAAACTTAACCCTCTTGAGAAGAATGCGACAGCAACGCTGAAGGCTTTTCGTTTTAATCACTGCGTGACTTGGTCTGAACAAAGAAAAGGTGGTTTGGGTGAAACTTTTCTAAGTGCAGTATCAGGGAAAAGAGTTTCACTTCTCGTGTGTGCTGTTCATCCCTGCCTCAAAGCTCGTAATCTAAATTTTACAACCGGCAATATTAGAAAAAGTGGCAAAACACAAAGGTTTTAGGAAGGGGAAGCTCAGAGATGTCAGCATTAATCATGCAAGGGCATTTCTGCATCTTGACAGCATTGCTTTTTGTTTCTTCATTTTCTTTAAATGAAATAGATAATGCTTGTTGTCTTTTTTTTCCTTCTTCTGTAAGTTATTTGAATAAGCACAAATTCTTTTCATCATGGAAGAAGTCCATTTTATGGGATATTTAAATGAAGAATAGGGTAGTGGTTTGGGAAAGTATAACAGAATGTCCCCAGGAGAGAACAAAGTTACTTGTGGGACAGGTACTACTTTGAATTTCATACACTTTAGGCAGGAAAGTCTTCAAATACCTGTACCAGATGAGGGTTTCTAGTCCTTGTATGATCTCTCCAATGTTATTTATGCTTGTGCATGTAATACTTACAAATTCTTCTTGTGTGACATCTAAATTTAGAATTGTAAACAGACAAATGATATTTTCCCTAATAGGCAAATTTGTTCTGACCTAGGAAAGACACTTGCTGAACCCACAGGTTTTTGGTGTTTATTAAGTGACTATAGCATACAGATTCTCATTAGCTGTTTTATTGTGGGGAAACAAATATAGGAACTGTGTATTGAGGCAGAAGAGCTGACCGTTCCTCAGATGAACTGCTCCTCTCATCTGTTTCATGAAATTACTGCATCTAATGAGCCCAGGTGAGGTTGTGGCTTTGGGGGGGGCCAAACACTGAGATCGAGTGACCTTTATTTACTTATTTTGGTAGTTTACCACTATGTCACTATGTTTCTCTCTGTGTTCACGTCTGTGCTTAAATGAGGATTGTCAAATACAAAACACTTGTGTCACTTTGGAATGTGTATACCCCCCTGTTTCCTGCTGAGATCCATGTAGGTCTCTCTCAGTGCAACATGCCGTTTAAACCTGAGTCATGTTCACTGATTAAACCTGTAGTGGTTTGAATTGTTACCGTTCTGGCAGCAGAATGAAACATGCCTGCGCCTTGCCTCCTCTCCTCTCCTCTTTCCTTGGTCGTTTTAGGTCAGTCTGGCAGCTTAGCACGCAGAGAACGCTGGCGTGGCTGAAGTGTGTGTGTGTCCTCTGTTTATGGTTTTACTACACGGAGTTAATCCTCCACAGAAGGGGTGGCATAGACAGCTGAAGGCAATAATGCCTTAAACTGCCTCAGCAAGGTTTTTGCAAGTCTTTGTTCATTAGGGTTTTTAATGATAAGAAAAATTATTGTAGCATACAGATCTCTCTTTTTTAATTACGAGTAATGAATTGTTATTAGGTCAAGAACAGGTTAGTCTATTTTTCATCTATGCCCTCAATAGGTAAACAGGATCTTCATAAGAGAATTTTATTATAATCAGGTAGATTTTGGACACTACAATTTTTATAGTGAGTTTTAATGCAACTATACGTATGTAAGGGCTGTAAACAGTCATATAATGGCAAGGTTTCAGTGGCAGCTTTTTCTTCATTTCAAGGGCTTTGGGGACCACTTTGTGGCTAGAGTTGGGTAAGTGCTAAGTGTGTACGAAAATTACTGAAGCCAAAACAGCAAACACAGGCTGTAAATGAAACACCTTTATCCCAAACTACTCTCTCTGTAATATTGGCTACTTAATATTGTCCAGGCAGTATCTCATGTCGGCTTATGAAGATGACATATAGAAAAGCAAGAAATCTAATAAATATAAGCGTAACTATATGCTATCATAATTAAATTATTTTAAAGATTTTTTTATTTTTCAACTTGGGACTTTTGGAGACCATATTTTCTGTGATGTCTTATCTTGGGAACTCGCAACCAATTAATTATTTTCCTTTGCTGGCTATGCTTTACTTGATCTCTGGCTTTTGGGTTTTTTAAAGTACAATTTGAAATTTGATTTTTAAATTCAATTTTGCTGTTACATAGATGTGTTCTTCACTTGACTTATGTAAAAACCTTTGTGAGAATATTAGAAAGATCATGTCCTTGAAGAGAACTACGTCTAGTCTTAAATCTATTTAGGCTGCATTTCACTGTAGCTAAAAGAAGCTGTTGCTGTACCTTGTTTACTGGATTTCAGGTGTCTTGGCAACAAGCCTTGTCAACAGATGACAAGTTCTCCAACCTCTTCTGTAGGGCTGAAACATTATTTATCACTGATTTTATTTGTAAATATTGCTAACTAAAGAAATTCTGTTTTGGTAGTGAATCAGTATTCTGGATGGGATTTGTGGAGACACTTTATGTCTCTATTTTATTTCCTTTGATTCTGATGGCAATATATGAGGGTTATTGCTTAAGTGCAGCTGGAAGTTTTGTCCCTGTTATCCCTGTGCATTTGCAGCTCCCTTATTCTGGTTTATCCTGGCTTGAGAAGCTTTTTTGGGGAAAGGTATGTCTGTGATGGTTGGTCATTGATACAATTGTGATTCGATGATCATCTTACTTTATGAATTTCACTGCATTAGTAATGCCTGTATTTTAAAAATAAAAATCATAGCAAAGTGCTCTTGTAATAATGGTATTGATTGTATTTAAAAATAAATTTATAGGAAGACAATTTTTTATATTGGTAAAAAGAGATTTGAAATGTGATGTAGGTGAGGGATACCTGTTGATAATTTATTTTGGGAAATATTTGGATTTCAAGTGGCAGATGAAATTCAAGAGAGAAATATAAATATTGATTCTGAAGTAAAGCAGCCCTTAGTTTTCATACAATAATGAAATGAATTGTATCCATTTCCTGTCAGGAACAAGATTTGGGGTTACTATATATCGCCTTATGGAAATGGTAGTTTAATGAGCCATGGCTTACCAAAAGTATTGAGATATTAGTAATTCTATAAGTAATAAAGAAAACTATTAGAAAGCATTACTACCATCACCATAGTGTGTCTGGACCTTGAATACTGAGTGTAACTGGTCCATGGTAGCACAGCTGGAAGGAGTTCTGAGGAATGACAAAGGAACTGCCCTTCTCTAAGGGAGAATTAAAGTCTCTAGGGTTTTCCAACCTAGAAAAGAAAGGATTGAAGTGCAGGGGAATACGAAGGGTCTGAAAGGTTGTGAATGTCATGGGGGAGAACTGGATATAATTAGTAATTGTTTCTCTTCCAGTGTAAAAGAATTAAAATCAAGGTAGCAGTATGTAGTGAATTGTGGAATACGTCGACAAAAGACACTCTGGATGTCAAAAGCTGACATGGGTTAAAAATTCAGGGAAATTCAAAGAGGAATAGTATATTAAATGCTGTCATCATGCTTCTGGCTTGGGAGCCCATATGCTGCAGATTACCAGAGGCTGGGAGACTATGATGGGGGAATTGTCACAGTATGTTTGTCCTGCTCTTATACTTGTCCTTAGGCATCTGTTACTAGTTGCTGTTGCAGACAGTATTGATGCTAGAGGAACTAAGGGCCGACCTAAAGTATCTGCTCATGCCTTCCTGCTCTGTTGTGTTGTTACATCTTTATTACTTCTCATATACTAACTCTGGATATTTCATATTTAGTCTGTCAGGAAAAGAGTGCACAATTTACTTCAGCTGTTTTTTTCTGAATAAAATTGTGAGTGAAAAATGAACATATGTGGCTGTGCATCTTTGCGTGTGTGTGTAAGGTGGCTCTGAGAGTAGAAGTGTCAGTATGATCAACTGTCCCTATCTTTTCTCGCTGCTGAAGCAAAATACATTCTGGAAGAGCACCAACAAAGCAGTCATGAAGGGGACTATATTGCTAGTTCTGATATCAAGTAGTAGGGGGATAAACTTTAACTTTTTTTTCCAATAATTATAGTAGTTAAAAGCCAAGCTATTATTATGGGCAGTCCACAGCAAAAATGGTTTCTTAACCCTATCTAAATTCCATGATTTTTTAAAATAAAAAGTGATACTGCAAAAGTAGGGATGCCTACACTACACGTGGCTAAGTCAGGTAACTCTCCCTAGCTGCAGCTGGTTCAGCAGAGGTCCAACAAGTCCTTTACTTCATCATGCCATTAGAAAGGTTGTGGTATCATACTGATAGGATAAAAGATACAGAGGTCACTAACAGTGCAGAGACTACAATATTGTATTCAAGGAGGGACTAAATCCTTGAGAAAATTTCACTGACAGCCTATTGTGGCTGATGACATATAGTTAGCAGGTCCCTGCAACTAACTGGTATTTTGTCAAGTATTTCTGCAATCACCAAAGTTAACAGTGAAGCAAACAACAAAGTCCCATAGTGAACAAGGCACGTATCTTAATGAGCGATGATGAGGATCGCGTATGTCCACGTTGTTCCACTCTTAATCAGCAGCATGTTACCTATTTTCTGAAATAATGTGTTATCCATTGAGAAGTAAAACCAGAATTCAAACTAGATCTCCATATAACTGGGGCTGCTATATTTATAGAGTCGGAAACAGCGTGTAGTTTGCTCTGCTTGTCAGTGTATCTCCAAAACTATATATTCTCATTAGGTTTTTTTATAGAGGAAAGCTGTTCTATCCTACTCCTTTCATTTTGCAATTCGATCAGTTGACGCTGGTTTGCCCCAAAAACATTTTATCATTTTCTTTTAAAACCAGTATCAATAGTTATGTTCTATGAATAAAATGTGATTTTTAAGATGCATTCTGCTCCTTTCTTTGCCAGGTGCTTGTGCTTTGTGTTTAAGTGGCTAAATGATGAGGTGGATTCTCCATGCTCAAATATGTTTTCCTGTGTTGCAGTTCCATGCACTACTGCATCTTCAGGCTAGCTTGAGTCCTCTTCCTGTTGTTCATGGATTCCAAATGTGGAAAAGATGGGAAAATATCAGGCAAAATTGTAGTTTTGGATGTCAGTGTTTAAATTATTTTCATGACTGAGTATGTCTTGTTCATTTTCTTACAGTAGAATTTAAGTGAACTTGCAGAAACCAGCAAGACCATGGGTATTTTCATTTTTCTTCCTTATAAAGTAATTATTATTTGAAAAACAATGTGCTTGTACAGAAAATTTTGAAATTTTGGGTGGATATTTGGTTTATACTGCGGGTTTGGGACTTTTTCTGATATCTTATTGGAAACATTCTTGTAACTGGTAAATTAAAATACTGAAAAATGAAGGTGTGGGCACTAGCAGGCATTTCTAACATGCCTCCTAACAATGCTTGCAGTCTAGAAGTGATCAAAACTTTGCAATGTTTTACTCAAAACACATTTTTGCAGCTTTTAAATGAGATAGCTTGTTATTATTATTAATTATATACATTTTGGACTCATCCTTCATCCCTGCTGCAAGCAGAATTCCCACTGACTTCAGGGGAGTCTTGGAATTTTAGGGAAGCTTGGCTTAGTTTTCTATATTCAGTCTAGCAATGATATAGAAAGCCCTAAACTTCTGATTTTTCAGCAAGTACACAACATGACTCATGAGTATCTCCATTACAGTAAAAGGGAATGCAGCAGAAGCGTTACTAATGAGGACAGAAGCCTCACATATGAAACAAGTGTGCATCTGTGTTTGTATGCTGAATTGAAGACAATATGTTAACATATGTTAAAAAAATCGCATTTCTCATCTCTGTTAAGAAATACTGCTAAAAAAGCGTAGACCATGAAAGAGAAAAGGGAGAGAATGCTTAGCTCCAGTTTGCTACCTTGCACTTCATGTTTTCAGTCTATTTTCTGAGTAAGCAAATTGACAGGCAGGATTTAAAAAGAGTATTATTTTTCCATGGTAAAACTGCTAGTTGTAAGAATATTCTGCTATATTATTTCACATTATTAAAAAACTTTAAATGTAGATTGTTGTGGTAAACACATGACAGTTTAAAAAGTATAACTCTAGGATATTATTTTAGAACTTCTGTTTTGAACTCCAAAGAATTTGGCTAAATTTTGTTATGGTTTCTTTGTCAAGCCCTCCCGTCCCCCCCCAGTTGCATTGCTCTTATTTTTTTAATTGAACAGCATATCAGCCATTTTTCCTTGAAGTGAAATATGACCATTTGAACATAAAAGGCATTAAAATAGTCCATGACTAGATTAAGATTGAATCAAGATTAAATCTTTTGTTGTTGTTGTTGCTGTCATCTGTTACTATCCAGTTTGCCCGATGGAATATTTGAACATTCAAAATTAGAGTTGAAATCTCAGATGCTGTAGGGAGCATGTAGTTTTTGTTTGGATTTTTTTTTAATGAAAAACATATTTTTCTATTTATGTGAGGCTGTAATCTGAAAAAAAATTGTTATATAGCCATTTACTGTTGTGTAGAACTTTTGTTAGATACTTAACGTGGCTCCTTGACTACTGCTACAAGAAGCCTTTTTTCATCCTGTGAGAACTTTACGCATAACAGAAGGTTGTTGGTCACACTTCAGTTTATTATTCATGTTGTCTTTATTTTCCATGACAAAATAATCTCATGCATATAAATCAAGTTCAGGTTATGTTTTGTGCTGTTATAACTGGACAAAGTGATTTACCTCAGTTCAGTCTCTTCAGTTTTTTGCGGTTCTTTGCTACAGCATCTCTAGCTGTGTTTGAGTTGACCTGCTTTCTTATTAATTGTTTTCTTTCAAAATTAGGGCAATATTAGCATACATTGTGTTATATATAGATTTCATTGTTCTTGGAGTTCCATGAATTCACAGTTAGATTTAGAATGTGAATTTAATATTTTGTGCCAGTGGATTTGTATCCTGTTTTGGTAACCACTACAACCTCTTAGAAACAGTTCAGAAGATTGGTAGCAAAATCTTGGCTCTGAACTCTAATAAAAATACCTATTTGTAATATTTATAATAATTTTAGCATTACCACTTAGAAAAATGTAGCTCTAATATTAAATTTAGACCCAGTTGTTTACTTGCCATGATAGATTAGTAGTTTTGATAACCAGCTTAATTGTAAGCTTACTTTCAACAGTGATAGAAAAGATTTTTTTTAAAATTATTTTCATTTTTATTTTTGTCTCTTGTTTTTAAAGGCTTTGATCTTGATCAAATACATAGTTACAGGCTGTAAAATGGGCTACTTTCAAGTCACACTCATTTCATTATTAGTTAGATAATTTACGGGAGATGAAATCATGTATAGGAAAAGGCATGAATCCATTCTGAGGTCTTTTCGACTTGACATTCTGCAGTGCTGGTTTTAAACATTTCAAATCTAAAACTCATCCAGAACTCACAAAACTAATGGCCTGAAGTCGTGGCTGTGTATGCTTATGAGTTACATTCCCTTGGAGAACGCTCGAGTATTTGAGCACATACACTGAATTTCATAACAGCAAGGCAGAAACTACATGTGTTATGGTCCAAACGTATTTTGGTGCTATGATATGTGATTGTAAATAGGCCTTAATGCTCTCCCTGGATCAGAGAATTAGCCTGAAGGCACTGTAATTCTGTTGCAATTTTTTTGTTTGTTTGAACAAAATATTCTGAGTAGGGTTGTTGTTGGGCTTATATAAAATCTGAGCTGCTCCTCAGCTGAGGTTGAAGGAGGACGTCCTTCCTCCCCACCCTCTCACATGCAGAGATACCATCTGGGTGTGTGGGATGAATTCCAGGTGAGACTTGGAACTAATCCAGTAAATGTTACAGAAACCTTAAAGCAAACAGAAAAAAACCATAACTAAACGAAGCCTTTCATCAACAGCGATGCATTCAATGACATAATGTTTTTTTAATGTGCATGATACTACAAAGCATTAATTTCCTCCAGTCAGTGTGGGAAGTTTTGGAAAGGTGTAAGTTTTAAGTATCTTAAGAATGTTTTGCCTGAAACCTTATGCCTTATTTTTGATTGTGTTTCTTCTTGTGTTGTTATAAAATACTGGCTTCTGGAGCAATGGTTTTTACACTTCTGATTAGTTAATTTATTTCTCTCAGTAGGACTGAACGTGAAAGAAAAGAGCAGAAGATTAGACAGCCATCCTTACCTTTATTAGTTTTGATTTCTAGAAATTTGATCTTTTTTTTTCTAGGAAAAGTAATTTTCTTAGACCTGCGAAGTGGAAGGTTACTTAGAAAAGCGAGAACCATTTTTCAATTCCTTTTTTTGTGCAATGGTTTTAAACAGCTACTTTTTCTCATGGTTACACATCATTATTTTTTTATTTAAAAAAATACCTCCAGATTTGATCTGTTCCGGTGCATTTTCAGTCACTAAATTTATGTTCTGTTTATATTACCGAAACTTCAAGTAATATTTTAGTCCTGACACCAGGTATTTATTCTCTATCCTGTAATATATACTGTTTAAAACAAAACAACCCCCCCCAAGTTGTTAAGATATGACCAAGAGCTAATCAGATGGGTTCTAACTAATTTTGCACTTTTTGATTGTCCTTGTTTATCTTGGTCTCTCTGAGGTTCCCTTTTCCTGGCTGATCAGTAACCTCACTCCTCTCCGTTTTTAACGCACTGTGTCCAAAACTAATTAAGATCTCTGCTTGAGATCTTTCTTTAAGTTTAGAAGATCATACCTGCTCTGAGAAATTGTTAGAGGGATTCATGGCCTTCTGAATTGAAACTCTCAGGCTCCCACCCAGCCACAAGTCAGTGGTTTTTTGTCATCTGCTCCATCTTCCAGACCTCAGTATTATATGGTAGATACCCACAGGGTAAGATCTTTAAATTTAAAGGTCATTTTCAAATGGCTATTAGAGAGGCAATAAATAATCAAGAATAGCTATGGCTTTTTGAGGCAAAAATTACATCTCATGTCTTTTAGAGCTTTGCATATTGTGATCTTTTTTTGAGGTGTATCAGAAAGAGAGAGAACGGCACTTGGAAACCTGGGGATTTAACGTTAACTTCCTAAATACTCATTTGAGGCTACAAAGTAGACCTGGCCTGATTTTTCAGGATTGCTGAGCAACCCAAAATCTCAGTCAAGCAACTCAACAACTGTGGGTTTGTTAATAAAATAAGTAAATAATCTCCACAGATAGTCTGTAAACTTACTGAGATTTGAAATTTGATCATTTCCTTCTAACTCATATTACGTGATGATTTTTTTTTTTTAGCCAAGTTAGGGATTACAGATATTTAGCCTAGATCTTATTTGTTTCTGATTGTTGCGGTGTGTTCCTGGAACTGATGGTTACACCACTGATGGAAATACTTTTATCAGTTAAATTTAATGGATCCGTCAAATAATGGATTGTTTCCACTCCTCCTATCTTTCATTCATTTATATATTTTTAATTCCATTTATTTGGTCTGTCTTTTTTTCTGATTGTCCCTTTTCCATGTAGTTGCAGTCAAGTGCTTTCAGGCTTTTCTAACAGCAGTTCTCTGCATTGTACCGAGAGCGTTGTGAATGAAAGCAGCATGACTGGAAAAGAAGATGAAGAGCTGCTCTAAGAGGGGACTGAAACTAACTGGACAGTTTGAATTCTTTTCAAAGATGTGTTTAGGTGGTTCCTCCTGACTGGTGAGGGAAGCATCTCACACATACGTGTCAGGATACTATTGCCTTGCCTTTCATATCTAGTGCTTGTTTAGAATTTGTTTGAGATCAGAAGGGAGCAGAAAAGTTAAGTAACCTTTCTGAATATGTATTAGAGTTATGATATTGGTGTCAAATAGCACATTTTATACTACTTTTTTTAGTTTAAATTGGGAACTGGAAGTCTCCAGGGCATGAACAATTAATATTTAATAGAGAGCAGTTGCAAACCAAGTAGGTTTTTGTTGATCAAAATGTATTTCAAAGATGCAGAGTTGTACTCCAAAAGGGAGGTTTTAACTGGGTAAAAGACTTAGGTTGAAGCAAGTCATTGTTTCATTTGATTTCATTTTTCCACACACTATCCAACCTCTCATCTGTGTTTTTCATTGCTTTCACAGTGGGTAGCATCCATTGCATGCTTACTGGAGAGCTTGATCTTGCTGGGCTGCGTTTCAGTTAAATTTATTTTTGAAGTGGGCTGCCCTCTTAAACTCAGCAGTCACACTTTTGTCCAGTGTCCAGGACGGGTGATAGGATGGGTGACTTACACTGTTCTTCATCTAATATATATGAGGTTGTTTTAAAATACTGCTAGGTGATAGCAGGTGGGTAAGAATAAATCACATTTCTGCTCTATTGGAACCAACAGTGTTTCTTTTTTCTGTGTTTCCATCATCCAGTAGAGAATTTTTTTTAACTTCTTGTTGATCCAAGAAGTAGACAACATCCATTCCTTCACTGTGTTTTTTCCAATTCCACGGTTTGTGTAACAAAATAATTATATTAGAAATAAGACTTTTTGTAGAAGTTGGCACTGTTTCATTGCATGTGCTATCTTGATTTGAGCATTAATATCTGTAAAACAGGTTTGGAAAAGTAGCAGCTGAAACAGTTGTTTGGGAACACCTTGTTTGCTTGCCCTGCTGGTAATTCTTGGTGTGAGGCAAAATTGCGCCAGAGTGATTAGCAGCATCCATTGTCTAAGGAATGAACTAATGTCTTTAGCAGGCCAGTGATGTCATTTTGTCGAGATGAATGATGCATTTCAGAAAATCCAGTTTTAGAACTGCAGTTCTTAAAATTGTCCCCACCAGTTACACAATTCAAAACTTTTATGTGAAGTCTGAGTTATGTGGTTCCTTTAATGGGGCACTAGGTGAAGAAGGGCTTTGCTAGAATTGATATTATTATTTTCCTAGCCCATATGGAGCTGAAACTGAACGCTTAGTGAAGGCTTTTTCAGGAAAGCTGTAAGTGCATTTCTCAGGATAGCCAGGCAGGACAGTTTGCAGAGTTTGGAAATCTTCCTGGTTAAAGTGCAAAGAAAAATTCTGCTTCTGATCAGGCTGCATTTTCTAGAGATCAAACCCAAATATACCTTACAACAAAAACAGTAAGAAAAATATTTATCTTACTTATCTTATAGTGACATCAGTGGCAAGTTTGTTTGCATAAAAATAATTTGAAGAATCAGAAGAGTGGTGTAGTGTTTTAGAAAACTTTACCCCAGAGAGTCAGCACGCTTCAGAATGTGCCTCTGTAATTTTTGCGTAAAGCAGAAAAGCGTTTAGCAGTTACTTTCATTACAGCCAGTATACTAAAATCTGATGGATGCTGCATCCTTTTGCAGAGGTAACTGTATACACTGTCTGTACTGAGTTTCATTCTGTTACCATTATGTAAGAAATATTGTACAGTGAAGAATTAACAACTTTTTAATACCAACCTTGCCACACTTCCTGTGCTTCCAAGTACGGTTAGTTATTCATGTTTATGGCATTTCTAGGTGGTTAAGAAGATATGAATAATACCCAAGCTATATGGACAGAGCATTAAAATTCTAGTAGGAGTCTAGGTTGTTAGCACAGAAGACCCTATGCATAGGAAATAATGGTTCTCCACTATATTTGGCTTTCTAAAGCCTGAAAGAAATAGGATAATTCTAATACTTATGTGGATGTGACCATATGTGGAGTCTTAAATCACTGGTTCATAGGACTGTTGTAGCATTACTTAGGGGAAAGTTATATGAATGATAAATGGTACTGATAGTGTATTTATGGACAATGCAGTTGGGGATGAATTATTAACAGTGTAAATAAATGTACTGTTTTGAAGCGCTATTGTTTATACTGTAAGTCAATTCTTCAAAATAGGGAGCTGAGAAGAGATATTATTACTGTGAATAGATATCTGTTTAAGTACTGTAGTGATGTTCCTCAGGTTCTTTGTTTTGCAGATGATGCTTATTACAGTTGGTTATCACATGCCTCTTACTGTCCTCTGTCGGTGTAGAAGCAAAGGTCTCAGCCCTCCTGCCCTCCCCAAAAGAACAACTAAATGCTTGATGTTATCAAGGAAAGAGAAGAATGGATTTGTTTTAATAATAATTAAACCACAGCTGACCGCAAATCTAAAGAAAAAGTACAAATCTTTGGACAGGGCAGCAAGTGCAGTTGCGGGCCTCTTTGTGGAAGAAATTGAGGTGTTCTCTATGTAAGTAACTAATTTGAATCTTAGAATCTTAGAAAATAACATCCTTTTTGTCAAAGTGAACAACATAGAAGAAATTGTTATGAGAACAACTTGGTTGGAGTTACCTAAATACCAAATAAAAATGTCTGCATAATAAAGAAGAAGAATGTTTTGGCCAAAATTTAAAACGAGAAATTTTGTGAAGGACATTAACCTCCCAATCTTCCTCTACTCAAGCTCTCAGGACCCCCTTTCTCCTCCTCCCCAAATAAAAACAACCCACAAAACCCCAAATGTAACATTCTAGCCTTAAAGAAATATGAAGGTGATTTTTGTTAATTAACTAGCTAGTTACTCACAGATATAACAAATCAATGCCTTTGCAATCACTGCTGTGCAGTATAGATTTGTAGAGGCAAGGAAGAATGCAATTTATTAAAAATACTAGTTTTGAAGTAATTAATTTTCTGTTTCTGACTTTCTGGTCATGAACAGTTTGTCTACAAATAATAAAGTGGGTAACAATTAAGCGTCAAGCGCCTTTCCATTATGTGTCAGTGAAAATCCCTTCCTGCTGTCCCCACTGTGGATACTGAAAGGAGATACAAACTGAGGGAAAGCTGGAACCCAGGGAGTAGTTGGGGAGGATTCATTTCCATAAGAAACGAGGCTATAAATACATTTTAATGCATTGCTAATAGTGATGTATTGGTGAGGGCAAGTTTAATGAAAAGCTGTCTTATGCAGTTACAGGATAACATTGTTCCTGTAATTGGGTACTGAAAGCAGGCCTTGTCATTTGTTGCAACAAATACTGGAGAAATGACAAGATAAAGAAGAGGTCGCAGAATGGTGATGAAGCTTTTAAAAACAGATTTAAACCAGAAACAATACACATAAACACTTTTAATGACAAGATGGTATATGAATGGTATCAGTGCTAACGTTTAGTCCGTGGTATTAAAGTTATTGAAATAGAACATGTTTTCAGTAGGTAGGTGAAGTTTTGTAAAGCCTGCTCAACCAATTCAACAACATAATACTTGAGAAAATAAGAAGAATGGGTAATAAATATATTAAAAGTGGAGTGTATAATAGACTGCTTTTGTCTGAAGCAGTATGTGAGGGTTTTCTTGCCCTATGGACATTACTGTCTTAACTTTGGATGCAATGGTTTACAGTAAACAGAACAGAAATTTAAATTATGTTATTCACTTCATTCACAGTTTTAAAAAAGCATAATGGGACTGAAGGCAGAAGAGAAGGCACAGGCACAGCTTGAATAGTCTGATAGTTCCTCGTGTTGCCAAAGCCTATTTTTGTTGTTCTATAAGGGGAAATACCTGATAAACCATAGGTCTGAAGGAGGCTGGGAGATCATTCGGTTCATCCTATCTCCCACGTCGCACTGGTCACATACTTGTCCCTTTTTACAAAGATGGCAAGTGATGGAGACTGCTGAGCTGTGCTGGGTGCTCTGCTCCAGTGCTTCGCTGGCCACTGCTGCGAGGAGAGTGGGTATGATGAGGATGATGATGGCTATAGATGCCATCTATATATGAGATGATTGTTTAGTTTGGCCAAAAAAAAAAATCAAAGAAAAGCTTGCAGAGTAGGTGTCGCTTGGAATAGTAGCAGTTCACGACTAAGAAGCCAAAGGGAAAGAGAGGCTGTATGCTTGGTGAAACCAAGGGAGGTTCCTTTATTGAAGTATGCTGAGTAGTTTTCATATTGAAATATTTACCTTTAGTATAGATTTAATTTTCTTAAGGGGGCGCAGGAAAATAAAATTTATCAATTTCTATTTATTTTACTTAATTTTACAACTTTACGTTAGTAGTTGTTTAAAGTAACTTCAGTTTTTCTCAGAAATCGGTTTACAGTTTACACTGTAAGAGTATCAGTAGACTCTGAAATGCCTGTTGTCTTCATTTCTTGTTATAAACAATCTGCATTGCTAGTGTACTGTGTGGCAGCAACGTTTCTCTGCCTCTGTATTTTTCAACAGTGTAGGTGCTAGTAGGCAAAAGCAAATCAGAGAAAGTAACTTCTTCTGAATGCCACTGTCTAAAAAAAATAACATTTTAGTTAACATTGGTCATATTTAATGCATGTACTTACTGCAAAGAGATTTAGCAACAGTTGAGTGGAAGTGACACCTGTCTGCTTTAAGAAAGGTTTTAGCATAAAATATTCCAAATCCAGTGACAATATATAATGTTCTGTATGCTAAAAGGGTATGTAATAGTAGTCATTTGTCTTAATTCTAGTCAGTCATTTTCTTCTTAGAAATGAAATGCTAATATAGTTTGTTTTTTAATTTTTATGCTGTACAGATTCCTTTAGTGTCTAACACATTATATATACATATACAATTTAAATTAAATGTTGCAACTGTTGCATCTATCTTAATAGTTACTATAATCATATTTCCAATTTATGTTAAAAACTTTTCTTATTATGTTCGTTAAGTTGCCTACTGTCATGCTTTAACCCCAGCTGGCAACTAAGCACCACGCAGTTGCTCACTTGCTTCCCCCCCACCCAGTGGGATGGGGGAGAATATTGCAAAAAAAAAAAAAAAAAAAAAAAAAAAAAAAAAAAAAAAAAAAAACCATGGGGGG